>NW_024526377.1:2426773-2626363 GCF_017590135.1 Pyrgilauda ruficollis
GGGGGGGCGGCCGGCCCGCTCCGCCCAGCCGTGCGGATCAGGGTTGCATGTGACGGGCGGCCGGGACGCGCCTCTCCCGGGGCTGTGGGTCGGGTCGGGTCCCTGCTCGGTCCCTCCGGGCTCTTAAAGCCGCGCCAGCCCCGGCTGTTGCGGTTGTGCCCGGTCCGCTCTGCCCGCGGGCACAGCAGAACGCTCTCAGCAGCAAATGCGTCGCTGTCGCAGCGCGCCCTCAGAGCTTAGGTAGCGCATGGTGCGGTAGAGCCGGGAGGGACAGCTGCTCCCACCCGCGGCGCTCGGCTCTGCGCTTCCTGCTTCCACTGGGCGAATAACGCTTGTCGAGTGCTTGAAGGGGAAACTATCCGAAGTGTTGTTGTTAAGACATTGTTTTTCGTAAATTAACTTTTGTCGAAAGCCTTTGCTAAATCTTGAAAAGTTTTGCTTAAATGCATCGTTGTTGCAAATGCTTTAAAAATAAGACTTTATTTACTCGGTCTGAGCAGCCTTGTTACCTGTCAGTATTTGAACGTGCTACTTAAGTACATAAGCTGTGCTGGACTACTCTTTTTGAAACAGTGTGTTGGCTTCCCTTTCCCCTGTTTATGGCTCTAAAGGCTCCCACCGGCACTTCGTGCTGCAAAGGACATTAATGCTCATGAAGCTGGTGCTTTGGTTTTTTGATTGGTTGGTTTTTTGTTCCTTTGAGACTACACCTTAGCAGAGTTTCTTGTTTTGTTTTTTCACTTGTAAAAGTAATTAAAGAATTTTGCATCTCGCAGTGTAAGGTTTTTGTAACCTATGCAAAGTGTAGTATTTGCAAACGAGCAGAGTCTGCTTGAAAATTTTGCATCCTTGAAATTGTATTTCCCAGAAGCATTACATGTCCTTATCTCTCAGTTTTTCTGTCTAGGTGAACACTGTTAAAATAATACTCGAGTCTCCTGCTGACACTCAAGTTCCTAGTTCAGTCAGAAGTCCCAATACTCCCTTGCTTTGTTAGACAGACATCTGCAAAATTCTTTGAGGATAAATTCTTTAGAACAAAGCTCATTTCTGTTGAAGTGTTGCTTGGAACTGGAGTACCAGGAGTGTTGTTTAGTACGACTCAGACAACCAGATGAGCTATGAATAGCCAACTGCAGTGAGAAATGAGCATGGGCAGACTTTATGGTTTAGGTTAGCAAAATATAGGAGTTTTTGGTGCAGTGTTTTTTAATGGCACTGATGGGCACGTTGCTATCCTGCTGTGCTAAAGTAATCTCCATAGTTGTGTGGCTACTGAAGCAGAGTTTGTTTCTCTCTGGGATGTGCTGGTCTCTTGCTTAGCATCATACTGGAAGTTCTCAGTTTTTTCCAAGAGGCTGTGGAGTGAGCAAGGCTGAGCTGGAGAAGTGAGGGTGCTGGCTGCATTTTGGCTTACAGGTAGTGAGAAGTCCTGGCTACTGTGTAAAGGTCTTCAGGCTGTGATTACTTCAAAATAAGGTTTCGTGTAATTCATACCAAGAAACACCTAGCATATCATAATTAAGGTATTAAAATGTGTTTTCTGTGATTGAATAAGCTCAGGTGTAAAAGAAATGGCTGTAATGCCCTCATGTACAGAATAAAGGCCCTGCCCTTTTGTACATGTTTCTGAACAAGTGAGGTTTTAATAAAACCCCAGTTCAGATTTTAAATGTGAATTCTTATTTTCATCCCACTTGTATCACTTGTATGTTTATCTGCCTTGCTTGACAAGAACCTTCTTGAAGTGTGAGGCATAACTATAGGGACTGCATTTGTTTTCTTGTGGTCAATTAAAACAACAAAACCAAACAAATGTCCCCCAAACTTCCTTCAGTGTTATTTTTAATAGGATTTAACTTAACTGCTTGATACAGATAATATATTGGTTAGGAATAGCAACATAAGCAAGTGGAATGACTTGGGTGTAGAGTTTTTATGTATGCATTACTTGGCTTCCTGTGCACCTGAGCTAAGCAAGTTCCATTCCTGCATGAAACTAAGTTTTCAGCAGCAAAACCATATAATCAGTTGGAGTATAATCACTGAAGCTTGTTATGGTCATTTTAGATATTGTCCTTTTGCCAGAAATTTTCTGTTCCTTCTCAATTAAGCTGTTCCTAAGCATGTTTTGAGTTAACTAGACTGAATTTATAATTAATTGGATGGAGTTATACTTAGATAGTCTGTAGGTGGCAACCTCTGTTAGAGGCATGGTATAAGATAAAGGGAATAGTAACATCATGGCTGTTTATCCAGTGATTGTCAGATTAAGGCTGTGATCAGCTACCTCTTTTCAAGATGCCAAACACTGTGAGGACTACACCTCTGTTAATTTTTTTATTTTCCAGAAAAATAACTAATTGAGCCATATAAGTTATGAAACACTGGAAGCACTTGTAGTTTTAACTTCCTACTTGTCATACCACAGCTTAAAAAAGGGGCTAGTAGCTTTGTAAATTACTGTCGAGATGCAGGAATTTTGGGTGAAAGATAGTGAACAGCTATAAACACGCTTTTTATCATGAAGTATTTACAGTCTTCAGCAAGGCATTGTTTGCAACAACAGTGTGAAACTTGAAGCAAGACCCCTCCCGTATGCAGTTAGGATGTGGAAGGGTAGGCAACATCTTGGGCACGAGTGAGAATTGTGCTTGGCTATGTAAAATTGTCCCCGATGTCTGTTTATTACTTCTGCTCATTTGGTAAGCATGGTTTTGTGTACACTGTTCTAAATTAATCCATTTCTGCATGTTTTAAAAACAAACACGTATCCCACATGTACTTATATACATAATTCTTTACTTATAATCCACCCTTGAAGTCTTTCCAATTCAACCAGTCTCCCTCTTCTCTAGATATTTGAATATTTAATGCAGATAAAAAACTGAGTGGATGCGGGTGCTGGTCTGTCATAGGCTGAGTCACATGGACACACTGCGCATGCAAACAGAGATAACACTCCTCTTTACCATGCTTTTAATATCTTTTAGAGCAGAATAAAAACGTTAAAGTAATCATTGCATGTTTTACTTACTAGATAAAATTCAGTTTAAAATATTTTTCTTGTTGACTACAACTAACTGATGTTAGCTAGAGGGAGAGCTAAACAGTCTTTTTCAGCTATGACTTTCACCCACGTATCTGCTGAACTCAGAGGGAAGATTCAGTGTTATAAGAGATGCAATTTTGCTTGTTGGTGGTTGTTGTGGAAGAAAAATCAATTTAATCTCAGATTTCAGGCCAAGCTTGCCGAGCCATTAGGGGATCTATTGCTACATCTGTGAAAAGAAATACATGTGTTCTGGATGCTCTTGGTACCTGAATATTCTGGTATCTGTCGAGTGCTTAAAGGGGAAACTATCCAAAGTTTTCAGAATTTCCTACAGTGTACTTCTTTAGGAAAACCTTTTAAATGAAGACTGTATAACAGGAAATAGCTAAAATTTGAACCCAAACTGAGCATGCATTACGTTTGACTTTAGTTCTCTATGAACTAAATCTTAAGCAAAAATAAACAATACAGCTAGTAAATTACAAAGCTGAGTATTAATTTAAATTGCTTAAAAGCCTACTTTAAAAAGCCTTTGAGCTGTTGTGCTGTGCAGTAATCTGATTCTTAGGGGTTAGATACTGCTCCACTGGTACATGCTTGTGATGAAGGCTGATATCTTTTTGTGCTGCACATCTTGCCTGTCAGAAGTTTGAATCACTGTAGTCCAGAGGAATTGTTTCTACCTGGGCACAGCATAGACTTTTTGTGCTGCACATCTTGCCTGTCAGAAGTTTGAATCACTGTACTCCAGAGGTGTTTCTACCTGGGCACAGCATAGCTTGTCAACCTTTTGTTCACTTATAGGCAACACTGAAAAAAGTTAAACTTTTGGGTATGTGACACTTGGAAGCTACTATGGGTTATCAAAAAATTGTCCTTGAATGTCACTGTAAGCCCTTGTAGTTCAGAAGGTCACAGAAAGTGCTTCAAGGAAGTTTTCTGTATTTATGTGTTGCTGTAGCCTCTCTGTTCATTGTAGTTTGTTTTTTTTGGGTTTTTTTCTGTGTATAGAGAAGATAGTATATGTGTAATTAAGTGATTTTATAAGGCAGTAGGAAGGTGAGCACAAAAATGCCCTCCTCTTTATATCTTAATTGTGTGTCTCAGCTTGTGAGTTTTTGAGGAGAGAGGTTGAGAATGGTACTGTACCCAACTCATTTTTGGTGTAATTAAACCATCTCTGCCCTGCACTGTTTCAAACTTGAGATCTTCCCGAGGCTGTCTAGCAAGCAGACGTGTAGCTGAGTTTTGCCTTCTGTGATGTTCATAACCTGCAGAAAATTGATGTTTGTTAGTGTTTTGATAGTTAATATCTGTGAGGATAGATAAGCATTGTTGTAGCTTTAGTTAGCTTTTTTTTTTCCTTCTGTAGTTAGGCTGTAGTTGCTTTTAAGTAAACTGACTTGGTTAGAAAGTAATTTCTCTTTGTCAAGTAACAGAATGTGTGTGTGTATATATATAGATGCCATGTAGCTATGGAAAACTTCCTTTCTTTTCCACACTAATGGCTTAAAGAAGTGGCATCTGACAGAAACAGTGTGAGGCTGCTTTACATTCTCTAAAATTGCCCTTCAAGATAAGACAGCTTTAGTAAAAGCAATATTGTCTGAAGAAAAATGATTTGTTTTTTTCCTTACCTTGCTTTAGCTTGCAAATCTTCTTAGGATATCTTCCAAACAGTCCATGAGCTGTAGTCTGGAAGGGTTGGGTGTTCAGGGGACTGTTAGAGGTGTGCTTATGTTTGGAGACTTGTTTTGCAGCTTAGTAAATAGCTTGAGGCCTCAGCATTTTTTAAAAAAACTGTTCTTGAATCATCTTCATACCTGTATTCCAGTACTTAATTGCATTGCTCCAGCCATGCTGCATTGTCTACCTGGTTATCATTTCGCTGCTGCTCATCAACTTCTGCCCTATCATTTAAAGCCTGAGGCTTGTTTCATTTCTGAACCTAACAGCTGATCATCCTTATGTTCTCCGCCGGGTAGTTGAATTGTCTCTTGTCAGCCTTTTTATTTGAAAGCACTGAATATCAGCTGGCTGGCTAATTGGGAAATTGAAACAGTCTTTAATGAATTGGGCAAAGCCCACTGGAATTGTCTGAGAAGATAGTTGTGCATTTTTCAGTGCACGTATTTGGAATCAGTTTGTTAATTCTGAAAGCAAGTACTTTTATTAATATAAAGAAATGAAGATGCTGCAGTCATGCCTTCCTTTTAAACCAATAAGGTGTATATTATTGAAATAGTAGCTGTGATTTGTCCAGCTCCTATTTGAGGGAAACTGAAAGCATGGAAACTGTTGCGTTGCAGCTTCAAATGACAATGTCCATCAAAGTGCAATTTTTCTCTTTCTGTCCTTGAGATCTGACAGCGTCGTGAGAAAGCGTGTGGCTAGTCTTGTGCAGCATGTTGGGTTTGAAGGAAGACATGGCGACAAGCCAAGCAAGTGGAAAAAAGTATTAACAAGAACCAAGTATTAACATTTTTATACCTTAAGCTACCCTGCAGGGTTACGTGTTCACTACATTTTAAACGATTGTTTTAAAAGTAGCGGAATGGGAAATGGAAATAGCACTAGATCTTCTGAGTCTTTGCTGAAGGATGTTACTGCCGTGTCCCCATACATTCTAGCTGCTATGGTAACCAGTTAATGACAATCAGTAGATGGAGTTTAGACATTGTTATGTACATGAAGTACATTTTTTAAAAGTTATGTAAATTCTTCCATGTACATTTTCCACAGTATTAAGGGTTGTACTTTCTTTTGAAACTTAGACCAGCTGCATCCAAAAAGTATTAAATAAAACTTGATACAGGTGATTTTGCAGCATGTATACAAATTAGTTTAGATAAATCATGCATTGTCCTACAAACTAGTTATTTCTGGCTTATTGTAATATAGCTCCTGAATTTTTTCCAGCAGCATAATAAAATGGCTAATCAGGTGAATGGTAATGCGGTACAGTTAAAAGAAGAGGAAGAACCAATGGATACTTCCAGTGTAACTCACACAGAACACTACAAGACACTGATAGAGGCAGGCCTCCCACAGAAGGTGGCAGAGAGACTTGATGAAATATTTCAGACAGGTATAATATGCATTTCTTGTTTCTGATTGGTTATGAAAGTGAGGGCATACCATTTTCAAATTTTTATAGATTAAGATTTAAAAATTCATTGTTTTTGATCTGTGTAGCTCTGAATGTTTTGCTACTTTGATATCCCTAAAGGCGAATTGGGTTTGACATTGACTAATTACTTGACACATCCTTGGAGTTGTATGTGATATCTTAGTTGCTTTAGGGCACAGAGCACTAGTTTCTTAGATGACAAATGAAGATGTATGTTTCCACATACTAAACTGTACATTTTTTTTTTCTTCAGTCCAAATCATCATTTTGCTTTTATGTTTCTACTGTCACTGTCACAGTGATTCTAAAACACTCAAAGGCTGGATAGGTGACTTAGTGAGGGAAGCAACTAGCTTGTCTTGCCTGGGACTACATTTGAATTGAGTCTGCCTGTGGATTTTTTGTTCTCTCTAGTTCTGAGTGGACAGTTTAATCCATGTTGGTTATTACACTGAAATGTTCAGCCTGACACTAACCAAGTTGAGGACTAAGCTATCTAGCAACTTGAGTAATACCTTGCTGGTAGCAAGTGGTCTCTGCAACTTCTAAAGAGGTTTCTTCATATACAGAGGTTTTCCTATTTTGTTTTTATAACCACCCTATTTTATCTTATAGACAGAGGCTTTCTTTTCCTTTTTAGAGTGTGTTCTGTGAACAGATTTACAAGAAGCAGTAGAACTGCTCTATGTGCTTATCTTGAATGCTTGGGTGGCAAAATGACAGTTTTTGTTGAAAAGAGTTAAAATTACCCTGATCAAGTGAAGGCAGTTCAAAACCAATACCTTATCAATCGTCAGTGTGAAACTGGCTCATGTGGGTGATGTCTTTTGGAAGTCATTCACAGTGAGCCTTCTTCAAGCCTTTACCAGCTTTTATTGGCTAGAGAGATGCACTTTCCACCTGTGGGTCATGATGACGTGCACTTGATGGTCTCAGAGAAGGTGTACATAAATACCTGGGCAGAGGAACTCGTGGGGCTCTAACATGTGTTGCAGTTAGGTTGTGTTGTGAGGAGTTCTTAAGGAGTTTAAAAGCTTTTTAGCCCAGAACCTGACTACCAAGTATAATTCCACTGCATGAGTAACCTGAAAACATTATTTACACTTCATTAATGCCACTGAAGATGTTTGCATTGTGGAGGGGTTTGTCAGTGAAGCAAACTGCTTTAGACACTTGACCCAAATTTGGGGTTGAATTTAGTGATTTTTTTTATCTGCTGAAGTCTTCTATGAAAGATACAGGTGCCTTCCAATATGCAGGATCACTTCTGAAATGTAGTCCTTGGGCTTGGCACTACTGTGCATTTTCCAAATGAAGTAGCAGTGAAATAATCTGTGTATTTTGGAGATCAAGCTGTTGCAAAGTGTGTGGAGTTTTAGTATTTATCCTAAATTTGGATGTGTGATTTTAAAAGTGTAAATCTCAGTCTATATGTCTGACTCCACAACTGATGCAAGTGCATTACAAAAGGAAAAAAAACCTGTAAAGAGCCTTAAAAATAAATGCTTCAGAACTGGTCCAGTGTTTCTTGGGGGAGTCTGTACCTGTAAAGTTAACATTAGCTTTTCTGGGTACATAGCAGGGCTCAAAATTTTTCAATTCTGTCTCTTGGAACTGCATAGAGCAACAAAATAAGTTTCAAAAGCCCCAAACACTGTTTAAGATACACATGAAGTCCACTGACTCCTGCATTTTTGAAGCTGGAGGAAAGAGTGAACAAATCATTTTTGCTTCCTACTATTTTGTGGGGTAGAGCTTCCTAGGTATATGATCATCAGTTGGGTAGTTCCTTTTTCCCATACAATAGGATACTTGTAATGTTCACCTGTCAGTTTACTCTAAAACAGCTCAACTCAAGAGAAGGAAGTCTGAAACTTAAAATGAGGGATAAACAAACAAAATTCAAATCATTAAAAGTGAGCCAGAGTTCATTGTTTCAGATCCTGGTGTGTAATACTGCTTTTATGCAGCAGATTGCATTCCTGAATGCTGGAAAACTGTTACACACGGGATAAAATCTTGCACATCAGTTAATGCTTAGGTATATACATTTTAATTTAACTTTTTCATTGTACTCATATTCTTTCATATACTTGTGTAGGAATATATAATTAAATGTATAATTCTGTTGCTATGGAATGTAACTTTTTGGCTTTAAAAGCAAATTGCATAGTTCTTAGTTTCTATGAAATTCAATAGAAATCTGTAACTTCTTTATCTTTAACTTTTAGGCTTGGTAGCTTATGTCGATCTTGATGAAAGAGCAATTGATGCTCTTAGGGAATTTAATGAAGAAGGAGCCCTCTCTGTATTACAGCAATTTAAAGAAAGTGACCTGTCGCATGTACAGGTAAGGTGAGAGCCCCAGGAGTGTGAGCACATAAGTATAAATAGTGTTCTGGCACCACTGGCAGGAGAGTTGTAACTTGGAAATTCACTGATGTTGCTGTATTATATTTCAAACCCAAATAACAAGTCTGTTCAAAATTGCCTTAAATGTGTAGGTATTTGAGCACAAAGCAAAACCTCCCAGATAACAAAAATATGCCTGCAATTGAGAAAATAGCTAAAATGCTTTTTGGAATCTGATGACTTTTTTAATCTGACAAGTTTGTTCAATTAATTATTGTGTTTTCCTGAAGGATTCTTTTGACATTTGATTTATTTAATTGACTTGAAGTAGTGACTTCATGGTATGGAGTGTAAGATTCAGTGGATTCCCAGGGCTTGTCATACACACAATTGAATTATTTTGTAAATTGTATCTACAGAACAAAAGTGCATTTTTATGTGGAGTTATGAAGACCTACAGGCAAAGAGAGAAACAAGGCAGCAAAGTACAGGAATCAACGAAGGGACCAGATGAAGCAAAGATTAAGGTAACACTTAGAGATACTGGTTATTCTGTACTAGCTGATATATTACTTGTACATAGACTGAATATGAACTCAAAAAGCATCAGTACCACCTGGATAAGTATATTCAGACTAGGCTTTAAAGAAGTGCATGCATGATAGAGATTCTATAGAGAAGGGTTGTTGGAAATGCAGCTCTTTCTGATCACACAGTTGCCAGAATTTAAGCTCTATAAAAACATTGATATCTGTTTAAGAATTGTCTCAGTTGTCCAGTGTTCTGCACTTCTTGGGGTGCTACATATAAAATGGAAAATAAGGGAAAAGGCAAACAAGTTCTTCGCAGCGACCTTGTAATATAAAACGAGTGCTGCTGTTTATGATAGCTTTTTAAAGCCACAAAGCAGCTGGGTGTTTTGTCGCTTCCATCTCTTCATATCTGCCTTATCAGGCGTGGCAAGGAGCAGACAAAGAATTGCTTATCTTGGAATGTTTTTTTGTTCTGTATATTTTAACCCACTGCCCTCTCTCCTGTAAGTAGTCTGACTTTTTTTTTTTTTTCCCCCAGGCTTTGCTAGAGCGGACTGGTTACACTTTGGATGTAACTACAGGACAGAGGAAATATGGGGGTCCTCCTCCAGATACCGTATATTCTGGTGTTCAGCCTGGCATTGGAACAGAGGTTGGTATAAGCAGACTAATCTGATAATTGCTTTGTATACTTATGCAAACTCATAAATAGGAAATACTTGAAAATAAACCATATTGCAAGTTTAATGTCTTGTAGAGGAAAGTAATCTTCTGTGTATGTCTTAATCAGTCTTTCTTACTCCTCAGTAGTCTGCAAAAGACAGGAAGATAGGTTAAAGTGGAGGAAAAAGAGGTGGGATATACTAAAAACCTGTTCTTTTTAAAGTTAGAAGATAGTTGGAAGAGTTTCAAAGACTTGAAGTTTTTTTTCCTTCTAAAGGACAAAGTCTAGTCTGTAAGCAATTATTTGGAAATTTAAGGTTGTGACTGAACCTGTGTGTCTTCCTAGCAAGCTGTGAGCAAACTTAGGTTTGGTTATGAGAATGCTTGAACTGTGTAGTTCTTCACTTAGCTATTCTTCCAGGTTTTAGTCCCTAGCAGGTTGTTTTGTAATACATGCTCATGCTCAATACATACTTCAAATACTCTGTCACAGTGCTGCATGTCTGATACAGGAGTTCTTTCAGAGATTTTTCTATAAACCACCAGACTAGATTTGAGAAAACAATCAGTCTCCTTAATGTCTTTCAATTTATAGATAAGTTTTCCACTCTTTGAGATGCTGAAGCTCTTGTGTTTATTGTCAAGAAGTGTCACAGTAAAGGTCATTTCTGAAGGGAATGTTCATATTCCATGAAGGAAAATAATTTGGTGGTGGTGGTAAATAATTAGAATGAGTCCTTGCACTGAAAGATAATACTGATGTGTATAACTTCTCAAGCTCTGCTTAGGTTTTATGCTCTGTGCTAATTGAGCTTTTGTCTTTAAAAGCTGCAAATTAGTTAGATTAATGTAAATGATAATGACAATGTAACTATCTATCTAGAGCTTAAGCTTACCTTAGCTTAAGCTTACCTTAAGCTTTCTGGGGAGATGGTGGGGAAAACCTTTTGGCTCTGCCACACACTTAGTGTGATGAATCAGTTCCTTTCTTTTTTCCCCAATAAGTAATGTTCAGTCTACATTCACACTGAACTGAGAGAGGCTAAGCTTTTAAGAACTGGTCTGGAAACTGAATTTCAAGAATATCTGTATAACATGAAGCATCTAGAAGTTCTACCTTGTTCCATGTTTTGCGAGTTAGTCGTATTCTCCTCATGAGTTTGTTATATTGGTGCTTATTATGGGCATGCTGAGTGTCTTTAGTTCTGAAATTCTGCTGTGCCTTCACTGTGAGATACAATTATGACAAGGACTTACTGAGAAGGAAAATGTTGACTCGTGGCTTTTTTTTCTACAAAAAATATTTGAAGTTAAAATAAATTTATTTTTATCTTAATGGGTGTTTGGAATGTTTTGTTTGTATTAACAAGGAAGAGGTTTTGAGATTTTGGAGGAGAGCTGTGATGATTAAACAACTGGGGGGATCTTCCTAGGGAGACTTCAGCTAAAGATATTAACTCCTTAACAAAACTTAACCCAAGTTAATTGTACAGAACAAAACCACAAGAACTCACAGGTTTGCTTAAGTAAATATTAAACATTCGGTTGGTGGAAGCTGAAACAAATGCAGACGAGAAACAAGACTGCAGTATATATTAAAAGTGGAAAAAGTGCATCACACAATTAAAAGGAAATTATTATTATTATTAAATTATTTTTCCATCTCTGTAGCTTTCCAAGGAAGAGTAATTTACAGAGTGATTTGAAAATACTGCAAGAGCAAGGAAGTGCTTGGCCTGCTTTAACATATGATACCCAACTAGATAGTCTGTAAGGTCTTAGTTTTTAACTGCCAAAATTAAAACCAGGTAAGAACCATTTATCTCTTCAGCAGGGGAAATTCACAGCCTCTTCAATATAAATAACAAACCCAGGTTTTCTATGTTTAAAATCTCCTACAAATAGCAGGTGGATTAAAACACTTGGGACATACAATAACATCAGCTGCTGTGAAGGCTGCACTGGTGACTGCAGTGTTTCTGCTCTGCTGTTTTATCTGCATTGTTCTTCCTTTCCCAGGAATTTCCAAGTGTTAAAAAGAAGCTTGTATTTCTGAAAAAGCTTTGTTTCAAGTGTCCTCTTCCTTTTTAGGTTTTTGTTGGTAAAATTCCCCGAGACCTTTATGAAGATGAATTGGTACCACTCTTTGAGAAAGCTGGTCCAATTTGGGATCTGCGTCTCATGATGGATCCTCTTTCTGGTCAAAACAGAGGTTATGCTTTCATTACCTTTTGTAGTAAAGATGCAGCACAAGAAGCAGTCAAACTGGTGAGTTAACTTTCTTCCAGACAGGTCATGACAAAGTGAAAAGCAAACATGTTGGTAATTTCTTAAGTAGTGAAATCTTCAAAGCATCCATTGAGAGACTCAAAATTTTACTTTCTTAAAAATTGCCTCCTGATTTCATTGGTAAGTACAGATAATTACAACTTTTAAGACTGTTATCTGCTGTACCTTACTGTGGCTGATCAGAGTACTTAGGTGATTGTTAGGAGCCTACTTGAGTCCAACTAGAAAATGCATTTTTTGAGCTTCAGTGTGTTTTAAGTTTCATCACCCTTTCTATTGTAAAGAGCTAATTGGAGAGGCCTTATTTAGCTGCTGCTGCCATGGGGAGGTCTCTGAATTAGTTACTTTGGTTTTTTCCAGTGGCCTTCTGTTCTTTCCAGTCATGCTTGGAAGCTGACATGCATGCACCTAGACAAATTGGGAAAAGACACAGAGCAATAGGAGGTTAGAGAGAGAGCAGCAGTCTGACTGGGATCTTGCCTCTGCCTGAGAGGAAGAAGTAGAATTAGGCAGACTAGGGTGTATCTCCCAAGATTTTGAATTTGGCTGTGAAATACTGTGTATATTTTGAACCAAAACAGGTGAAATGCCTGATCTCAGTTGCCTTAGTGGAATTCAGCTCATCCTGAATGAGGGATGAAGAAGAGGGGTGAAGTCTGAAAACCTTAGTTAAGCTGGTGGGGGCAGGGAAACCTGAAACCTGGAGAAACTTAAAAGCAGTTAAAACCACTTGGGCCTTCTCCTTGTGTCAGCAAGGCACCAGTGGGAATGGTATTGATTGTAAGCAAAATGGCTTTGCATAAGATACAATGTGAAAAGCAGATTCAGGTTAATAAGTTCATAGCACCAGAACAAAAAGTTTTACTCTGTTAGGAATCACTTCAGTCTGTGAAGCAAAATTCTGAAATGCTTTTGTCATCCTTGAAGTGATATTGTTTGATATCTGTGGTACCTTAACATTTTTCTAGAATATCAAGAAGGTTCCTGAAGGTATTGCTGTCATTTTTAGGGCTTATGTCTCAGCTAGATTTAGAATGGCTAAAAACCTGCTTTTAAAGAATTGCATGAGATTTTCAGAAGCTGGCTGGTGATGAAACATCCATCCAACCTCAAAAATCCTGACTAAAACAAAGACTATGTCTATCTTGATTTTTTTTTTTTTAAGGCTGAATTCTTGTACCTTTAAAGGCCATTGGGAGTCTATTTTCAAAGTAATCTAGCTGTGGGTACAGGCATGAAGCAGTGGGCTAGATTTTTTTTAATAGAAGTTTTAAATCTTGACAGTAAAATTTTTTAATTCTATCGTGGACAAAGTCAAAAAAATGCCTGCTATTTGGGGTGGGGTAGAAGCCAGGTCACAGACTGATTTAGACTGTTGATTGTCTTGGCAAACCTTCTCAGTGTTCAAAGCTATCCAAGGAAAGAGGAAGAACTCCCAGTATCTTTAATGCCATGTATTTGCTTACTGATAACAGCAGCAGCAGTTGACTGACAGCAGAGGAAGCAGTAACCAGTTGCTAGAAAGAGCTTTCAAGTCTGAGATAAACAGTAGGTGAATAAATTCGTGCAATGCAATTTGTATATGGTCCCATGTTGTTCCTGTTACAGCAAGTTTTTTTGTAGCTTTCCATTCAACAAGACTTCTAAAGTCTGTGGAAATCCTAAGTTTGGTACTGTTCTTTCAAGTGAATGCTGACCCAAAAACAGCTCTTCTAAGAATTCTCTTGCAATGCCAATTCAATGTGCTATGTATAAAAGTAGTAGATGGTGAAGAAAATACCTGAGTTTAAGATTTGGGGATATTTTTATGCATAGTATTGTATAAAGCAAATCAATGGCTTTGTTTTTTCAGTGTGACAACTATGAAATCCGTCCTGGAAAGCACCTTGGAGTATGCATCTCCGTGGCAAACAACAGGTTATTTGTTGGGTCAATTCCAAAGAACAAAACTAAGGAAAACATATTGGAGGAGTTTGGTAAAGTCACAGGTAAGACTTAATGAGTCCCAGAACACCATTTAGTCTCTGTTTTGTTGGTCTAGTTGTTTGCCTGATGTGTTCAGGTATCAGTTAAACTATTTTCAAGTTGGATTCCCACTTTTAATTTCATCAGAAATTTTATATATGTACTATATCTTAAGGTAAAGTGTAAAGGGACTTGCATCTGTTTTTGGTGATTGTTAAATGAATGATGATGTAACTTTACAATTAGAGACAGAAACAGCTCAAATGAACTCAAAAACCAGCACACATGAACTCTGAAGAAAGTAAAGGTTCCAATTCTGTTACCTGTTTTAACTTTCTGTTGAAGGTTCTGTATTTGTTACTGGATCTACAGGAGGTTCTGCTGTCAACATGTAGAAGTTTTTGGGGAGCCTGAAGCAAATGTATTCCTGAGTAGTGAAGGGGAGGAGGGAGTACTCAATTGGTTTAGAGGGAATATTACTAGAGAAATAGTTAATAACAGACTAATTTTTTGTCCCAGTTTTTCAGCATTCTCCAGTATGTGCAGCAAGTAGGAAGAAGAGAAGTCAGCTCATCACTGAAAGGGTGCTTCTGCCTTAGATAAGAGATTGAGTCACTTGCTCTTGTTCCTGTAGGAGAGCTTTAACCTCCTGCTTCTTTTTTAGGATTTCTATTTATAAGTACTTCAGGGAAGTGGTGAAAACAGAAGGTGAATATTCATTTAGTTCTCTCTCCTCTTTTTGGAGAGTTGTGGAAGATGTTCCTTCTAGGTTCTGCAGGAGGCAGGGGAGAGGTCATATGTTAGTGCTGGCTGCCTTTCAAACATGTAAGAATTATTCAAAAAGTATAGAAAACTTAGACTGTGTGAGTTGCTGAGGTTGGTGTTTTACAGAGCCTATTCTGTGGAATTTCAGTTGCTAGGTGACATGTTTCTGGGTAAATTGAATATATGCTATTTGTTTTGCTTTTCTTGTGCTCCCAACCCCTTTCAGGTGTAAAATTCAAATTCACTGCAAAACATGAGTGAAGGCATTTTAGGGTAGACTCTAGATTTTTACTTTTCTTTTGAAGCTCAGTACTAAAGATATGTTTTTCAGAGGGTTTGGTGGATGTAATTTTGTATCATCAACCTGATGATAAAAAGAAGAATCGTGGATTCTGCTTCTTGGAATATGAGGATCACAAGTCAGCAGCACAAGCTCGCCGACGCCTGATGAGTGGGAAAGTAAAAGTCTGGGGAAATGTTGTTACAGTGGAATGGGCTGATCCAGTAGAGGAACCTGATCCAGAAGTCATGGCAAAGGTCAGTAAAGACTTCACTGGATGCTCTTGTGCTTTGGGAGGACTATGCTGTAGTGGCAAAGATTTGTTCCAGCTGAGCAGGGCTAGTTTTGAGGTGCAGAAAGCAATTAGAGGGCATTTTCACAGTGAGCTGTGCAATGGTGTTGTCTGAGTGCTGTGCATGAGTTGCCACTGGAAGATGTTGGAAATGTGCTGTTACTAAGTGCTGTTAACATCTAAACTAGTCCTGTGCAGGGTTATCCTGCAGGATTGACACGTCAGGCTGTGCATTTTCTGCTTTAGCTGTAATCAATACCCGGTAGGTATTGTGTAAAACTATTTTCCAGAATGAGATAAAGGTGAAGTTCAGTGTGGGGAATGATAATGCGTTTTATTCCCTGTGTTTTTGGGTAACTCCTTGCTGTCCTTGAGGTCTGTTAATAAAATTTTGCTGGGATTTGTGGCATCCCAGGAGCAGAAAATCAAAGTTGGATATTCTTCTGGTTATGGAGGGGAACTGTGGAAGGAGAGAAGTTGTAGAAACTTCATACAGTTAACTACAAGGCACTTTTTTTATTTTTAACAGATTCAGAATTAGTAAAGTAACCCAAATTTGTTAATGTAACAAAAAAGGGAATAATGTCTTACTAGTTGGGAGTTTCCTTTGAGGTTTGACTTGTAAAGATTACAGCTTTGTTCTCATTTTTTCACCAGGTTAAAGTTTTATTTGTAAGAAACTTGGCCACTACTGTGACAGAAGAAATTCTTGAGAAATCCTTTTCTGAATTTGGAAAGCTGGAAAGAGTAAAGAAGTTGAAGGATTATGCGTTTGTTCATTTTGAGGACAGAGGTGCAGCAGTGAAGGTAGGTTAATTATTCTTTCCTAGTTAAGTTGGTGAGACCACTTCAATTTTTACTAATGGTTTTAAGAAATTTCTTTACAGTAAATACCCTGGTAAGACAAACCATAGAGCCCGTTTAATAAGGTTTCCATTGTGAGAATGTCAATGCTAATAATTTTGTTCCTATGATTTCAGTAGCTAGGAGGATGTGAAACTTGAAAGGACAAAACTGTAGCGAGTTAACAAGTAGACTGGAAAAGAGGTGTAGAGCAATGCAGGAGAGTCTAGAGAAGAGGAAAAAAAAAAAAAGATCAACCTAGACAATTTTTCTGAGGAAACACTGGCAGAAGGTATCAGTTGTCTCTCAAAGACCCCTATTTAAAGGCTGTGTGTAGTTTTGGAGTGACAAAAGTATCAAATAGAAATTGGGAGGTAATTAAAAAATGCTTTGTGAAGGACAGGAGAATGGTGTTGGCGACTCTTAAGCATTATCTATTTTTACTCTGCGTGCATCTGAGGTTTCTTCTCAATGACTTGTTAAATATTGAGGATTATTATTGTAAGCTTCAGAGTTCTCTTCCTTTGTGTCCATGAGCTGTTGAGAACGTCATTAATATCTGCTGTCTGTGCTTCAGTATATTGAATTCTGTAGAAATTACTCCGTCTGTTTTTTAAATCCATGGTTTATGGAGGGAAGAAGTAGAGTAGGAAGTGTTTTTTGCATTTGGGAGTCTTGAAACAGATATATTGCATGTGGTGTATGTGGCTACATGGACAGTTCAAAGGCTCTGTACTCGATCTTATTAATGATTTTATAGCCATTTAATTGCTTAGATTTTACTACATGAGAGATTAGGTTTTAGAATACTCCTGATTATGGCTTTAAGATGAATATCACTTGTACTTAACGAGGTTGAGGTTGGTTTGGATAGGTTTAGACCATGTCTGAGGGAGGACAAGAAATTGTTGAAACAAGGGGTAAGTCAGCAACACTTGTGGATGTGGTTTTCTGTAGGATGTCTGTAAACACTTTCCAGCCTCTTCCCAGTACAATTACCTGCTAAATGCTCTGTGAGATTTCAGCAACTGGAAACTTGTAGCAGCTGAGAAAAAGACAGATCAAATGCATCACTAATGCTCATCTCAAGCTAGGAACTACCACATCTGGCCCGTGTGACTGCTTCATGGCCACTAAATTGGTTTATGAACTTTTCAGATATTTTTGTGTATGGATGTGTTTTGGCTTTCAATGAAGTTATGGTATTTATGTGTGGAATGCATGGAACTGGATCGTTGACTCTAGCATGTAGTGATTTTCATCAGTAATAATGTGGAAATAAATTGCCACAGTTTCTAATGCTTTTGAGGCATAGAGGTGTACAGCCACAAAGTCTTCATTAATGCAAATACTAGTACCCAGAAAAGTTTAATGCAAAGCACATAACTCCAGGTGAGGAATTTGAGTGTCTCGTCCTAATTGGGTATTAAGTTCTCTTTGTGGGTGCATTTAATAGTAAAAAATTGCACATTAATTTTCTGAAGGTTTCAGGGCTTGCTTGGTGAGATCACCAAGTTTCAGTAATCTTCTTTGGTTTTTTCTCCTCAAGTATGTGTCTTCAGAACTACTTGATTTTCTCAGTCACTTAACTCACATTCAGCTACCTGGGAACTCCAAACATAACAATTCTTGCTCTTGTGTGCACATGTTCTACTAGGCTTATAAATGGAGTGAGTGTTTATGTCAGTGTGAGTAGTGAGAACTTGTTTATTTCTGAAAGATTTCTAGGAGATACAGGAACATAAAACCTGATGGTGCTGTGTCTGACTTCATAAAAATAATTCTTAATATGTTTTAATCCTCTTTTTTATCTTATGGTATAAAAATTTTATTTAAAAAATATACTGCTTCCCTGTAACTGGTGAATAAAGTGGGACTTGGAAAAGTGATGTGTAACATTCTGCTTATGTAGTACAAAAGCAAAGCACATGGCACATCTCAGCCTGGAGCAGCCCAGCTGTCTGGTTTCTTGCAATAAGTTTTAGTTCCCTTTGAATGGAAAAACATTTTTAGTTATTTTTCTTTTAATTTTTGTACAGGCTATGAATGAAATGAATGGGAAAGAGATAGAAGGGGAAGAAATTGAAATAGTATTAGCAAAGCCACCGGATAAGAAAAGGAAAGAACGTCAGGCTGCCAGACAGGCCTCCCGGAGCACTGCGTGAGTGTCACCCTCGCACCGTGGTAATGCTGCAGGGTGGAGTTGCTGTCAAACAGGGGCTGGTCTAGAAGAACTCAATGACTTGACTTGACTTTTCTCCGTGTTGCATATTGTTAATCAACAAGGGCAAATGTAGACTGTATTTTGGGTTGCTTTTGGAGATAAATAATTCTGTGCTTCTTTTCCTTGCTAGGTATGAAGACTATTATTACTACCCTCCGCCTCGCATGCCACCTCCTATTAGAGGCCGAGGCCGTGGAGGAAGAGGTGGATATGGCTATCCCCCAGATTACTATGGCTATGAAGATTATTATGATGATTACTATGGCTATGACTATCATGACTACCGTGGTGGCTATGAAGATCCCTATTACGGCTATGATGATGGCTATGCTATAAGAGGAAGAGGAGGAGGAGGAAGGGGTGGGAGAGGTGCCCCTCCACCACCTAGGGGGCGGGGAGCACCACCACCAAGAGGTAGAGCTGGCTACTCACAGAGGGGGGCACCCATGGGACCGCCGAGAGGAGCCAGGGGGGGGAGAGGGGGCCCTGCGCAGCAGCAGAGAGGACGCGGTGCTCGTGGAGCCAGGGGCAACCGTGGGGGCAACGTAGGAGGCAAGAGAAAGGCAGATGGGTACAACCAACCTGATTCCAAGCGCCGTCAGACCAACAACCAGCAGAATTGGGGCTCCCAACCCATCGCTCAGCAGCCGCTCCAGCAAGGTGGTGACTATGCCGGTAACTATGGTTACAATAATGACAACCAGGAATTTTATCAGGATACTTATGGGCAACAGTGGAAGTAGACAAGTGAGGAGGGATTGAGAATATTGGAAATATAGAATTGGCTATAGCTCTACATCTTTCAAAAAAAAAAAAATTGGCTTAATGTTTCATCCTTCAGTAGCGATTGGCTGCCATTTGTATTGGGCTGAAGAATCACTCTATTGTGTATATACTCGAGTCTCTTAGTTTTCTTTTTTCATAAACGCACTTGGACATTACTGGGCTTGCAGAATTCCTGAACTCCTTATGGGGTTTCAGTGCTTTTATCATTTTAGGCTTCACTTTAGCAGTTTAAAAGCAGGAATGGCACACTGTTCAATCATGATTTTGCAGAACCTCTGGTTTTGGACAGTTTCTTCTTTTTTTTTTTTTTTTTTTTGGATTTGGGATAGACTACATAGGAGTATGCTGTACATAAAAGTAAAAGCTAGTGCTTTGTCTTAGTAGTTTTAAGAAATTACAACAAATTAAGTTTTCTTGTATTGAAAATAACATGATTGTATGTTTTGCATTCCTAGAAGTAGGATAACTGTGTTTTTAAATTGTTATAACTTCACACCTTTTTGAAAATCTGCCCTACAAAATTTGTTTGGCTTAAAACGTCAAAGCCGTGGCAATTTGTTCCTTGATGTGATTGTATTTCCAATTTCTTGTTCATGTAAGATTTCAATAAAACTCAAAAATCTATTCAAAACATTACCTATTTCAAATTCAATTGTGTCCTAAAACATTATTTCATTGGTAATTCTTGTGAAAAATATTGTTTTCAAAGTATAACTGCCTATGTGAGTGATCAAATTCGTGCAAAATTTCCTGTGCTTTCCAACATGTAGCACTGTGGACATCAGACTGAAAACTAGGAGAAATTACAGACAGCCCAAAAGGCACTCACTGTTTAATTGCTGTTCAATAATTTATCAGCATCTA
The DNA here is from genome assembly GCF_017590135.1 of Pyrgilauda ruficollis. NCBI lineage: Eukaryota > Metazoa > Chordata > Aves > Passeriformes > Passeridae > Pyrgilauda > Pyrgilauda ruficollis. The sequence goes on from NW_024526377.1 coordinate 2,446,815, forward strand.
ATTTTGAAACTTTTTTTCCCTATTTAAAACTGTTGAATTGTATCAAAGCATTCACAGAGATCTAATTTAAATCTAGTCTTCTAACGTAATGTGGAGAAGGAAGTAGATCCTACAATGGTGTTAATTTTGTTCCTTTGGTGATGTTCTCTGGAGTCCCTGTGGAGGCTGTTCTGGTAGGATCCAGCCTTATTGTATAATTGAGTGTACAAACACGCAGGGCAATTATTTTGATCTCAAGCATCTTAATCTAATCTCAGATAATATTTGACTAGGAATGAGAATTACAGCTTGGGTGCTGTGGCACGCTAAATTAATTTCTTGCTACAGATAACACGAACAGACTCTCCAGATTCTGCTTATTTCTATCTTGACATTTTAATTTGATGTTCTGCCATGATGAACAATTTGCCTTAGAATCCTCCTGCCTTAAAATAAAGGCTGTTAAAAAGTTTAAGACTTGATCTTTTGAGGGCATTGCTAGCTACATTATATTATGTGTTGCTTTGACCCTTGTCTTGGACATTCCCAGATGTCAATTTTAACTGGCAAATCATGACATTACTCTTGTGTTGCATCTAAGCCATTCTGTACCACAATGAAGAACATTTGCTTCTCAAGAAAAGAGAGAAACAAACGGATTTATACTTTCTCTAAAGAAAACTATTGCCGGACCTCTAAATATCCAAATCCAATACATTGCTCATACTTGATTTACAGCATTCCAAACACAGACTATTGAGGAAGTTAAACTTCAGTGGTCATACTCCTCCCTTTGTCTTCTATTCCTGTCTGGTGTCTCAAGTGTGTTCTGTCAGAATATACCCAGTAAGATGAGCCTCCCCACACTGCTATGGATCTGGGAATGGGATTGCAGGGTTTGAGTTGTGACCTGAATCGAAGGTGTCTATCTGCTGCTCAGAAATGGGTTTGCCCATGTCAGGCTTTTCCAATTAATAGAATTGGTCATAAGTAGCTTAAAAGTGCTTTTAAAAAAATCAATATCTAGTATGTTGGGGTTTGTTGTTTTTTTTTCCCCACTTCATAAAGCTAATGGGGCCAAATCATGTCCTCTCTGTTTCTTACCTGAGCAGTGAACTCAGAGGGCTATTGCCTGCATATACACTTCAGGCTTTTGCTTGTCATGAGGATGTGGTTTGTAATTCTGTTCTAACACAAAGTTTTGCTGCCCTACCCATATGACTTTCTGGTAGTTATACAGCTCTTGTAGTGCTGAGCAGAACCCTGTAGTCCCAATAAGTTTTGGCTTTTCAGTACTCATTGTAAAGGGGATCTAGAACAAGGAGCTTAATTGGAATCATGTTTCAAGTCCTGTCCATCTTGGAAGAAGGTAGTGTTCCCATATTGCACATTAGCCTAGGAGAGGTGAGGTGCTAGTAAGTGCTGTGGGGGGAGTGGGGAGGAAGTTAAACACCTCAGTTATAGTGGTTACAAAAGAGCTGAGAAACAAAAATGTTCAAATTGTCTTCCTCAAGAACTGTAAGGTTGCATCTTGTATTTACTTTTCCCCGAATCATCGTTTATACGAGTAGTTTTATTAAATATGTGGAGCGAGCTATTAGTTTTTATAATTGAAAATCATAACAGTTAAACTCAGTAGTTTATATTTGCAAGATATACCAAGTTCTTTGATTTACATGGTTTATGGCTACTCAAATTCACCTTTTAAATTTGCAGCAGTACTTTTATTTAATCCTTAGATAAGGTGTGCTACAGCTTACTTGAATAGTGGTGTGTGCTGAACTTGAAGAACTTAATGAAATTATGGAAAAAAAATTAATGAAAGATATTGTAGTACAGTGGAAAACTACCATGCCTGACTCAAGGAAAGAATTCTCAGCACAATTTTGACATCTAGTTCAAAAATAAATTTAAATTTACTCTCGCGCATTTCTTTTGATTGTTTCTTCAGTATAACTTAGCAAAAATCCTCTATAATATATTGAAAATGGATTTCAACTTGCACACCAATATTCAGCTTTTATGAGTGTCCTGCTGGCTTTGGAGGAGGAGCCATGAAATGGAGTTCTAATAATTATTTGATCACTCATTTATAGCAGTTGCTTAAATGTCTGTATTGATAAGGTGTTTGACTTAAGAAGCAAGTTACCAGATTCCTAGCAGTTCCAAAACTCAAGCAAAATACTTTACAGCTACTGTGTTATTATATACTTAATTTCACTTTATTAACAAGTTAGTTTACTAAACTCAACTTATAATTTTACTATTTCATTCAACATAGTTTGCATTTTTTCAAAGTGTTTTCTAGCAATTGTTTATTTTTAAATCTCAGCTTCTGTAGTCTGATTATTAAAGAATGACAACTGCATTGCTTAAACCTTTCCAAAATAAACTCGAAGTAGAAGATCACCGCATGATTTTGGTGACTCTGTATAAAAACCTGACCACTTTTTGTCCCTTCTATGTTTGGACATTAAGCCCATTTCTATAATTTGAACTACACAGAAAAAAAAAATACAGAGGGCACTCTTATTATAAGGCTAGGAGAGAAATAAATGTGAAGTGCTGAGCAAAAAGTCTTAAACCTCTCAAAAACATTCGGTACCAAGACCCATAGACCCCACTGAATGAATGTATTTTCAGCAAGACTTAATTGTTACCCAAAAATGCTGGTGGCACATCCATAGAACAGCAAGGACATCTAGAAATCTGTCATCAGCAATCTTTGATCATTCATGACTTGAGGTGGAGTATGTGTGTGATTAAGGATTGCTTGTAAGGTGGAGGTTGTCAGTAGAATTCTGTTATTCATGTGACCTATGTGAGTAGCTCAGAGCCTTATAGAAAGAGTGTACCACGTTGTGTTCCTGTCTTTTCTAAAACAACAACAAAAAGAAGTTAGAGCTTCTGTTAACTTAGAACTTGAATGAAGCTGTTGTAGTCTATTGGCTTAAATTGTCCTTTGAAACCCAGAGCAGTTTTGTTGAGCATGCATTAGTTGATAAAATATATAGAATAGGGAGAAAAAAATCACTTGTACTAAAGGGAAACCATCAGCTATTCAAATAAAATAGTCAAGGTGGATCTGCGATACTTTGTTATTGATCAGGAACTTCTGAAATTTTAGAACAGGAGAATCCCTCTGAAGAAATGTTGTTTTAACAACTTGGAGGTTACCAGAAGCTCTGAAAGACAGTTCAGAATATATTTTCTGATGTCCAGAAATCTGCAAGTGTCAATTTTGTATTTTAACTCCTTCCTTTTACCTGACTATCAGGGAAGCGTGGTTGAGGCTGACCTGACATGTCATGATGTCGACTTGCTAGGTGGGGTTCGCAGGGGACATTAACCTTGGAGTTATAGGTAAGAAAACTTTCTTTCTCATTTCCTTCAGTAAGGTGAAAGGGTTGGTGTGGGAGGAGGGAGGATGTGAGCTCCACAGACCTGAGCACTGGAATAGCTTTCAAAATCTGCCATTACCATGGAGAGATTGCAAGTGTGGAAGGTAAAGGTTGAGGATAAATTTGTCCATGTTCAAGAGAGGCATGGCATAGGTTCTTGAAACTAATTTGAAAATAAAGATGACTTGCACTTCAGAAGAAAGGTGGATGCTTTTTTTAGGAGTGCTGGAAGCATAAAACATTTTGAACATTAAATTTTTCCTCTCTAATTAAATCCAGGTATGGGTTGCATTTCTTTCCCCACATGTGGAAAAGCAAAGAATTTGCAGCACACTCTTCAAAGCTTAAGAATGCTGTTAAGAAAAGTGTCCAAGTAGATCTCTGGAAAATAATAAAATTTTGCCTTGGAAATAACAAAACTGGCATATCATGAGTTTGAATCTTTTATGTATTGAACATGATAATGCTTAGAAGGCACTAATGGAGAGAGAATGGCTTTTGTACCAAGGGACAGTTGATCCCGTTATAAAATCCCACTGGATTTTAATAATCGTCTGTTTTTGTGGAGGGCGTATGTTGGTTCTAGACAAACAAATAGCAAAAACTGAAGAACAGGTTTGCAAATCAAATACTTGGACATGTTGAATTCTTCATGGCACCTGCTCATCTTGCACCTTTCCTCAGCCAGCAGACTTGTCTTTTCCTGCTTGTTCATGCAGTACTTGGAAAGGAGCAGAGAAGTTGGAAAAGCTTACTAGGCTAGAGGAGCATTCCAGGTGCAGTCATTGTTTACCGTGGGACTGAATAGCATGCCAGTTCTGACACCAACTGCAGAAGAAATGTGCCTGGTGAGTACAGGTATTTTGTAAGGAATTTTCAGAAATGAAGTATTTGTTTCATTCCAGATAAACCTTGGCATACTGCGACTTGAGAACAGTTATGATCACACAAAGTCATCAATGTTGTTTCACTTGAAAGGTTGTAAACAGAAAAAAAAAGATCTCTTAATTCTGGATTTTCCAATCTGCAGGTCTCATAGAGCTGCTGATAGTGAGTGTAGTAGGATGTGTTGCACGTGCTCAGGTGGCCTGTCTCTGGGAAAGGAAGCAGACAGCAAGGTCCTTACAGGAGAAAAAGCAACTGAATGGATTGGCTTTTCCACATGTGGAATTTGGAGATAGCTGAAAATAATGGGAATGGGACATGCTCCTTTCATAAAACACCAGTCTCTTATCAGTGAAGTTCATGTCAGTATGCATTTATGTGATCGTAAGCTGCCAAATTGCATTAAAGGCAAAAAAAAAAGGGAAAAAAGAATGAAAAGCAGACCAAATTCCAGTTCTGCCCTCCCTGCTTCAGACACAAGCTTCACTTTTTTCCTTCTCTAGCACCAGTGAGCATACACTCTTCTCATTGGATTCTCCTGTTGAACTTCCTGCAGAGCTTGTGTAAGTGTAGGATACACAGATTTTCTCTCTGTTTTTAAATCTTCACAGCAACCTGTGAGAGGTGATTGTGTTAATATTTTGATTTCGAGGAATGAGCATCCATTGTATCAGCACCTGGTCACATGACATTATTCTTTCTGACATACCTTCAGACAGTTCAGATTTGATGTGCAGAAGGTGCATACCCAGCTGGAATTTCAGAGGAGATGAGGTATAAGCATTAATTTCATGATAGGAGAGGAATCTAATTCTGGAGGGCATTCAGCTGTCTTAGCAATGGATGCTGCTTTCTCTTCTGGAATTCCCTGCTGTGCTGCTTTAACTGCTGCAGAAAAAGAGGAGTGAAATGATGCATGGGCTAAAAGTTCTGTGATTAAAAATAGTTACAATTCTTAAAAAAAAGCCAAAACCAATCCAACAACCTTTACAAAAAACCCGAAGTCCCAAACAAGGAAGGACAGCATGGCTGTGCCCACAGCACCCTGTGGACTGGGCACCTTTTCCTTCTCTCCCTGGGAAGGGCAGAGGAGTTGCAGTAGTGTCCTTGCAGGTAGGTGGTAGCTGGTCAGATTTGAGAAACACCCCACTAATGCAGCAGTTCAGGAACAGCTGGATCATTTCTCAGTGAACACGAGTTACTGGCAGGGATGGCTCTAGTCTCACATCAGTTCTCTGGGGCCTCTTACCAGAGTTAGCTGTGTGCCACTCCAGGAAGAGGAAAAGAACTGTGAATTCTTTTTGCTTTCTGTTTTTGCTGGTATGGCCACTTTTCAGGTATTTTATAAATCTGTTCATGCTGCAGTGCGTGTTCTCTTCCCACCTTGGAAGTGTCCTTGATGCAGTATCAGGAAGGTCAGAGTTGAAAGGGCTGTAGTGAGGGGTTCATAGAACTCTTCTGGGAATCCAGAGATCTTGTACAGTGCTAAAAATTAGGTCAGGAGAATATTAGCACACTAGCATTCTGCAAGCCAAGTTCAACAGGGTCAAAAACTGGAGGAGTGTAGATCATAAAAAGGTCCTTTAATAGCCAGATAGCTGAGCAGTAGCTCATAAATAAGGACAGTCATGCTTATCCCATTGTGCTCACTCCAGAAATTTGAGCAGCCCCTTTATTCTCCTGTTTCCAAACAGTTCTGGATTCAGTTACAAATTTTTTTGTGAACATAGCTTTAAAGATGACTCCTAACCATAACCATTTCTGTCAAATTTGTTTTTCTGCCCCACCAATTTTCTTTCAGCTGTTTTTTAGGGGTTCACTACAAAAACCCTATTAATGAATACCTAGTCAGTCTTTATGCCATACATGTTATTTTTGATTTCTGTAGCTTTGATTTTCACACTGCTGTACATTTGCAAGATGTTAATACGTTGCATTACTTCTAGTAAACAGTCTTTAGGCTTTTTGATAGAGCACTGCTGAGCTGAACACATAGGTCAGAGGCAAAACTCAGATTCAGGTTGAAGAGTGCGTCCATAGCAGTTCTCCTGGTGAACTTGCCAGCAGGATTTCTCAGCTGCTTCTCATTCAGATCCTAAGTGATACTTGACCATCAAGCAGTTCTTGCTACTCTCATGCTGTACAAACCAGTGAGTAGAGACATTGAATTAAAGATTCCTGAGAAATGAGGATGCTTAAACCCTTAATGGTAGCATTGTAGCTTCTCACTTGTGCTCTTCCTTTCCTCTCCCATTGTTGGTTGTCCCATTGTTGGATGTTCAGCTGTGCTTGTCTCCTTATGTAGAGAGAAGGAGGAGAAAAGTATTTCCTGCAGTATCTTGGATCTGTTGGGCCAACAAGCTGCTGGTGCAGATGCAAAGCTCTGTTGCAAGGTTTGAGATTTTTTTGAGTAGACCTTGCTGTTTTTCAAATTATTTTTTGGTGTGGTCTGTAAAGGTAAAAATATTGCAGGATTCTTCAAATTTCTTTGATACTATTCCTTACCTACATGAAGTATGAGAACTGGAGTTACTAATTTTGTCAGCATTTCTAGCTGATAGATGTAGCAGAGAAATGTAGGCATGTACTTAGGAGCTAATTTGCTGCTAAAATAATTTTATGCAAAAAAACATTCATCATGTTTGTGAAGCATTAGAACATATATTTTCTTTAATGTTCTGGTAAACATTAAATCTTCTCTATGTTTCTTTCATGGCAGTTCATAGAAAATAACTGTGCTTTTTTCCCTCTCCTTTTTTGCTTCGCTGACTCTTGGTTGTAAAGTTTTAGCCTTTTCTCTCATGTCAAATAGATGTTTTCTTTTATGTGCCTTAGGAGTGGGTTCAGAAGGGTTTGCAGTGTAGCATGTAAAATCTAAAGGTCACAAATTAAATCTGTTTCACTGGGCCAAAGTGAGATCTGTGCAGTGAAGGCTGCACCTTCCCCATTGTGGGAGGCTGTGTGGCCAGAGAGGTATCTTCACCAATGTAGGTCATCTTTTTTCTTCCACTGGAAGTAGCTTGAAAAATCCTTTTAGCAGCTAGGCTGAGGTTTAAAATAGAAGTAGCTAAAGAACATCAAATGTGTGGCTGTGTCAGTAGAAGTTGCTGAAATGAGATACAGATGTGCAAGTATTTGAGTAGCTCTTTGTGATTTTCCTGGTATGAGATGCGTGCAGTGTGGGATGGGCAGAGTGTTTGTTTATACATATGGAAGAACACTAATGTGGTTGCTCAGCTCTTAATTGCTGTGATTAGCTCCACCCCTGCTTTGACTGAGGAATATGTAGCAATGGAAATTTGCATTTCAGGAATACATGAAAAGCAGTGCTCTTCTGTTACAGCAAAGTCTAGACTCTAGCATAAAGGTTTAGAGTCCAATTTTGTGGTGGGAATAATCATCCTTCTTCTCAGAGGCAACACTTGGAATGGTTTTTTCCTTTAACTTTAGTAATTTTCACTCATTTGAAATTTTTCTACTGATTCTGTGTTTCTAATTATACAAAGGCCATATATTTGAGTTCTTGGGATTCAGGTGTGATGTCCTGACTTTCCATGAAGATTATTTCTGCAGGGTAGAAATAATATTTTTGGCATTCTGAAGAAAATTGGTCTATTTTTTGGTAGACTTGTCTTGTTTGAGCTGTCAAGTGCAAGCGAAAGCATGTGTCTGCAGACAGGATCTTCTGAGCAGTTCCTACTGAGATAGGCTGTTTTCAGTGGTGCTTTTATGTGAACAAAGGGTGGAAGTGAATTAGCTCAGAAAGTTTTCTACTCGGTATTTCAGAATGACTGACCGTGGGAAAAAGAGGGGACATCAGACATTTAGGAAAGCAGTTGTACACTAGACCAGTAGAGGCAGTCTTCTTCACTAATGCATGAAATCCAAATCCAAAGGAGCAACTTGCTCATAGGCTGGGTAACCAGGAGAGGAGTAGGAAGTACTAACACTAAATGATATCTGTGCTGTCTTCCTGTGGCTGTTTCAGTTTTGAGTTCAAGCTTGAAATGTAAAGAAGTTGTGTGTTTTGCATCTTTTTAACCATTGTGTATTTCTTACAAAACCTCTAGTAATAAGTTAATTAGTGCAGGACAGACCACAAGGATGTTTGGTGTAACTTTTTTTTAAATTTAAAAATGCATGTTTTTCAGATACAGAGCTGGATCTCGCCATAGAGACTGTGAACTTTGCTCTTGATGTAACAGAACCATGGGGTACATAATTCACATTGATTCTCTATTGTCAGGTACTGTGTTGGTAGGTGAAAATTAGATAATGATGCCTGAATTGATTAATCCCCTAGGCATGGAGGAACTGCAGTGTATAAATATGTCAGAAAACTTCCAGGAGGAAGCGTGGGATTGGCAGAGCCAGGTGGATCTCAAGCAAAGACAGACTCCTTTTTGATGTACAGAACCTCTGCTTGTGTTAGCAAAAAATTCTTCTCTGTTCCAAACTGAGACCACAAAACCTTTAGTGAGAAAAAACCCCACAATCAGACTTTAATACCAAGAGCCTGAGAATGATTGCAGTTACTTACAGAGATAGGATTGCTTGATGAAAATTGAGATGTAAGTGTGATTAGATTCATTTGCTTGTTACACTCATGGTTCAGTCCTGTCATTAAAACAGTTCAGCCAGTGCAGGTGTCTTAATGCTGCCTGTAAGAGGATGGCTGCTGGCAGAATGAAAGGGGAAGAAAAAGCCTATGGCTGTGTAAATGCACACTTTTTTCCCTCTATTAGTTGTCTAAATAAGCTTTTTTAGAAACTATAGTTATTAACAGCAATCAGAAATCAGGCTCTGAAGAAGTTAAAACTCATTTTTATATCTTACTACACAAGTGCCTGGACTCATTTATCTACTAATAATGTTTTAGCTTCCATTCTCATCTCATAATCTCTGAAGAACATTCATGATGCCATATGAATTGAGTTGGTAAGTTATCTCTCCTTGTATGTGTGGAGAAGTTTGTTTGCTGGCTTTCCTGAAAGGATTTCAGGACTTCATTCATGCCATCTGGTATTACAGGCTCTGCACACACACTAGGATACTAAAGCTGTGGCACAGTATGAAATCAGTTGGAGCCTGGATGTACTTTTAAATTTACAAAAATCTAGCAAAATTGCTATTTCCCTGTAGGTGACTTTTGGCCTGTGGCAGTGCTCTGGGTTGTAGCCTGCAGGGCAGTGCTGCTCTTCACTGCCTGACTGGTGGAGCTGCTGGCTGATGTCTGGCAGAACAGGGAACATGTGAAAAGGGATTACTAGGGCAAAAGCATCAATCACATCCTGGATTCTTGGGCTGGGTACCATGCTCTTAAACTTGTTAGAATAATACCTGGAATAATCAAGATATGCTCCACTACTAAAATCAAGTTTATTTTTAGACCAGTGGTTTTTGAATTGGAACTGCTCAGGCAAAACTCACTTTTGAGGTATTTATAATTGCTTCTTACAGTGTTGCACACAAATTTCAGCTGAATATTGACTGAAGGAATTTGGGCATACCAGTAGATGGCTTCTCAGTGTCCCTTTGCAACCTTACACTGGGGGAAAAATTAAAAAAAAAAAGAAGAAATAACTGGCATGTAGAGAATTTGGACAGAAGATTATATGACTCCCTAGTTTCTTTTCAATATTTATTGTTACATTTTGTGAATATTTTTCCTTTTCTAGGTGTTTTCTACATCTCCTGGACATAGGCTTTGTCCCTTTCAATCTCTTACAGTTCATCATGCACCAGTAGTCAGCATGGTCAGAAGGCTTGGCTCATATTTGTCTCACAGTTTAGAGCTCCTTGCAAACATTTAAGAAGGAAAAGAAAAGAAACATATATTTCACATCTTCCTGATTTCCTATATTTTAAATTGAAGTGATTAGGAAGCTGGGTTTTAATGAGCTTTTAGTAGAGGTGAGATTGACAAGTGTTTGTGTAACTGCTCATTATATTTGTCTGAAAACATCTTTTTGGGTGTCACCTGACTCAGTGCCTTCTCAGGTACCTGCTGCTTTGCAAGGCTCAGGTGGAATATTTGTGAGACTGACACAAGAGAGGCAGAGGAGGATAAAAATCAATTATGTTCTCAGAAGTGGAACTCAGTGCCTGCTTTTTTCACGTGTGATTTGGGTTGGGAGAAGAATTGAACCAGACAGTTCTGGCATTTTGTCCATTGATAGCTGGTGAAAAGCAGCACAGAGCTGCACGACCTGGCTGAAGGAGGACAGCCCTTGGGAGCTGGAGAGAGGTAAGGCTTTGGTGCACCTTTTCCTTGCTCAACCCTTCTTTGTGCTTGACCTATGTCTGCAGCCTCTCTCTCTTTGGTCACAAAGGTGTCAGGCCCCATGCACCTGCATCCTTTCCAGTTTCTCTTAGGGAAGTTCCTGGTCTTGCCCAAGTCCGAATAAAAAGTGTAGCTTTGCCTGCAGCTTTTCAGCTTTTATATGTTTTGCCGTGGAGGTCTGTGCTTGTCTGTATTTCCACTTCATGTGTGACCCTTTCCCTTCAGGCTTGGACCTTTTCCCCTTTTCATGGTGGCTCTTCAAGGCTTGGTCTTCCAGCCTCCTGCCTGATTTACATTTACAATAAATAAAATATTTTCAGTCCTTTTGTTCATTTTGGTACATTTTGTCCATGAATAGGACCTCCTGACATCACTCAGAGTCCAGGACAATGTCTGAGGTGTGGCAGTAGTAGGCGATACTTGTTGATGGTGTTGTTCTTAGAGGTGATTCTGCTTCACTGACTCTGGAAACCTTCCCATTCCATGGAGGTGTTCCCATCTCTAGTGCTGCCTTCCTGGCACTGCTGAGTGGCCAGAGTTTCCCTCTACCCAGAGGTAACAGGAAGGATGAGATCAAGCCTTTTTTGGCTTTGTGGTTTTGCTCTGTTGTCTGAGCCCTTTCTGATACAAATTGCATATCTTATGACCTAAGAGTTTTAGGTGCAGAAGTCAGCTTGGTTTGAGTGAGCTTTAGAGCTTTATATCCACACACTGGTGGCAGGACCCTATCAACCTTCACAGCTTCTTGGAACAGTTATTTGTTGGTTGCATTCATTTGAGGGGAGTGATTTTCCTCTGGGTTCTTTGATCTCTGGTCTCTGGCCTGGCCTGGATCATCAGCCTGGTTTAGCTTATGCCTCTTGATCTCTTCAGGCTTCATTCATTTCTTAGAGAAATAGGATGTTGTGATCACAGTTCTTGAATCTTAAAATCTCTAGTTTCTCTGGAATTGGCTGTATTGTATTCATTGCTTTTGGCTGTTAGTGTTAGGAAATGCTCTTGGGGAGTGTGGTTGTGCACTGCCTCCTGCAGTAGCACCTTGCTGGTGACACCTTGACAGATATCATCTCTTATACTTGCATAAGCAACACAAAATCTTGCAGCCTGCTTATACCTCATTCACATGAGCACGTCAGAGTCATTTAGGACTTTAAATCCTTGCCATTTCTTAAAAAGAGAGTAAACAAACACCAGTTAATGTCACTGCTGCACAACGTTATGAATTGCCTGAGCAGATGTTAGTGAAATGACTGTTGCATTTTATTTCATCTGCAGGATGATAAGGCTGATCCATCTCTGAACAGTTTCTCTCTCCTTAATGGCTAGTTTGTAAAAGATGATGACCTGTTCCACAATAGCTGGGATTTCTTTTTATTCTGCATGCTTAAGAGAAGCATCTAAAAAACAGCAGGAGAAACAGAGTTAAAAAAGAAAGCCTTACTGCTAAAGTCAAGAAATGTGGATATTCATTACTTACCATGGACCAAACCTCCAAAGTGGTACTCAGAAACTGAAGTATAAAAATAGCTGAAATCAGCTCTGGCAGTATGTCACATTTCCTTCAGTGAGTTGAAGCTCAGGTGAACATCATCTGCATTCTTGTTTCCAGATTCAGTCCTAAGTTTTAGCTTACAGATAATTGATGCAAAGAATTGTAGCTTATTTTGAAAAAAACCCAGTAAGGATCTTTCCAAGTCTACCTCAGTAACTTGGGATAGTTGGTGGCATGTGAAATAGGTGACTTTGCTTCACTTACCTTTGGCTTTATAGAGAGGCAGGAGGATGGTGTAACACCTGCTCATGCTCACTGGAGTTTTGTAAACAGTGTGTGTGAGAGTTGATTAACTATTTGCATATTGATATTACTACCTAGCAATCTCATTCACCATGTTAATGAAGAGCCTTTCCTGAGATTGTGGATTCGATTTTATTCATGTTTGCTGCTTTTGTATCTGCTGAATGCCAGCTCCCTCTTTTCCATGGGTAGGATTGGAGGATCTGTGCTCTTTGTTTTAATAACTTTCTCCTCTTTGAAATGCCATTATTTCTGGTCTGTTTTTAGATCATGAAGGATAGACACTGTGATGGGCACTAAAGCATGGACTTGAAGTGTGCACTCTGGTGGCAGGTACTCCTATCTGATCCCTGTGGTCTGATGTGTCTGAGGAGGGCTTAGGTGCTGTGTGTCTTAGTTGTGGCTTTCTCCATTTATTAATTTCAGTGTTGATTGAAATGTTTGTCTCTATTTATAGCCTATCCAACAGCTGTGTTGCAACAGAGAAGGTAAGTTTAGAGCTTGGGGCAGGGGACAAAGGGGTTGGCAACCAAGCTCTGGATAATTAACCTGTTTTTGTTTTTTTTCTAATACAATCCTTAAAGTTTATAGACAGATGTTGGATTTATGGACATCTCTCAGATTGATCAGACAGCTACTAAAGCCATTACAAAATGGCAAGAAACAGAGCATATATTATATATATTATATATATATACTGTATATTATATATTATATCATATGGGAAGGAGAAGAGACTAATTTGAGAATTAGATTGTTAACCATTCTTGCAGTATTTATTTGTCCTTTAAGATATAGACACAGATGCAAATTCACCAAACTGTTCAGTGAGATATTCTTCCTATTCATTTTCCTGATTGAGAATGATTGTTAGTGTCACACTTGTTGCTAGAAGCTATTGAGCTGCTCATGCTCATTTTTCTCTGCTGAGCTCAGTGAGTTTTGCTCTCCACTCTGTGATGAAGGATTCCTGGTTGCTGTTAGCTGTGCTTTAAAGACAAGAATTCCTGGGTTTGGTCAAGTTTAGGACGTGTTTGTTCTAAAACCTAATGAAAGCATTAGCTAATAGAAATCTCAATTCTCTGATGTGGGTTATAAGGGACTTGCCTGTCAATACATCTGAATTACCTTGTTTTGACAGGTAATTAAATCTGGATCTCTTCCTTAGCTAACAAAGCAAACAGTCTCAGATATGCTTTGCTAGGCAATCTTGTAGACAGCAGGGTTTTATTATCTGTGAGGAAAAATGCATTATAAGAAAATGAAATCTAGATGACCTTGAATGAAAACAAAGAAATAAAATTTTATGAGATACAGTATATTAATGCCCCAACTTGGATGTAGGAATTCCTGAGCAGTAATTTTGTTTTAACTGCCATTAAAGCTCTGTGTACAATCTGTACTTCTGCAGGAAATGTGAAATATCCCAGGGACTGGCTGGCTTCCTGAAGGACCCCAGTGTCTGCCTTTCATGGCAAGTGACCTGAGCATTGATGTGCCCATGGTAGCAGTTCAGGTGGGTGTGTTACCTGTATTTGCAGACTTTTCTTGTTCTCTGCATTGTACCACAAACTGCACGTGTCTTGTACAATCTGTTTGGCCCTCTTGTAATGTCTGGTTTTCCTAATAAACATCTTTTGAAGTCTTTGCTTTGTGGCTGATTTCCAAGGGTCCAAGTTCCCATGTGTTAGGTACATCCTTCTGATGTATTATTTGGATCATGCAGGGAGGAGAAGAGAAACTCATAACTGCTTCCTTTGAATAAAAACCTTATTTGAAGCTCCTGTGTCCACACAAGACCTTTGCTAGTAGTTTCTCTGTTTTGAGTATTTTCTTGGAGTGTCCTGAGGCTTAAGATCAGACAGAAAAACATTGTAAGCAAAATCAAAGAAATTTCTCAAGAAGAAATATTAATTCTGAATGTTGGTTTGGGAGATGATAGTGGAACAAATGGGAAGTTGTGATCTTGGGCTTTTGTTCCTGTGAAGTGCCAAGTCCTGTGGGGAAACTTCAGCCACATGAAGGTGAACTACCTTGTGCTTACATGAAGGCCAAGAGTTTGGCTTCATCCTGGCTTGCTAGTTTTTATTTCAGAGGAGGACTGAGAAGAGAGTAGAATGCACCCAACGGTGTGTTTTCAATATTCCTCCATTTGGTTCTTTCTGGGGAGGATGGAAGGTAGCCTGTGTGCCCATGCAGATCTGGTTTCAAGAGGTGGAAATTTTTGTGCATGTGTGTATTGACTTCAAAAATCCTTTTTTTTTTTCTATAGCAGTGTTCTGGCATGTCGTGGAGATCAGTTTGGCTTTGTTTTTCACTTGAGCTAGGCAGACATTACCAGAATCCCTCAGAAAGACACTGTTTTTTCCTATGCTTAATCCTTTTTACATGCAGCATTGTACTAATCTTGCTGAATAGCAGGAATGTAGTTTCCTAACAACAGCTACTACAGAAGTGTAAATTAAGAAGCTGGCATGAGGTTATTTTGGAGACTTGGCCATGAAAATAGAATTAGAGTTAATCCTATTACAAATATGTTTGGCAACTTAAAAAAAAACACCCAAACCCAAACATGTTTGGCAACTTAAAATCCAAAAGTTTTGATGTTTGATTCAGCTCTAACCCTTTTCAAACAAACAAAATCTTCTCAAGTGTCTCATTTTGGCACACTGTGGTGTCAGTGCTGTGTGTGCAGTCCCTGAGCACAGGCCCTGCTGTGGCCTGCTGGCAGGCAGCTTGCTCCCTGGGAGCAGGGTGGTGTGATGTTGCATTCAGTCAAAACTCAGTGAACGTCTCCTGTTATGGAAAAAGTTTATCCTGTGAATAACCAAGCAAATCACTTTGATGGGGAGAGAAGAGACACTTTTCACCTAGGACTGCTCTGAAGGAATCATTGGCTACACATGAGGAGCCATTCCCAGCCCTGCGAGTCCACCAGAACAGGAATAAACTTGCTTTGTGTTTGTGTTTGATTGTGTGAATTCCTGCTCTTTCCAAAGGCACCTGTGAATTGGAAATGAATCTTGTGTGTAGGTTGTATTGTGTGAGACCCCACCTGCAGTGCTGCATCCCCCTCTGTGAGGTCCCCAGCACAAGGAGGACAAGGAGCTGCTGGACAGAGCCTGGAGGAGGCCACAGAGATGCTCTGAGGGCTGGAGCCCCTCTGTTCTGGAGCCAGGCTGGCAGAGCTGGGGGTGTTCACCTGGACAAGGCTTGGGGGAGACCTTCCAGTGCCTAAAGGGCTCCGGGAGAGCGAGAACAGAGTTACATTCTCAGCATTTTACTTTTTTTTTTTTTTTTGCCCTTGTCAATTTAACTTGATCAGTCATAGACAAAATTCTTCATGGCGGGCAGTTCTTGTGTTTTAAAAATTAACAAGCAGCTCTTTACAGGTGATTTTATTGCCACCTGCTGGAGTTCAGATTAAAAGTCAGATTTTTAAAATATATTTTGGCTACCTGAAATGCCCTTGGATGAAGTGCATTAGAGATGTACTTAAAGAAATGCAGGCTAACCTGTCCCTTACCAAAGCACTCATTACCTCATGATTTTGTTTGTGAACATCAACTGAGAAAACAACTGAAGGCCAATATTTGAATTTTATCTTTATAAGGAAATCAGAAAGGTTTGGCAGTAGACGGAATTGGAAAATAGTGTGCAAATGTTGGTGCTGTCAGCTGAAGTGGCAGATGTAGCACTGGGAATGGGAACAGTGCTGGGAAACTGTGACCTCCAGCTCCAGAAGCAAATGTTTCCAGGCAACTGCAGCAGCCTTGGTGATAATTTTGGGGATTTTTGCATTCGTGGGCCTGCCCTTCATCCAAGATGGGATTTGGAATGGAGTTGGGCACCTCTGCAGTATAAATTTCTTACTAATCCTTTCTCCTGAGCTCTGCTGCTCTGAACTCCACTGGTCAGACTCTGCAGGAGCCAATGCTGCTGGCAGCCTGGGTCACTGGGAGTTGGTTATGTCAGTGCTGATGATTTTTGTGACTGTGGAAGATGTGCCTGGAAAGCACACTCTAGCCAGGATCACTAAAAATTAGCTTGTTGTCCCATTGTGACCTGGGGGTGTACCAGGAAAATGAGTGTAAAGTTTCCTTTGGCATGGGTGGCTTGGAGGAACCTGACCCACCTGCAACTGATGTAAATATGTTAAACTAAAGGACAGCAAGTGACAATGGTTATTTTTGTGTTGATAATGTCATGAACTGTCAGTTGTGCTCTAATTTAAATATGTGCCCTGTGATCACTCCCAGTGCTCCCAATATTTATGCTTGGTTTCTGCCTTGGACTTCACTGTTTCTGCTTCTCACTTCTGATGTTTTTTCCTGTGTTTTCTCTCTACGTGGCTTCTTTTTGCTTTATGTTGAAATGGGTTTCCTACAGAGTCTTGCAAAACAAGAAAAATAATAAAATCTCTTTGGTCATGACCTCCCCAGAGCTTTACAAACCTCAGGTTTTAGCAGTAGTTACTAGAGACCCCTCTCCCCATCCCTCAGGGATTGTGTGTCTCCAGAGATGGGCTGGGGGTGAGGAGGGAACACAGAGGAGGCCACAGAGATGCTCTGGGGGCTGGAGCAGCCATGCTGTGGAGGTGGGCTGGAAGAGCTGGGGCTGTGCCTGGAGAAGGCTCCAGGGAGACCTTAGAGCCCCTTGCAGTGCCTAAAGGGGCTCCAGGAGAGCTGAGAGGGACTTTAGACAAGGATCTGGAGGGACAAGGGGGAATGGCTTCCCACTGCCGGAGGGCAGGATTAGATGGGATATTGGAGAGAAAATTCTTCCCTGTGAGGGTGGGCAGGCCCTAGCACAGGTTACCCAGAGTGTGGCTGCTCCTGGATCCCTGGAAGTGTCCAAGGCCAGGTTGGACAGGGGTTGGAGCAACCTGGGATAGTGGAAGGTGTCCCTGCCCCTGGAAGGGGGTGGAATGAGATGATCTTTAAGGTCCTTTCAACCCAAGCCATTCTGTGATTGTATGTGGTACAGGAGCTTTGGGGCTCTCATGCATGAGGAAGGCTTTTGGAGATTTGAAGTGTGTTGTGCATTTTTAGGACAAATGCATAAAGCAGCAAAACCAAGGCCATGGCATCCTGGGGCACGTGCTATGATGCAGGGTGGGAACTAGGACCACATCTGCTTTCCAGGGCTTGCCCTGCCTTGGCACACAGCCTGCACCTTCCTCCATGGCCTCCCCTTACTGGAAAAGAGGTGTTGGAGCTGGGTGTCACTGGCCCTGCTCAGGTGTGGTCCTGAACTCCCATCATCCCCCCTGTGAACCGCCCACACCCACGTGTCAGCTCTTCTACCTGAGTATTGTCTGCTCTGATGTTCTGCCTCGTTATCTGTCTGCCACGGCTGCTGTCATTGCCTCCCACATCCGAGTTCTGTCACTGAGCTCCCTCCTACATCAAACCTTTCACACTGAAATTCTGTGAAATCTGTGCCCTGGCTGCCTTGGCTGGGAACCTACAGCTCTGCCTGCCTTTTGCTTTGGGAATCTCCAGTCTGGAGATTTCCTGGCTCCTTGCACCCCTGTGCAAACTGGAGCCACCTCCTGTGGGGCAGTAAGTGTCTGATCAGATTTGAGATCCTGAGGCCACTTGAGTGCATTAAAATGCTTGAGGATTCATGATTTAAGTGTGCAATTGCCCTCATCTTCCTTGTGCAACGTGGGAATGGTTTCATGCACCCCTGTACCTGTGCCTGGTGCTGTGGGGGTTTGGCATGCAGGGGAGCTGCTTCCCAGCCCCTCATCCCGGGCTCACAGCTGGGCTCCCTTGAGAGCAGCCCTGGAGAGACCCATCCAGCCCCAGACTAAATTCCTGCTGGAGCTAGTGCTCTGGTTTTTCTCTTTATTAATTGCTTATTAGCAGAAATAAGTGTTTTCCCAGTGGGTGGAAAGTATGGCCTCTGGCTGCAGCAGGTGGAGTGGCTGCTGTGGGATCTGCCCAGACAGAGATGAAAATATTCGTATTTAGATTTAATGTGCTGAAGGCAGGGAGGCCCCTGTTCCAGGCAAAGCCCAGCTGGAGGCTGTGCCTGCCCAAGCCCAGCCCTGCAGGCAAGGACCTCTCCCAGTGTGCTCCCTTTCAACTGTGCTGTAGTTTTTGTGACTCACTGGGCTGGATGCTCTAGATGTCCTTTTATTTGTAGAAGCATGGCACATACTGTGTTCCTACAGGATGAACACAGGACTCAACTATCACCTCCTGAGCAGGGATATCCCTACAGCTGCTGGTCCAAATGCAGCCAGTGATGACCCTGGCAGACCTCTTCTTTCAGACCAGCTTTCCTCAGAGGCTGGGCTGGGGACAGCTGCTCCCACCTGCAGGCTTTTGGAGGACTCTTTCCCTCTCCTGGTGGAAGTGTATCTCTTTGCACATGGGTGTGGGAGGGCTTGGCACTGCAGGAATGGCTCTGGACTGCTGGTTCCTTCTGAGCAGCAGGGTCCTGGCAGGGGGGAATCACTGATGGGATAGTGGGAGCAGTAACAATGCTCTTTCTGGGGAGATGGAGATGCTGTGACCTGAACACACAACTCCAGTGCATGGCTGGAGGCAGGACATAACTGTGTTCTACCACCAGGCTGAGAGCTGCTAAAGAGAACTGAGTGGGAAGGTTTTTCACCTGGGGTCTGATTGCTTGGCACATTCAGAAACCTCTGATAGGACAAGAGGCACACACAAGATCTGTGTGTCCCCTCAGAGATGTTTCATTGAAGCATGGCCTCAGTATCTCCCTGGTGTAAGAGCACAGGACTCCTGCTCTCCTGGCTCTCCAGGGCAGAGGAGCTCCAGCCCTGAGCTGCTCTAGTCCTTTTGGTTACAGGCTTGGAGGAAGTACACTCCTGCTTTGGGAGGTTTGTGTGAGACAGAGCCTTGTCCTGGTGGTCCCATTCCTGAGGACTGCCTCAGTCAGCAGCAGCTGGGATTGCTGCTTTCCCAGCCATTCCCACTAAACACTTCTGTGGGGAGGAGAGGAATGGAGCAGGCTGGACACAACAGCCTGAGTCCCATGTTTGTTATCCCTGTGAGAACTGCAGGACTGTTGCAGCCATCACATGTCACAGGTGTTGTCCTGCTGTGACAAACACCATGTACCCAAGACAGTGGGGCTAGAGAAATCCAATCTTGGCTGCTTGGAAATCTTCCCTGATTGCTCTGAGTGAGGGGAATGACTTTACAAACTCCCTAGGACACACATACAGAAAAACCTCTGCAGCTTGCAGCTGCTGGCACTGTGCAGGGTGGCTGCTGTGAGGAGCCATCAGAAAGCCAGCTAATATCAGACCAGTGACTAGAGCCCTGTCCTGGTGCTGCCCTGGAGGCTGGGGACAGGACACCACTGGCCATCTGTGTCCTTGGTGGCTGTCAGGACCTGCAACACTTCCTGCAAGAGTCCCTGGGTGCTCACAGCTTGTGGCAATCACTAACCCGCCTGTTCAACTGCTCCAAGGTTGTGGAATTGAGCACAAGCCACTGCTTGGCCGCAGCTTTTTGCTCTCAGTTCCTGGTTGCTGAAGTCTCATGGTAAATACATATCAGGGGTGAGACAGAGCTCAGCCTGGCTGCAGTCAGCTGGGCTGTGCCAGCTGTAGGCAGCACCAGCTGGGCAGTGCTCATTGCAGGCATAACAGCCTGAAGTTTTGATTTTTTTGCTATAATTTTTTCTTAATTAAAAAAAAAATTGTACAGAGAAGCTGTAAAATAAAACAGGTATTGTTCATGTTCATATTTTGTCTCTTGTTTTGACTGTCCAGGTGATTTGGGGTGAAGTGAAATCAGAACAGACGTGAGTTTGGGGGAGTTCCTGACGCAGGGTAGGATCTTAAAATATTTTCTGTGTAGTCCTGACATATTCTGCTGAAATGCTGTGGTATAGCATCCTGGGAAGGGTGGTACTGCATATCAGAGAGGAGGAATTTGATGATTTTTAGGTCTACAGGAATAGAAGTAGGACAAATGCAAATGTGCTGAGTGAAAGGATGGTCCCTTCACAGAGTGATTTTGCACCATCCTGGGTCTGGAATGTGACATCTTCCAAAAAGGCACTTCTGAAAACTATTATGAAATGCACTTGCCCACAAGGCTCCTGCTACAGCCATCCTTGTGCTGGCACACCTGCCTGATCTCAGGTTTACAGAAACCCCTGGGAGCACTCCGAGGAGCTCTGGAAAGGCTCAGGTGGTCGATGCTGAGCAGCAGATCAGGAAGGCTCTGCCTGAGCAGTGCCTGCAGTGGCAGCAAGCTGGGGCTGTGGCCAGGGTGTGCAGGAGTGGCACAGGAAGGCTGAGGAAGCCTGTCCCACGGAGCCCTGCCCTCCCACGTGCTGCTCCTGACATGACAGCTTGGCAAAGCATGGAGAAGGTGGAGGGATGGATGTGCAAAGCAGGGATCAGCTGAGTTAGCTGCAGATGAGACAGGAAGAAGCCATTCCCTGTCCTGTAGCTGCTGTGGGCCTCAGGGAGAGACTGCTAGGTGCACTTGGGCAAAGGAGAGCTTTGCTGTCACTGTCCTGGACAGCTCAGGTGTTCTGTCACCTCTGCTAGCCTTGGGCCAGGCCAGCTTCTTCTCAGTCATTGCTCTGGCCATGGGCTTCAGGACTTCAGACTGTTCTCTGCTGTGAGCAAGGGTCTGTCTCTTGGCAGGACAGGGACATGGTGCAGAGACCTGTCCCCATGGTCTGTGTCCCACTGGGTCAGGCGTGCTTGGAGCTGGAGTGCTCTGCTGCCTGGGTCCAGCAAGGACTGGGTAACCCTGCCTCTGGTGCATGCAGGGCCGTGATGGGAGACAACGACCAACTTGTAGAGACCTTCCAGCAGTTCCTGGGCTGCTCTGGGAGCTGCCCACAATTCAGGCATCAAATAGCACAGGGTTATGCTGCATCAGAGGAGGAGGAGGCTTCTGTGTGGAAGAGGAACTCCCAAACTCGCTTGGAAGTTGCACTTGGATCCAGGCTGACCTACAGGCAGAGCCAGGAGACAGGAGGTGCCAGGATGGGGTGTGCAAACATGGCACGTGCAGCCTCCAGAGCCCTATAACATGTGCTGGGCCACCAGCAGATGCTCTCCATAGGACACACATTCTTCACCTTTCATGCCAGTCTGTTCTTCACCTTTTATGCCAGTCTTGGTGGGCAGTGGGAAGGCTTTTCTCTTCTATTCCCAAGGCATTTACACTGTTTATCCCAGGCAGGTACTTGTCAGTCACCCTGGGGTGTTGATGCTGATGTTGCTGTGCTGTGGTGGAATGCTGGCAGGTGCTGGGAGATGAAGGAGTGGATATGATTTCCTGCACTGAGCAATGAAAGGATGGCTGCAGGGAGGAAATCTCCCGCTGCTTATGCTGCAGAAGTTGTCAGGTCTGCTTTAGGCAGAGCAAGTGTGAGGGATCAATGCTGAGGACAAGCTTATGTGATTGTAGTTCAAAGTCAGCCACTGGGATTTAAAAATCTTATTTGATTTAGGAGTAGCACTGCAAGATGGCCAGTGGAATGTAGACAGTCACGTGAGGCTCTTGGATAACAGAATCCTGAGATACAGGAGCTGTGATACATCACACTTAAGGCTCATTAGCCCCTGAAGTGTCTCATTCTTCCTCACAGATGCCAGGAGAGAAGAGGTGAAATCCTAGTTTTAAATGAGGACACCAGAAAGCACATTACACCAGCCACCTGGTGCGAGGAAGCCACTGATGCTGGGCTATGTAACACATCTCCAGTGTCAGTGCCATGTGGTGCCATGTGCTAAGGGAACATTGAGGTCAAATAAGTTGAGGTTCAACAAATAACACAAGACCCTTTGGCAATGAAGTTACAGGCCTAAAAGCTAAAGGAGCATTGAGAGCTGGCTCAGGAAACAGAGGGACATTGGAAGGGCTGAAAGGAAGAAAGGTGACTGCTTTGTGCAGCAGAGAATAGGGAACCCAAAAGAGAAGTGACTTTTGACATGGCCTGGTTTGGCAGAGGGTTTGATTTGCCTTGTGCAGGGGCAGTGAAATGGCAAAGTCACATGCAGTTGTGTTTGATGAAAAATGAAAACAAAAATCTTGTTAAAGATGTAAGGAAAAGAACAGACCAAAGGGTGCAGTACTCACAGAAGGTTTGAAGCCTGTTTGAAGACAACATAGTGGAGTCCTCTGCCTTTTTTTATTAAAGCCCTGATGAGTACTCAGCAAGGCTGGGAAAGCTACTGCAAGTGAGGTCAGTGTAAGAAAAGTGATCCTGATTTTGCCCAGACAGCAGGGGCTCTAAATTTGACTCATCAGATGCTAGAAACTAAGAAAAGTGCTTAAAAAGAATACAAGACTTGTTTACAATGCTCTAAATCCCTGGTCTGTCCATATAGTGATTGCTGTCTGTAGCATCTGTTTGAAGAAGGTAAATTTGCAGGAAGGAGTTCAGAAAGGAGCAGCAAACATAAACAGGAATTAAGGAATAACTTTTGTGAGAAAAGGGCTGAATACAGGACAGCTCAAGCTGCACAGAAGATGCCTCAGGAGTGTGTTCAGGATTATCCCATTTAGATTGAAAGGCTCAAATCTCCCATTTACCTCTTTCAGAACAAGAGCTGGGCATGTCAGAAGCAGCTGGTGGATGTGAGCCAAACCACAGCTATCCCTTCTCTTGGCACACAGTGAAACACAGGGACGTGCTTGGTTGGGGAAGTACAGAGGGTGAGGCCTCGCCTGTTCTTGCAAAATGATCTGGGAAGAGCACAGACAACACCTCCAGCCCAGGAGCCCCTGAGCCTCCAGAGAAGGGTCCTTTGGGGAAGCAGCACAAAGTGCAGCCTTTGTGGTACTGTCAGCTGAGCTGCTGCACAGGGGCAGAGGGTGCTGTGACCCACAGGTCATCCCCTGAGAACAGGGGATGTAGCTGGAAAGCTGCCAGTGGAGGGGGAAGAAGGAACCTGTGCAGCCCAGAGCCAGATGAGAGAGCTGAAGCTCCTGCAGCTCCTCCTCTTCCAGCTGATGGAGGAGGTCAAGGCAGCCCCAGGGAG
Source organism: Pyrgilauda ruficollis (assembly GCF_017590135.1). Classification (NCBI taxonomy): domain Eukaryota; kingdom Metazoa; phylum Chordata; class Aves; order Passeriformes; family Passeridae; genus Pyrgilauda; species Pyrgilauda ruficollis. The sequence continues at coordinate 2,470,157 of NW_024526377.1, forward strand.
GGAAGGCTGCAAGCAGGCTGCATGCTAGGGGAAGGTTGTCTTGCAGGGGAGTGGGTCACACTCCTCTCTGAGACCTGGGGGCCCGACATGTGGCAGGGCACGGTGTCTAAATGTGCAGTAAGAGCTTGGAGACGAAAAACTCCCCCCATGGGTGCACCCATGGGCCAGCAAGAGCTGGGTTAGACAACACCATGGTCAGCCTGAGCTGCTTTGGGGACAGCCCTGCTCCATGTGGGAGGGGGGACTGGTGACCTCCAGGGCTCCTGCCACAGCTCTGCTGGAATTCTGTGCCTTGCCCCTTTGGGTAGGACACGGGCTCAGAGGGCTGTGTGAGAGGGAGAATGGAGGGCTCAGCTAGCCCAGGTTGGCTCAGACACCGCTGGGTGTAGGTATACAAGGTGTTTTCAGGCTGTCCCTGCCTGGTTAGAACCAGCCCTGAACAATCCTGCAGTAGCAGACCTGTGCCTGCAGTTGGTACCTGAGCTGTGTTATTGCCAGGCTGCAGAGACGGTGCCTTGTGTGTGAACCTGCTTCTTACCTCGAGGACTCCCAGCTCTCATGTCTCAGTCCTCAAAGAGCAGCTTTAACTGGATGTTTTCCACAATGTTCCCCTGTCCCAGGCATCTCCAGAGCCATAGGAAGGTGGTTCTAAGATGACAACTTGGATAAATGAAAGTGTATTGTAACCACGCTATGTTAAATAATGCAGCATGTGGACAGCATGGAAGTTAATTTTTAAAGGGTTTGTCTGCACTAGTTCCTGATTGCTTTCTCATCTGTGGCATATTCTCTGACCCTCTTCCTCTCCATGTTACTCAGATGCTATTGTTTCATGAGAATTTCTTAGAGTTATTGGTACTTTAATGTGGCTTTTTCCTATATATAACCACTGTTGATTTCTTTCTGCATTAAAAATAAGATTATTGTGTAATTTTTCAACATAACGTATTGGTTTCTTATGAGGCAACAATCATTGAGTTAAATTATTGATGAAGGTAACATTACTCCTGCTAGAAAGTGCCGTGGCAGCCAGTAAGTATGTCTGAATTGCTCAGGATCAATAACAAGGCTTTGTCATGCCCTCAGTGCTCAGTGCTGAGCTGGAGCCCAGGAGCTGCCACGGGCAGGGGAGCTGCAGGACAGTGCCAGCCCAGTGCAGCAGCAGCATGGCTCTGGACCTGTGCAGTAGTGTGAGAAACGACAGCCCACTTTAAAAATTTTATACAGTTTATTAAACCTTAACAAAAATACAACAAAAGGACTAAAAAAGGAAAAATTGCAGCGCTGGGAGCTGCCCTCCTGGCTGAGCCACGAGGCTGGCTCATCTTTGTAGTTGTTTGAGAAGAAGCTGGCCTGGCCCAAGGCTAGCAGAGGTGACAGAACACCTGAGCTGTCCAGGACAGTGACAGCAAAGCTCTCCTTTGCCCAAGTGCACCTAGCAGTCTCTCCCTGAGGCCCACAGCAGCTACAGGACAGGGAATGGCTTCTTCCTGTCTCATCTGCAGCTAACTCAGCTGATCCCTGCTTTGCACATCCATCCCTCCACCTTCTCCATGCTTTGCCAAGCTGTCATGTCAGGAGCAGCACATGGGAAGGCAGGGTTCCGTGGGACAGGCTTCCTCAGCCTTCCTGTGCCACTCCTGCACGCCCTGGCCACAGCCCCAGCTTGCTGCCACTGCAGGCACTGCTCAGGCAGAGCCTTCCTGATCTGCTGCTCAGCATCGACCACCTGAGCCTTTCCAGAGCTCCTCGGAGTGCTCCCAGGGGTTTCTGTAAACCTGAGATCAGGCAGGTGTGCCAGCACAAGGATGGCTGTAGCAGGAGCCTTGTGGGCAAGTGCAGACTCTCTCTGGAGAGCAGGTTCTAACCCTGCTGCCCAAACAGCCTCCCTGGGCAAGTGCAAATTGAGAGAACAGCACCTTTGGTCCTGGCATGAGGTTTAGCTGGGCTGCCCAAAGCATCACATCCCAGCCTTAGTCCAAGAGACAGGGTGCCTGGAAGAGTGCTCCAAGAACAAGTCCTAAAAACTCCAGGAAAGCTGACTTAGTGCCAACCGTTCAGTTTGGGTGGAAAATGCTCAGCAAGACTGGTTCTGAGTGCTACTTTAGCTGAAAAGAGCACGCTCTCAGTTGAGCACTTGTGTTTTGCATTCTGTGTCATTTCCCATTTTCTCCTTGCAAGGTTTCAGTGTTCCTGTTTCACTGATGCAAATACCCACTCAAAGCACTCATTGAGCTGGCTTTAATGAGCGCTTTAATGAGCTGCTGAAAATTCAGGATTGCATTTGAAATGCTAACAAAAATGTGTGTCACTTTATTCCACAAACCGTAAAGGTCTGTTTAATAGATCATGTAATCACAGAATGAAAGGACCTGGAAGGAGCCAGTTGTAACAACTTGCTTGGGACTTTTTCCAGTTGGGAGCTCTTGACAGGCCAATTCATCCATGTGGCCACTCACTCAAATGACAATGGAAGTCTTTCACATAGCCAAACCAAAATCAGTGATTTTTGACTTTACAGTCTTCAGACTGAATTCAAAAGTACATACTTAACTGGAAGTGCTATTGTCAAAATGCTCTGGATGATAAATCTTTCCCTAGGAAATTCATGGCATCACCTCTGTAGCCCATTTGAGAACTTCTTTGAGTATGGCTGTTGAAAAAAAATAACAGAACCACCAAGGGCACCATTAGTACTCCAACCATCCTATTTTCTGAGCATCAAGTGCAATACATTGACTTAGTGAGGATGTGAATAGGAAGGTTTGTGTGCACAGAGGAGTAGGAGGGTGTCTGTTCCAGGAAGGAATATGGCTATGGAGGCGGTGAGTGCCTAAACAGAGCAGCAGTTGAATGGTGCTTTGCAGAGAAAGGGAGCATCAATTCCCACCTCTGAGACAGCTTGGGTGTCAATCTGAGTAACCACAAAAAAGTTTCACCCAGGTTCAGGTTGTCACCGAAACTGCAGGGAAAACAAAAACTCTCCAACAACATTCTCAGTGTTAGGGAATCGAGGCATTACTTTATTACTTTTTTACTTTTTTACTTTATTCTGGCCAGGATGTGCAACAGAAATCATGTCATTCACACATAGCCCAGGCTGTGCAGAGAAAATCATTCCATGACACATGACTTTGATTGGATTTTTTACATGTGTTGTGCGTGGAAGCATCAGGAGAATACCAGGGTAAGGACCATGCCATAGAATTGGTTAGCACTGGGAAAATGTCATTTGTGTCAAGACAAGATGCAGATGAGTTCAGCAGAGCACATGCACTCCTACAGCAGGCTGACAATAAAGTACCACAGATCAAACACTCATTTTCTCTTCCTGTTATGTTGATTGGGAGACAGATTGCTGCTCAGAAGATCTTGTCAGGAAAATTAATCTACAAACACCTGAGGTCTATGTCAAAAAAGGAGACAGAGGAGTCCTGTAACTTTATCAGAATAAAGGGAGAGGCCATGGGGCATTTCCTGTGGGGTGTCTCAAGTTGTTAGAGGGTGCAGCCTCCTTTTTATCCCAATTTCCTGGCCACATTTCCCTCTCTCTTTGCCATACCTGTCTGAGGTTCTTAAGAGGTACAAATTTCCCAAATTGCCTAATACAGACCCCCTTCTAATGTATACCCCACCCCTTTTTCTGTTCCTTGTCTCTCTCTTCTTTTCCTCTAAGTCCAGGGATTTAACACAGTCTTGAGTGAGTAACAGTCTGTGTCAATTAGTGGAATTCCTGTGGAATTTCTGGTTCCTCCCCCTTGCTTCTTTCACCTGTCAGCATCTGGCTTTATCTACCAGCAGGCCCACAGTTTGTTTGTAAGGACACCTCCTTCTCATTCCTTTCAATCTAAAATGAAGAAGCACAGAGAAAGGGATTGTGTGAATGGCTGAAAGGGAAAAGCTACTTAAATAGACCACTGGAGTGCTTACAAAATTAGGCTTTAAGAAATATTGTTTATTAAATATGCTTATTGTTTTAATTATCATTAGAGTGATTAAATATTATATTTTACACAACATCTCATTAATTACATTTAATATGCAGATAAATCTTAAGACAAGAAGAAGACAAACTGGTAAGATTTTTGGTGCAAAAATTTTCTAAAGGAACATACTCAACATTTGCTTAGAAAAATGAGCTTCATATAAGTGAAAGAGCTAAATAACTCCAGAATATAAAGCTAAACTTTTATTAAGGCTTGAGAAAAATAATCCAGGTTTACTCAAAAATTTAAAACCTCCTTAAAAGTTCTGCTGCACTTTCATTGCAGTGAATTTCCAGTTAGATGCTTGGATTGACTACACAGTCAAAAATGTTCTTTTGTGTGGCGAGATCTGGGTGACGGTGACTCATGGAGGGTGATGTAGGGTTAGTTGTAAACACAGTTTGGGGAATGGCTGTGTTGCTTCTTCTCTCTTGTGTAACGCAGCCTCTGTGGGATCCAGGCATCAGCAGGAGAAGGGATGGCTCTGTAGAGCAGCCTAAATTTGTCCCAGCGGGTGTGTGAGCACACACAGAAAAAGCAGTGAGCACACACGACACATTGAGGTTTCCTCACTGAGAGTGGGTGAACTTTCCTATCTGTGCACAAATATAGACTCAATTTTGCATCACAGGACTCGCCTCTGCTAGAAACCTTCTCTGCAAGACTCAGCTGACACTGAGTTAAGCAGCAAGATTTTCACTGGCAAAAGTCATGCCTGGAGAACTTTGGATACCTTGGGTCTCATCCTGTGCCCCCCCGAGGGCTTCAGCTTCCCCAGCCCTTCTCCAGAGGGCTCAGTGGCCCTGCTCTGGGGGCAATGTGGGCACAGGGGGCAGGGGCCACGTAGAATTGAGATATACAAATGCAAACAGTTGTATGCAGTGCCCTCTTTAATCTGTGGATAAAGAATAATTCACCTCAGAGCACAGAGCTGTAGGAAGAGGAGCAGTTTGGGGGAGCAGAGAAGCTCTGGAGCACCAAAACACTCCTGGGAATTCTAGATGCAGCCGTGTGGATCTCATGGGGATAAGCTGCATGTTGCTCTTTAGAGACTCTCTCCCTTTTAAAATTCAGCCCAGAAGCAGATGGTTTGGTCTGGTAGGGCTGGGACAGCACTGCTATAAAGAGATTTCTACACTTTTCTCTGAAACATCTGCTTGTGCACAGGAGGGAATGCAGACATTGTGGTTTCAGCACTCATTACATTTAATACTGGATTTAATTTAATTTGGAAAACGAAAATATTTTCTTTTGGGACCAACAGAAAATATTCTAGTTTATTTGAAATAGAATTTTTGTTTCCTGCAGGAGTGGTGGGGTGGCAGGGATTTACAAGGAGGCATATTTGTCCATTTTTGTTGACACAGTTTGCCTTCCACTCACACTGATTTTTACTTTAAATTGAAAATACTGCAGCTGGAACAACATGGATGTGGCATGGACATGGCTCCATCAAAAAGGAAATATCATCCCAGGAGCTGAACTGGCACCCCCAGCTCCAGGAAAACCTGGTGCAGATCCTGCTTCCACTGCTAGCTCACTGTTTTGCTCCCATGAAATCTCATTATGTGGGAGCCACTGCAGACTTTCCCTCCTTGGGGAATGACAGATATGGGCATATGCTAGACCTACACATGCCAGAGTCTGCCAACATTACTGCAGAGTGGCTGGGTCTGCCTGAGCTACACGCTGCCTGTCTGCTCCTCTCCTGCCAGGCAGATGGGATGCACAGCATCCAGTGCCACTGAGGGTAACAGAAAATCTCACTCTCTTTGGCCATGGGATGTTCTCTGCCATGGCAGAGCTGGATCTCCTATCAGAGATGTCTTGTCTTGAGTACAAACATGCTCACAGGCAGATAGGATCAATTAAAGAAGTGAAGCAGCTTGCAATCAGCTGGCTCCAAGAGCTGCCCCGGTCTGCTCCAGCCCGTGAGTCAGAGCACATGGGCTCAGGATTGCAGCAGGCATCTCCCGAGAGCACAGCGGGTGCAGCCTAACGTGTTCTGCCCAGGAAACTGGTAATGGGGATGAGTGCCACCTGGTTTGTGCTGAAACAGCTCCAAAACAAGAGAAAAACAGGCTGCTTGATTGGGATTTGCAGGAGCAGGAGGCTTTGATCTCATTAACTATTTCATGAGCCTTGCTGACTTTTCAGTTCTGTGAAACAGTCTGGAACTTGCCTGCTCAGGCTGTTAGAGGAATATGAATTACTGTCTCCAGATTTCTAAATACCAAATGGTTCCAAATGAAGTGGGGAATGAAACACTGCAAGAGGAAGCCAATGAGGGTGTGGAGGCTCCATACTTGATGGTATTAAATATGAAAGACCCTCAACAACCTGAATTAATTTGAAAACCAATTCACCTTTACAGCTGGTTCAGCTTTAGGGAGGTTGGTTGGACCAGGTGGTCCCTAGAAGTCTCATATTACTCCATAATTCTGCAATTTATAAACAAATAACAAAGAAAACTATAATGAATTGGTCATTCAGGTTTGAACCGAAGTTTCAAGGGGTTGCATTTGGACAAAGCTGTGATGGATGTTGCTTTGTAATTTTTTTTCCCCAGTAGTTCTTGCCCAAAGCATTGCCATCACTCACTGCTCTCTGCCAGAGCCTTCTCCACACAGGTCCTTCCTCACACAGCATCCTCAGTTAAAGATATATGTGGCCCCACCCTCATGTAATTTAGCATATTTGACAAAATGTTGGCTTGCACCTCTCCCACTGACATGAAAATGCAGTTAGAACTGCCTTTTAAAAGTGACTTTTTCTGGCATACTGAAGAGTGATTAAAATGTGACATTTCTGTAAATTGGTCATTGTATAATTAGAAGTTTAAAGTCAAAGTATTTTTAATATAACAGATGCCATTATCTCCACCTTTGTATTTAACAGTAGGAAGGCTACACAACTACAAGAAGAAAATAAATGGGTTTTCAAGAATGTTCAGTGAATTGGATGTTTCAGACTTCCCCTGCATTACAGCAGCTCAAAGTCCCTGCCAAGTCATGACAACTCTCAGGATAAAACAAGGACCATTCCACATCCACAGGCTGCACATTTCTGTGTTTTGTGGTTCACAAAGAGGAGAAAATGCATAGGAAATGTTCCCCATTGGCAGCAGAGTGAATCATGAAGATTTTTTATGAGTGAGGCTCTGGTGCACCCTAAGTTTTGAGAGTGTGTGCAGAAGATGTTTTGGATGCTACTATCCAAAACCAACTGAGATGTAGAAATTGTTTTTCCTGTCTGCCCATGGAGGAAACCTCACTAAATGCTTTAGCCTTTGTGGTTTGTCACTCCAGAGGCAGGCAGAGCAAATCTCTTGATATGAGGCATCACTTTGAGAGAGTTTATCACAGATAAATTATTCTTTACTGCATCCATCTCTCATACCTTGTAAAGCACGTGGGGTTAATCTCCTAATTACCAGGATTCCTTAACCCTGTCCTCCTGAGGGCTGCTCAGCTGACTGCTTTGAATGTCCAGGTGACCCCTCAGACACATTTTTTTTCTGCTGGCAATGAGCAAGACCAGACCACCTCAGACAGAGACATCCATGGATGATGCCTGTGGTGAGACCTTCTCAGGGTCACCAGTAGGAGCAGGGTGAGGACTCTGCCCCAAAAGGAAAAGCCTCAGTGTCTGGTTGTGCTCTCCACTTGACTGCAGTGCTGAAGTGAGCTGAGGCACTGGGATGAGTGCTCCCAGCTGGTCACCCAGCTCTCCCACCCACCCTCCCGAGGCAGCTGTGCTGCCCTGGCTGTTTGTGCTGTGCTTTTTGCAGCAGCCCAGCAAGGACTGAGCTCTCGCCACTATCTCTGAACATGTGAGTTTTTTTCTTTGGGAAGCATCTTTGAACCCATCCAGAAAGAAAAATGAAGGATTGCCCTGTGGAAGTGATTGTTGTAGGACGTTCTTCAAACTGGAAGTGGCTTGTTCTGGCTGTGTCTGGTTGTTCTGGCTCCGGTAGAAATTCTCTTTTCACTCCTCACTGCAAAGCTCTCCCAGTCCCTAGACAACTGCAAAGTCCAATATAGACACTGTGGATAAGTAAAAGCCCAAGAAACAGCACACCCAACAGACCAGGGAGTGATAACAGAAAATTACACAGACTTTTCCACTGTAGTTGACAACCAAGGAAGGTTTGGTCAGGTACCACCTTCAGAGGAATTTATAATTGGAAGGCATCACATCTGTCACCTCATCTGGCCTGGAATATTGCTCTTTTCTGTGTGTGTGGAACAAGGAAAGGATTCTATGGAATAACTGTTCAGCAGAGAGCAAGAAACCAGCCTTGTGGTGTGCATTTAACTCAAGAGCAAGAAATCTCTGTGCTGCAGATTTTGAGGGAGCAATGGAAAATGTGCAAAGCATAAGCCAGTGTATCTTTAATTCCCTGAATAATACCAATGTGATGTGCTTCAGGATGTAGGGTGTGAAATACAGTAATTGTGAATAGAAACCAGTGATCCAGCAATGAGGGAGATGTTAATGAGATGGTTCAGAGGGTTTCTCAAACTGAGGAATTGCTACTGAACAGCTAATACAGCTTCTTACACACCAGACAGCTGTGGGAGCAGCTGGGACAATTTCACCTGAGCCATCACATCTAGAGTGAGAAGAAGCAAGCAGAAAGCAGTGAGATGCCATGGCCCAGTGCCACTGGTGGATGTGTCCTTTCCTTCCTCTGATCTCTCTCTTCTCAAATGAATTGTTCTTGCTATGTTCTGCTCCCTAAACTCCACTTTGGAGCCGAGGCATCTCTACCCTTCCTGCTCTGTCCAAGCAAAACCCGCTGCACTGAGCCTTGCCCTCCTGCTCCATACTCTTCTCTCCTCTCTTCATGAAATTTTCTGGAAACTGGAAGAAGCACGTTCAGCCTGGGACAGCAGAGAAGGTGAGGGAATGCCCAGTATGCCCCAAAGTCTCCACTCTCCACCCAGGCAGAGGGCATGGGTGCAGCCAGCATCTCTGCAGGGTCATCCATGTGTCACATCTGTTGGGAATCACAGGGTTACTGTGGCATCAGGAAGGAGCTCATGTCCACAAGCACCACAGGGTTTCTAGCTCAGAGAAGTGGTGAAGCTCACATGAAGTGGTGGTGATGCCTTGTGGAGGCTGACCTAGAGCAGAGACTAGATGGAGCTAAAGAATAAAGCAGGGGTTTATTAAAAGGATCTCCTCAATGGATCCACCTTGGGCAGCACAACCCAAAATGGTCCCAAAATGCACGAGCACTCACGGGGTCTCTCCCTGGGATCAGCTCTGCTCCATGTGCAGATTGCAGTTCATTGTCCAATTCCAGCTTTAGCCCATGCAGTCCCATCCTGCTTGTTTTTCTCTCTCCAGCCCACGTTGTTTATGCTCCTGGGCCTGAGATTTGGATCATTTGTCCTTGGTGCCCAGCTAGAGCAGGAATTGGTTTGTGTCCCTGCTCTGTGCAGAGAGCTCACCATCCCATAATATGAAGCCTAAACTTACACACTAAAGCAGCAAAGAATCTGAAAAATATAAAAGCTAAACCTGGGACCTGCTCCACAAACCTTTGTGGAGCAAAGGCAGAGCTCCACAGGAAGGTGGCTGTTGGTTTTCCTGTCCTTCAGCAGGGGAGGTGCTGGGTCAGAGGCGTTTTGGAGGGTGCCCCAGTGGCACTGTGGAAGTGATGGATGAAACTGGTGGGTTTGTCCAGCCCACTGCTCCCTTCAGCAGCAAACTCACCGGAGTGCAGCTAGCCAGAGCCCGGGAGGATCAGATCAGTCACTTCCTGGGAGACTTTCCTTTTTTCTGCCTTTCCAGGGTGACTCATTCAGACAGCTGCAATGTGGAGGCTTAAAGCAAGTGATGCAAATTCTGCTTCATGAGGAAAGCTAAAAAAAGTTGAAAAAAAGAAAGATAGCAGAACAAGACAAAAAAAGGAAGCAAGGAGGGTGTGACTTCACCCACAGCAAGGACCATGAATTACAATCTCAGCAGAGAAAGGTGCTCTGCACAGAGCAGTAACTCCCAACATTTTAAACTCCCAGTGCTCATTTTAAAGGAAAGACCACTGGTAAGCCCTGTTCCTAGCCAGAGGCAGAAATCAAAAGAGAGAAATGAAGCATCACTCCAATTTTCTCCACTTTGTGCAGCTTGTAAGGAAACTTGCTGTGGGAGAAAGCACTTCTGAGAGGATCCTTCCATTGTGAGAGCAGGAGTATCTTCAGACAGCTGGGTAGCCCCTGAAGAGATTTCCTGCAGCACAGAAGATCCAAAAGTTTTCAAAGTGAACATTTTCTAATAATCTAGCATGCAGGCCATTGACTCTGAATTTGTGTGGCTGCAGCCCCAGTATTCCACAGGCAGGGAGGGATGCTGGCACCCCAGGAACTGCAGTGCCATTTCAGCTCACCCATTCCTCACATTCTGCTGCCGAGGGGACTGCCGTGTCTGCAAGGGTTGGGGCAGGCACAGCAAATACAAGAAGGAAGAAAAATAATTTAAAATTATCCTTTAGACCTTTGCCTGGTGATGGTCCACCAGCTCTGCTCTGCTTTGTGCATTTCACCTTGGCAATATTCAGATGGAATGAGCTCTTCTGTAAGTGATCAGAGAACTGCTGGGCCAGGTTCAGCTCAGCAGCTGCAATTCTCTGAGAGCTGTGGGCCAAGCAGTTCTATTCCAAAGGCAAACTACACAGTTTCTGCTTCTTTATTTGGTATTTAAATGTTATTATAATGCTTAGCTCTTTCTTTTCTGCCAGGCTTAGAAGTTTCTGAGGTATTTTTATCCAGTGCTATGAAAATGAACAATGTCTTTATCTGTTGAGCTTCACGAGCAATGCATTTAGCTACTCTAGCTGTCTGCTAAAATTTTAAAAAGTAAATTACTAAATTCCTTAGGCACTAAAGCTCCATTGTGAACTGCCTCAGTAAGGATGGGGGTGCTTGCTACAATTCTCAAGAAAAAATTGGATCAGACCCAGGGGAAACATCCAAAATACCTTCTTCTAATGACAATGACAGATACTGAAGCAATTATTTTGAAAGCATGGGATCTAAATATGATATTAAAGTGAAAGTAGCTCCATTGCTATGAAGAGGGAGATAATAATAGTAAAAGCCTCTCACTAACATCCATGAACAATAGCAAGTAGCTCAGACTGATGCTGAGATTTGATACAAAAATAACACAAAGGTCAATAAGCAGGATGTTGTCCTTGTTTCATCTGATCAGATGGGTTTTATCCTCTCCCTTCTTTCATTTTCTTTTTCCAGTGTAGTTTTGGACAGAATTTGGATGAGCACAAATAGTTTATTTTCTTCACTGTTCAGTTTGTCCACAAAAAAACCGCAGTGAGACAATGTCAAATGCAAGGAAAAGAAGATGGAGCCAAAGTAACAAAAAATCCATTCAAAATTTTGGACCAAAGGAAAAAAGAAGACAGAAAACAAAAAATAATAGCCAATAAGAAGTTTGGAAACACAAATTTTAAAAAAATTTAATGAGATTTTGGATAAAATGTCAAAAATTTATTTTTTCCAAATGTACAAAAAGGAAATTATTTTGAGATTTTTTGCCTCAGTGTCGATTTTCCCATATGGTTTCTAATGTGTAATTACCTATAAATTCACAAAATATCAGGAATTATTTATTATGTCTGTACATTCTGTTTTTCTCCTGACTAGAAACAAGACTAGTTCTTCTAGGTGAATCATGAACAGAAGATTTTCCATTCCCAGGCTGATCCTTCTCTTTTTCTACTCCAGTATTTTTTGCCACTGAGAAAAATCAAATGTATAATTTTGAAATATGCATTAAAGACATGAACATTCCATTTGCTTTGATTTTTCATGTCTTATCTCCTTTCTCTGCTATGGGCTATAATCCTCTTATCTGTAACACCTTGCTGGCTGCTTGCCAGTTGTGGTTGTGTTTGAGGGTCCCCAGGATGAGGGAAGAGATGAGAATCTTGACTCCATGTTTCAGAAGGCTGATTTATTATATTATACTTATTATATTATATTATATTATATTACATTATATGATATTATATTATATTATATTATATTATATTAGTACTTTTATATATAAATATAATATATAATGTAATATATAATATTACATATAAATATTATATATGTATATATAATAAACATATAAATATTATAAAATATTATATTTGTATAAATATAAATAGAAATATAAATGTAATATATAATACTACATTATTATATATAATTATATATAATAAGTATGCTATTTAGTATATTAGATATATTTATATTATAATATAATGTAAATATTATGCTATTTAGTATAGCATAATATATTGTGCTATACTGAAGCTGTGCTAAAAAGAATAGAAGAAAGGATTTCATCAAAAAATTAAAGGAAGGGAAAGGGAAAGTAAAGAAAGGGAAAGGGAAAGGGAAAGGGAAAGGGAAAGGGAAAGGGAAAGGAAAGGAAAGGAAAGGAAAGGAAAGGAAAGGAAAGGAAAGGAAAGGAAAGGAAAGGAAAGGAAAATTAAAAACTCGTGACAGACAGAGAGCCCGAAGCAGCTGGACCACCACTGGTCATCAAACAGAAACAATCCACATGGACCAATGAAAGATGCACCTGTTGCATTCCACAGCAGCAGATAATTATTGTTTTTCTTTTCCTCTGAGGCTTTTCAGCTTCTCAGGAGAAAAAAATCCTGGCAAAGGGATTTTCATAAAATATCATGGTGACAGCCAGTTGTGCTTTTTTGGGATGTGTCAGTGGGCCACTGGCACCACTGGTGGTTTGCCTTCACAGGAGCTGCTTCCACAGGGAGGCAACTTCTCGTTCAGCCCCTGGTGCCCCCAGCTTTAACTCTTTGTGAACTCCACCCTCATCCATTTTCAGCTCTCAGCTGGACGGGGCTTTGCACAACCCGGTCTGTAGCTTCCAGACTTGCCAGCTTTCAGCAGGAATTGGACTACAGACCTCCAGGGATCCTTTGCAGTTCTCCTGTGTTTTGCCTTGTGTTTCCATCCAGTGAGACTATTTCAGTCTCTGACATTTGGGAGAGGACAGCTCGCTGCTGGCTGCCCGTGTGCCTTGTCGCGTTGCTGGCACCATCCTGCACGCTGCAGCTCCTCACTGGAGAGCAGGGCAGCAGGGACTGCTTCTTCTCACAGCTCTGGCTATTTGAACTCCTCCTAGCAAAACATGTTGTTAAGAAAATAATGGGAGTTGACAAGGGAAAAGTGGTTTTTAAAATAGAATCAAAGTGTGTTGTGCTTCAGTGTTTTCCCTTGTTCTTCTCTTCACACACATTAACTTCATAACAGCCTGTAAGGCAAGGAAGGATGGCACAGAGCAGATCTGTAATTTCTAATCAAGAATAAAAATATTTATTCAGTAGCCTTCCCATTGATAAGCACCTGGGGTAGATAGACATTTCCTCCACAGAGGATTTGCCACAACATCAGAGCTGAATATCAGCCTAAAATCCAGGGTTCTCAGTGGCTGCATGCAGGGATCACTGTCAAAAGAAATAAATGTTGGCTCAGCCTGCTTACAGCCCTTTCCTTACCTCACTTGTGACTGATGATTTCTTTATGAGACCCAGCCAGTGCTGGCATGACAAAATACCCACTCTGTGCATGGAGATGCCACACGGGCCCTGGCACCTTCCACAGCCCCATCAGCTAACTGAAGATGGCACTTAGATCCCCCTTGTCTTTCCCAAAATGAGCATGCCAGGTCATTCAGTCTTCCCTCACACAATGTCTGGTGGGTTTCTCCAGCCCTGATGTCAGGACCTACACTCTGACCAGAAAAATGCTTCCAAAAAAGTCAGTGGGAGAGCAGTGCTGACAGAGAATTCCTGTCTGTGTATAACAATATTGTTTTGTTTAATGTGTGAATAAGACCTCATGGAGTTCAGTGGGCACACACAACTTCATGGGGGCTGAGTGCCTTTCTCAGCCATATTCTGCATAAATCAGATGGTTAAAACAGGCTCGAGGAACTCTGGGGAAAGCAACAGCCAAGCCCTGCTACAGTTACCTCAGCAATCATAACAGACTTTCTGTATTTTCATTATGTACCAATTTCTGAGCATTTTCCTATTTGATAGAGAGACAGGAAAGAGAGGAGCCTCAGAAGAAGGGAGCATTGGCTGGGTTCTTGGTTCTGCTCCTTTGTAAGACTGAGAATAAAGCTTTAAAGCCAAAATACACCTTCTGTAGGGAAGCAGTGCCTGAAGAATTCTCCATATGTCAGCATCTAAGTGTGAGGTTTGGAATGTGACAAAAACGTGGAATTCAGAGGAAAATGGCTCATGTAGGAAAAAAATACTGTGAATTTCCTCCTTTTTTTTGGAATGTCTGGGTTTTTAAGTTTTCAATTATAAAGTAATTGACAACAAATATCAAAAAGCAAAGAGAATTCCTGAAGCAAAAGGAGGGACCTGACGTGATGCATCTCAGCAAAAGTAAATTTCTGTGACAAGGAGCCAGTACATTTTGTTGCCTCAAAAAAGACTTGGTGGTAAATCATGAGGGTACACCTCAAGGAAGATCCTGCTGGATGCAGGAGAAATAGATGTAAATTAGCAGTGGGAAAAATTAGTCTGAAAACTAGAAGGGTGTTTTGTATTAGTGCTCTCACCACAGTTTAATGGTGAGCAAAAGCAATTTTGAAGTATTTGCTGTAGTACTCAGGATGACATCAGCCTTCTCTCCTTCTCTAGTCTGGGCTTGGCAAGATCTACAAAGAGGAAAAGCAGCATCTCTGTTCACATGAGCAGTGGGTCTGACTGTGCTGCATCCACAGGAGCCACGCTGCTGCTGAGGAAGGAGGTGTTTGTGTTTTCACATGAACACCGTGGAGGTGCAGCCATTTTATTGTCATTTCCCATCTTCTGAGGTGTCCAGGTGATGGTTTTCATGAGAATTCACTGGAACTGTTCACTTCACTTTCCTCCCATATGCTGGACAGGGAGATTGGGATACTTTCCAGCTCTTGAAAGAGCTACAAGCAGGGCAGCAAAATAATTCCAATCTCAGAGGTTTTGTCTCTACTTGTGCTGGTTCTCAGTGTTGCACAGCAGTCTTTTACCAGCACCAGGTTAATTTGTGCCTATGCACAGTCCTGCAGAGGCTTTCATTACTGATTGTCACCTCTCCTGCCAGCTCAAACAAGTAAAAACACTCCTCCAGCATTTCTGGGAAAGTTAAACAGTTAATCACCATCCTGCTTCCCTGGGGAGTCACAGCAGGGGAAGCAACATCACCCCAATGTGTTTGGTCTTGAATTAGGTTAGATCAGAGGAGGGCTCACACCACAGATTGTGGGCTCGCTCTGGGACAGCCTGGACACCCTTAGAGGAAAAGCATCAGCTCTGTCTTTGATGCCTTCCAGCTACACCAAGGGAGGAAACTGCTTCCCACACTGAGAAAATAGCAATTTCTCAGCCTTTCCTCTGCAGCAAGGGAATAAAAATCTGAGCCCTGTGAAATCAGACACCCAGGAAATGCTCTTCACCACCTCAGAGCAATCAAGTCTGGTCGATATGGTGAGGCATTCACTCAGGATTCTGAGGAAGGAGGTTTGAATGAGGTTTAATTCTCCTTGGAGCTGCCTGTAACCCTTACTCCACCACTCCCCAGCCTGGGGACCAAGGCTCAGCTGCGTCAGAACTTTGGCTCAGGATGATGGGGAAGTGTTTAGGCTGTGAGCAGCAGCAGTGAGAAATTCTGGGAGTCAAACATGACAGGAAACAAAATCAGAGGTGGGACTGCTTAGATGGGCTCAGTTTAACAAGGAAAAGTGAAATCAGCCTTGTGAAAGTTTAATAAG
Organism: Pyrgilauda ruficollis; assembly: GCF_017590135.1. Taxonomy (NCBI): domain Eukaryota; kingdom Metazoa; phylum Chordata; class Aves; order Passeriformes; family Passeridae; genus Pyrgilauda; species Pyrgilauda ruficollis. The sequence goes on from NW_024526377.1 coordinate 2,485,957, forward strand.
TGGATTAAAGGAAGAAACTTACTAAAAGCTGTGTATGAAATCCTGATCTTCACCCAAGACCCTGCCTCAGACAGCACCAAGTGGATGCAGATGTGCCTGAGCTCCAGTGATGCAGAGCACCAACATCTCCAGCTCAGGGAGCCACAGACTGAGCACCCCCAACCCTTTGCTGTGACTGCCAACCGTGCCAATGCTGCTGTGGGTTGGGTTTTTCCCCTAGTGCTAGGCCAAAGAGTAGACTTGTTTCAAAGACTCTTTTATCTGTAGATCTGTCTGTCTTACTGGTGCACATTTGTACCAGCTCTGGGGCTGTGCACAAATTCTCTCTGTGCACCTGCTCCATCAAAAATGAAGATAATATATCTCAAAAAAGAGTAGTTGTATTATTTTTCTAAGCACAACATTCAACACAGGATATTAAATACAATACTGATTTTGACCTTGTAAAGCATGAGAGAAATATGCTACAGCTCTTATTAGAGAGTATCTGGAGGATCAAAGTCAGAGGGAAAATTTTTTTCTTTTTTTAAAATATCTGAAGACCAGTCTGCACCCCGAAATTTTCTCTGATTTTCCCAGTCAGCCTAAGGAAAGCCACCAGGCACTTCCTTTTTCTGCATGAATTACTGTTTGAGAAAAATAACTGACATCTGTGAAGTCCTGGCATGGGAGAACAACAAGAAACTTTACTCCTTTCTCCTTTTTTTTCCCATTCCAGGAGGAATCTGTCCTCTGCCTGTGGCACACAAGCTCTCTTCTCCTGACAAGGGACTGCAGGGGTCTTGGGGTGGACAGAGACCCCAGACCAGCCTGCACTCTGCTGCAAAGCTCTGCAAGATTCCATGGAGTATCTCTACCCCAAGGGCAGAATTTATTCCTCAGTCGGAGATATTAAAGAGCCAACCTCTTTCCTTTCACATTGTATCACATCAAACACATTCCCACCCACAGAACAACACCCACATTGTTTGGGAGAAAATAAATGGAGAGGCATCTTCAGGCTTTCAGAGAAAACCTATTGTAGCTACTCTTGTCTCAGTGGGAAATTCTGGAGGCTCAAAAGATTCACCATGTGTCCTCTCCCAGCCTGGGAGTGAAGTGATGCTGCAAGGAATTATTATTTTTTGTATAAGATATACACCATGTGGCTGCAGTTTAAAAAGCTTGTATTTTCCTCTCTGTCCCAAGTGAGGCTTTAGCTTTATGATTTACACCATACTCAGCCATTCCAGGTTCAAAAATGGTAAAATGCTGCTGTTGTGGGAGCAGCCAGCTATTTGAGATTTTGAAGCTGGGGCAAAACCCTCCAAGATATTTGGAAGGAGCATGACTTTTTTGAGACTGAGTTGAGGGCAGCGACAGCAGACTTGAGCTCAGGGTTAAAAATCTTTTACTGAGACACCGTGGTGGAGAGGGCAGAGCCCGGCTATGCACAGTATTAAGTGTACAAAAACCATAGATTATCTGTATTTTGAAAGTAATCCAATATGTAAATTAGCTGCCAGAGGAAAATGGAGACAGCTGGCAATGGCTAATTTAGAATCTATTTAAGGCCAAATGATGCTGCAAAGGGGCTGTGACTTAAGCATTTCTGTTTCAAGACCTTGGAATCTGAATTACTTTTATGTTAAAGTTTTGTCTAGTGTGAACATAGTTCCTGCTTCTTCGAAAACAAAAAGAAAAATAACATTCATTTCTAGTTAGCTACTAAAACTGGTAAAATCCACTAACTGCATAGATTAAAAGCGCTGGGATTAACACTGGGTCTTTTAGGTTTGGAAGCAGGAGGGCTGTGCTGAGAGGCTGTGCAAGCCCAGGTCGGAGCCAAGCTGAAGCAGCAGCTGGGTCAAGCCCATCCAGAGGAGCTCCGAGCCGCTCTCCATCCTCGGCCACCGGCGGGGCCTCCCCAGCCGCTCTGCTCATCGCCGCTGCCCTGAGTTATCGATCCTCGCATCAGCCGGAACAGCACCAGGCTTCCCGACCCCGCAGCACAGCCCCGCACCCGGCACCGGGGCACGGCACAGCCCCGCACCCGGCACCGGGGCACGGCATCAGGGCACGGCACCGGGGCACGGCACCGGGGCACGGCACAGCCCCGCACCCGGCACCGGGGCACGGCATCAGGGCACGGCGCCGGGGCACGGCCCGGGCTGGCGCAGCGGGTCCGGTGCAGGGCACCCCCGGGAGGGGCCGCAGCCGCCCCCCGCAGCCCCGGGCAGCGCTGGCCCGGAGCCCGCCCCCGCTGGGCCGGAGGGACCCTCGGGCGGGCAGAGCTCCGAGAGAGAGCCCAGCTCCGAGAGAGAACCCGGCTCCGAGCGAGCTCCGAGCTCCGAGCGAGCCGCAGCCGCGCTGCCGAGCGCAGCGGAGCGGAGCGGAGCGGAGGAGAGCGGCGGAGCGGAGCGGAGCGGGACGCGCAGCGCGGGCGCGACGAGCCGGGCCGGGCAGCCCGTGTTTCGGGGGGACGCTGCCGGAGCCGGGCGAGAACGGGACGGCGGGGACAGCGGGGACAGCGGGTGAGTGCTGGCGGCCGGGGCGATGCCGGGGCGCTGCCGACGGGGCGGGCGCTCGGCCCCGGCTGAAGTTGGTGCCCGGGGACAGAGCGCGGGGGCTTCGCCACGGCAGTCCCTGAAAAAGCCCAGGGGAGGCAGGGAGAACGGGAGGCGGGGGTCGGGAGGCCGCGGCCTGCGGCGGCATCGCCCCGGGATCAGCAGCATCGCCCCGGCTCTGCGGGCGCGGTGGATGGGGCGGGCAGAGCTCCGCGGCAGCATCGCCCTGCGGAGCCGCGGAGAGCGGGGACCCCGCGGAGCCAGACACGGGCATCACGGAATTACGGGATGGTTTGGGTGGGAAGGGACCTTTAGAGGTCACCTAGTCCGTCCCCTCAGCCACCAGATGCATCTTCAAGCAAATCAGGTTGCTCAGAGCCCCGTCCAACCTGACCTTGAATGTTTGGAGCCGCAGCCTCTCTGAGCAGCCCGTGATGCCCCTGTGTGTCTGGGAGGGAAGATCACAGGCGATTTAGAGCTTTAAATGCTTCTTGCAGGTCTCTTCCTCCACATACAGAGTACTACTGTATAAATGAAGTGACCACTTTAGAAGTGTGATTTTGTGTAGATTGCCCTGGGGAAAGCTTTGGGTTGCTTTAAGGGTTGTTCCGTTATTATCCCACACCATCCTGGTTTGTATTCCATGAGTGACACAGCTGCCTGGTTTCTTCTTTGCTCCTGCTTCGGGTAGGATGGTGGCCAGAGGTCAGCTCTGATTAGGAGCTAGTGCAAAGCCAGGAGCTGCCACTGTGGTACTGAACCCTCGGAATCCTCACCTATCCATATCTCTGTACCTGCTTGGATGCAAGCCAGGCTTTTCAGGACAACATGCTTTGTTTTCTCACATGGGGCCAGCCACCTGTCACCTGTTGCATCAATGATGAATGTCAGCCACTTTTGGGATGGGCTTTGGTCCTGCAGCAAAGAGCAGGACCCAGCCAAGCACAAGGACTGCCAGCGTTGCAGTCTGGTGTTTCCAGTGTACTGCAGGCAGCAATGCATGAAACTGGAACAGGGACTTCTAGGAGAGTCATGCTTCCCCAGAGAAACAGTCCCTTTCCCAGTTGTGAGCCTGATGTTAACCCCAGGAAAAGAAACTTCTTTTGCAAAATTAAGGAGACAACTGACTTTAGCGAGGTGGGATTCCTTTGCCAGTGATTGTAACTTCCTCCTTCTAGGAACTGCTGCCAATACAGTGTTAAACAGATTATTCCAGAAAGCAATGGCTAGGATCTGTGAGGTTTCTCAAGGCAAATTTGCTTTTGCTTTTCTTATTGTCTTAAAAGTTAAAGCAGCATCATAACAAAGGATTTATCATGTATATCTTACATGCTTCTCAAATATTAAAATTAGCAAATACCAAACAAATAGTCAATTTGTTGTTTTCCATGTTGCTTGTAACATTTTCTGGTTTTCACGTTTACCCCCAGATCTGGTTGGTCTTGGAGTAGCATTCTCACCACTCATCAGTCATTCATTTTCTTCTGATGTATCACAGTTCTGATGGGCTGGGAATCAAGCACATGCAGAGAATGATGACATTTTTAAAAAAATCAAACCCATGGTGTAAACTCTGCTGGTTTGCAGCTTACTTAGGAATCTGGGAAATGTATTTCTTGGGTTGAGACGTGTCAAAATGCAGGAAGATGTGAGGGGCCTGGCTACTTTCAGTGTTTAACACAGAGTAAGAATGATGGCAGTGTACTGTGCTCACCTTAAATGCAGAACTAAACTTGGTGACAAGTATCAGTCACTTCTGGCATGCACACAGCAGGGCAATACTTTTTGTGTTGTAGTTGTTTGCCTGGATAAAACTGTCCTACACAGAGCTCTGAAGGAAACCATCCAGATATCAAAAGTCAGCGTAAAAACTGACTGGATTTTCCCGTCTTTTGAGTAAAGACTCCTTTCTGTGCCTTGGTGATGCACTCAGAGATACATGTAAAGGAAGACATCCCTCAGTGTGCACACAAGGCATAATCCACCCTCTGTGATCCCCCAGGTGCAGTGCAGAGCTCAGCCAAGATGTTCCTCCCTGCCTGCTCCCAGCCTGCCCATTCCTGACCCTGGATGAGCACAGAGACATTATGCAGAAGAAACCTGGATATCTTCCCATCTCTGAGCTCCATGAAATTGGGATGGCTAGGGGAGTTGATTCTAAGCCACAGAAAAAAACCCCAAAAAACAACCCAGCATCATGGCCATAAAGACTGGGGTCAGAGCAACAACTGCTCAGCTTCTTTGCCAGGGCTGCTAGAGCTGAAGGGAGTGCTACTTCAAATGTTCAGGGACCAAAGGAACAAGCATTGTATGTCAGGGAACCCTGTGTCTGCATCCTAGAAAGTGAAGCTGAAGCAGAGGAGTACACCAAAGATCGAGTGCAGCAAGAGAGGAGGTGGAGAGCTGTCAGGGAGCAATGCTTAGAAAGCCAAAGGCACGTGGAAAACGCTCATGAGGCTGATGCCCAGTCTGTCAAGAGGACATCCTGTGCTCTTCACTGCCACAGTCACGGGGAGTTTGTTCCTTGTGGTCATGCTCTGGAATGAGCCCGGGGGCTCTGCAGCCCCGATGACATCCAGTGACAGCTCCTACAGGCAGCTGTGTCATTCCTCACCAGACCCTTCTAGAAAGCAATAAAAATTCTCTGTGTTCCTCTGCCCATGTGGAACACCACAGCACCACAATGCTGAGTCTTGAGCTGGTTCCAGACCTGAACTGTGATGTTCTGCAAAAACTTTCACTTTCTTGGTTTTTTGTTCATTTTGAATTGGAGTTCATTAATTTTGCACTGTATTGCAGTCAAAAAATTCTGGTTTTCACCGTTTTACATGGGGTAGACTAATTCACTTTACTTTCCTGGTGCTTCATTGGTTATAGGAAATCACACTCCAAAAAGATTATTTGACCTGTCCCTGTGACTTTCTGAGATGGAGATGTCAGTGTCCCTAAGGAATATTTTGTTTCACTACTCTTACTATCTCCAAAGTTTTCCTAAGGGCTCAGTCTTCCTTGCTGTAGTTAAGTCTCTCTCCTTTCAGTGATATTAGTCACAGCCACAGGGAACAGACTATTCCTTCCTGTTCTGCAGGCTTTCATGCACAGAAAGACTGTTGAGCATCTCTCTCAGCTGTGCTCTTTAAACCCAACATTCCTGTTCCCATGCAGTTTCTTCCCATACATTTTCTTTTCTGATGATTCCTGCTGCTTTCATCTGATTTCTTGCTGTGTGGTCTGTATCTTCTTGGGAACAGTGCCCAGAGCTGAATGCCAGGCTGCCATTTGGCCTTGTCCAAAATGAGCAGAATCTATTCAAGGCCTTATTCCCAGTGACACACTTGCCAAGGAGTTTGCTGTTTTGCCCTGGCACAATGTCACTGGCTCTGCTGACGGTGCACATTGATCCCACACTGAGCAGAGCTTTTGCTGAGCTGGTTGCTCTCCATCACACAACAGGGGAACTGCTCATTTCTACCTGAACTACCTACCTTGCACTTGTCCTTAAACTCAGCTTCATGGTTGAGAGCTTCCCAGCCCCTGCTCCCCACGAAGAACTTATTGGTAACATATTGTACAGGCTGTTTTTGCAATGTAGCATTTACTGGAAACACTGCCCATTAAACCCCAGACTTTCTCTTTGATAAGTAATATTTAGTTATAATTTGTAATAGCAATTGTAACTTGGTAATTATCAATAGGTTGGATAGCTAATACCTTTTGGTAAATAAAGGTAAGAGAGGAAAAATACCAATGATTCCTACAAGAAAATGCCAATAATTTCTTAAAAGCTGAGCAAAAATAGAAGGTGGGGAGGAGAGAGAGAAGGTGTTAAACATTGCTAGTATTTGCTTATTACTATAGTTGCTTTTTTAAAATGAGAAATGTTTTGCATATAGTTTCTCATATAGAATGCTGTTCTCTATATCAAATGAAAAAATAGGGACCTGATTTACTTGGAAATAGTCACAAAGATTGTGGCAGATAGACACCCAGCCATGCTGCATGAGCTGTGCTGGAGTGAGCACTCACAGTCAGGTACACTTTTCCAGAAACATGAACTCTTCTCTACCAGCTCCCCTCACTGGCAGTGAGGAGAGATGCTCAGCCCTAAAGGGCCCAGCTGCTGCTGGGCTTGAGCAGAAATTCTGATGCAAACAGAATTTACATAGACTATACCTTTGATTTTTCAGCAACACACTACAGCATTGCCTGGTTTTCTCCCAGGAGCTGCATCCCGGTTTGGTTATGATCTCTGGATGGGCACATTCCTAGAGCTAATTCTAAAAGTATTTCGTGTTGTTTGAACAGTGCTTTTGTCTTCAGGTTGGGCTCCACACCTACTCTATGATGCATGCTTGAGTCAATTGTCCCAAATACACAAGAACTTACTCAAAACTTGCCCCCTTTTTAAGTTCTGCTCTGAAATGGGCCTTCAGAGGGGCTCCTCCTGGCCAGAGTGCCACCTCCTGTCCTGCCTTCTGGCCACCTGCTGTTGGCTCTCACTGGAAGCAGCTTCACTGCTGATCACACTTTCAGCATGACAGATTAGACCTGTTCTATTTAGTGGACTCTAAATTTAAATGAAAAGTGAGAATAAGTTACAAAATGAATTTTCAGTAGTTTGCTGAACTTCAGCTCTGTTCTCAGCCATCCCTTTGCAGTTCTCCAGCTTCAAGAGAAGAAAATGAATTCCTTAATTCCTCTAACTTCAGTGTGAACTTAAAGGAAATGTGCAACTTACTAAAGGACATTTTATCTCATTTTCTTTTTTTTTTTTTTTTTTCTGTTCTATTTAGTGAAAGAGTAAATTCTGTATTTTTATTTCAACATACCTATTCTGTACACATTATTTATCCCTCTCCAGCCCAGCACTGCAGAGGTACATCAAAGCCTTCTCCTTGCAGCCCAGCACCCTCAGAAAGTGTGTCAGCTGCACCATGAAATCACAGTCTGCAGGAATTGCCTCACTCTCCAGTAATGGCTGTGCTTCAGAAGGAACAGAAATGTGTTGGGACTTTGCTTACCCTTGGGATTGAGCACCTCTGGTTACCTGGGCAATCTCTGCAGCTCCATGCCCAGAGCCCACATGATGACACCTGGTCCCGAGGAGCTCCTGGTGCCACCCAGCCTTCTCCTGCCCGTCAGTGTGCCTGCCCTGGCACACCTGGTGCTTGGTTTTCCCTCAAAGAGACCTTCCTCTGCCACCCTGCCCTTGCTCTCTGAGTTTACTGCAGAGAGTTAAACTGGCTTTCTCCAGCTTGGCATTGTATGTCAGTGTGCTGTGCAAATCTCACTCTGTTTGGCCGTGACATCACCTGCAATTTATTTCAGGTGCTTTGAAGTGAAGAAAATACCCACAGTCCATGGCCAAGAGCACCGGGTGAAGCCCAAGGAAAGATGGACCAAGCACAGTGTGATGCAGCCGAGGCACCTGAGAGGATTCCCGTCCTGTGAAGTGTGACAAACCTGGTGACAAGCCGGGGTGACAAAGCTGCCGTGCCCTGCCGGGTGCGCTCGGCTGCCTGCAGGCTGCACTGCCACCCCACGGACCGAGCCAGCCTGGGAGAGGCACCCACGGCAGGCAACGATGCTATCTTACCTAGAGGCGATGACACCACCAGCATCAGGGAGATTTCCCCGTCTGACCACGCAGGAGCCGCTCTGGCAGCCACGCTTGCAGCACTGAAATCCCCTGGCAGCACCCCACGCTCGCACGGACACCCCTGGTGTGCTCACCAGCTCGACACGAGGGTTCCTGCGGCAGTCTCAGATGTCTTTTAGGAGCTGCCATCTACAAGAGCCCAACCTGCAGCTGGCCCTGCTGGGCACGGCTGGCACTGAGTGTATTCCTCAACACCCAGGTTCTGCTCCTCATGCTGCAGGGGCTGCGCGCACCCTGCCCAGGCAGCACATCCCTCTGCTCTCAGGAAACGCTGCACGGCCACTTCCTACTCCTGGGCTCAGGATTTGTAGTCTGTGCATCTGTGTTCTGCTTTCCTTAGCAGGCAGTTATGTGTATGACCTTGTACAGGACATAATTTAATGACTGCTTGTCATTTAATATTATTTTTCTTCAGTATCTGTAGCTTACATAAATTTAGTTTCTTTTTCTTTTTAACAGGAAAATAATTTACCTGTATTCATCATTCTTTTGTTGAGTAAAAGGTAACTTCATTGAAATACTAAATTATTTGGAATATGTTTATTTTGTCTAGATGGTAACTCTTCCTGGGTACATGATAAATAATCATGTACTGACTTTGCTCAGTATCACAAAATGGCCATGAGGAAGGGATTTTCACTTCCTAGAGAAAAAAAAAATCAAGAAAGTAATAGTCTAGTGTAAAATATGAGACTTTTCTACGTCTCCTTATTAGAAAAGTACACGTCAAAAGAAAAAGCATGTCTGAAAATGTTTGACTCACAGAAGGTGGTTGTATATAAAAAAAATCAAACACTGAAAAATCAAACACAATGAAAAGTGTTGCTTCTTATATTAGGATTTAGGAGCTTAAGAGAGGCTGTTTGAGTTCAAAGTGCTGATGTTTCATGTAGAATATTTGCTCCTCTTGCTCCACAGATTGCCAGATGAGTGCCTGGATGGATGGCACGAATTGGCACCGGGGATGACTGAGAGAGGCTCTCATGGCTGGGAGAAGGCTGGCCTGGTGACTGGCTCCTTGCAGAAGTCTGGTGTTCCTCCTTGTAGCCCTCACAGAACTCTTCAAAGCCATTCCTGACCCACATTCAGGATTTCTTTCAAGAAGGGTTGGGCTGGCATAATAGAAGTGACATTTTGGTACTCATGGAAGTGAGTGAAATCTGTCTTAGGATGTTTCCTTCAGGTTTGTGAAGACTTCAGGAAATCCACTCCTGGTGAACACAAGGAAAAGTGTGGAAAGCCTGTAGATTGCATACTGTGCTGTAATGTGCACCAGTGCATTGGGGTCTGGCATCCAACTCCTGACTTCAGCATTTGAAGACTAATTGTTGAAGGGAAAACCTGAATAGTCTGGAGAAACAAATGAAAATGGAAATTTGTACTTGAAGAAGACTTTATTTGCAAATCTGGGAGAAATTATGTTTACAGAAGGAATTCAGAAGTATTGTTTTATATGTTAGGTACTCTACTAATAAAGTGTCCCTTGTAAATACCAAAAACATGACCCTTAGCTATTAGAGAGAAAAGGAAAATAATCTTGTGGGTAGCTTTATCTCCAGTATCAACTGCATGCCCAGATGTTTCTTTTCCATCTCTTACCCCTTCAGTATTGATTTATGCAACTTTTCAGAAGATTAGGTCAGAAAGGAGGTGTGAAAAAAAGATAATAAAAAATTATTTCATTTTCTTCAAGATGAAAACCACCTGAATTCCCATCACTTATAGTACTGTTTTCATTGTTGTACACCAGACTTGTGTCTGGATGACATTTTGCTGTAACAATGATGTAATTGATGTGATGTGATGTGATGCAAAATCTTGCATAGGAGAGTACCTCATCTACTGCGTCAGCTGAAGTTTCCAACAAGTTAATTTTCAACAAGTTAATTCAGTGTTTGACCAAAGTATGAAAAATTCTATTTTATCAACAAAAGTGAGCATCTTTCTTCATTGTCCTGGAAAGATTCCACTGGAAGGTGAAATCAGAGCAGAGGATGACTCAGTACAACCATTCAGCACAGTTCTCTCTCCCGAGCTCAGCAAATAAATCATTAAATGTCACTGAAACACCTTTGTCTTGGGATGAAAGGACACTCTTAGGGCTGAAGATTTCACTGTCAATCCTTCTGGCTGTTATAACTTTGGCAACGATCCTCGCAAATGTTTTTGTTGTTATTACCATTTTTCTGACTAGAAAGCTCCACACACCCGCAAATTACCTCATTGGCTCCTTGGCAGTGACTGATCTCTTAGTGTCTGTCCTGGTGATGCCTGTCAGCATTGCTTACACCGTCACCCACACGTGGGCCTTTGGCCAGCTGCTGTGTGACATCTGGCTGTCATCAGACATCACGTGCTGCACAGCCTCCATCCTGCACCTCTGTGTCATTGCCCTGGACAGGTACTGGGCTATCACAGACGCTCTGGAGTACACCAAGCGCCGCACTGCCGGCCGAGCCGCCCTCATGATTGCCGTGGTCTGGATGATATCTATCAGTATCTCCGTGCCACCATTTTTCTGGAGGCAAGTGAAAGCTCATGAAGAAATTGCAAAGTGCGCTGTAAACACGGAGCAAATTTCCTACACGATTTATTCTACTTGTGGAGCTTTCTACATCCCAACTGTGCTCCTCCTTATATTGTATGGGAGAATTTATGTAGCAGCTCGATCCAGGATTCTGAATCCACCCTCATTATATGGGAAACGTTTCACTACTGCACACCTGATCACAGGTTCTGCAGGCTCTTCCCTCTGCTCCATCAATGCTAGCCTCCATGAAGGGCATTCCCATTCAGGTGGATCCCCAATATTTCTCGGTCATGTTAAAATAAAACTTGCAGATAGTGTGCTGGAAAGGAAAAGAATTTCTGCTGCGAGAGAAAGGAAAGCTACCAAAACTTTAGGCATTATTCTGGGAGCTTTCATTATCTGCTGGCTGCCTTTTTTTGTCATATCCCTAGTCCTACCAATCTGCCAAGATGCTTGTTGGTTTCATCCCATCCTACTGGACTTTTTTACCTGGTTGGGTTACCTAAACTCATTAATCAATCCAGTAATTTATACAGCTTTTAATGAAGAATTTAAACAGGCTTTCCAAAAACTAATACTTTTCAAAAAGAGTTCCTCTTGAGACTCTCCTCCTGTGTAACTGACCCTTGTGCAATCTCACAGCCTACCTGAAACTTTCCATGCTTTTATTCCTAAGGAACAGAGTGGTAATTGCCATCTCTGCTGCTACCCCGTTCTGTGCATGTAACTGGGAATTTATTGCCCATTTGATATTTTCTGTCTGGGACTGTACGTGCCATAACAGAATTTGTCCATGGTCTCTGCAGTGATCATGTGTGTATATAAGATCAATGACACATGAAATAAGCTTTGCAACGAGGCAAGGTGTGTGAACCAGGGAGTTTGTCTCGTGGGATGAGGTGACACATTACCCTGATGGGAGGAAATTGTGTGTGTATTTACAAGACATTAGTACTTCTCCTGTATATTATTAACCATTTATGTCAGCTGAGAGAAATTCTGGAGAGCAGGATCTGATACTTGTATTTTCTATGGCATGTATCTTACCCATATCAAGCTGATAAAACCTGTAGCTCTTTCAGAAGATGTGTGACACAGCCTGACTACAATCAGCAGCAGGGCAGAGCAGCATAGCACAGATGTAAGTTATGTGGATATTTCACAAATGCTGCATTTGAAGCTATGCTTTTGGTGAAGTGTAGAAAGGAGACAATTTAGTTGAATTAGTTATTACACATTTTATCATTAATAGAACAGCCAGTAAAGAAATGCTACAAAATAAATAGCATGAAAATGATTGATCTTATATTTCTGTCATTTAACTTTTTTTGCATGCATAAACTGAAACAGGAGAATATGGTTAGTGCTGGTATGGAATGACTAGGACCTCATAAAATAGCCAGAAGTTTCACTCCTTGGGGAGAACACAGTAACACACCAAGGAAAACTTTCTCAGTAATTAAGGTTGTTGGGGTGGATGTGGCATCCCTGCCTCTGGAATTCTTTAATACTGGTCAAACAAACTGTGCTCAGGAATCACTGTCAGGACCCTCTGCTGAGGTCACAGAGCAAGTCCCTTCTAACCTGCCCTTCTCTGCCTCTGGGATTATTTCCCTGATTGCCAGGTGGGAAGCTGGCACATGGAGGTCTTGGATGAAGTCTCAGACAAGACAGCACACCAAGTGGTGCAGCCCAAATGTCATGCAGCGTTTTAGTCTCTGAGCATTTTACATCAGAAGTGTCATGTCTGTACTGAATATGAGAGCCTCACATTGCTTTGAAAATCACCCCATCATCCTTCTGACCGCCCTTCCATCTCTCAGCCTGCCCCAGTTCATCTCCACCACAGTGCATGTCCACCACAGCTGTCAGCCTCTCCTTTGCTTTTGTAGCACAGCTTTTGCAGCTTCTCCCTGCTGCTGGTGCCTCTGCTGAGGATGCACCATAAAGTGATGCCCCAGGACCACCCACATGCTGCAGAATCAGGCAGAGCAGTTGTGTGGTCATAGAAGGGCAGTCCTCTCTCTCACTGAAGGCATTTAAGGCTGCCCTGTTTGGGACATGGCTCCTCCACCCTCCCAAAAGGGCACTGATCTAGCTCTGTCAAGCTTAAGACATTTGGATGGTGTCACTACATGACTACAACCACAGAGTGTCCTCCCAAAGTGTGTCCAGAGTGCTGGGGACATGTGAGCTGCCACAGGCCACAGGGGAAGGTCTCAGCCATAAACCAGTGTGGACAACTGAACTCCCACACCTGAGGCCAGTCCCTGGTACTGTTCAATTTGCTGTTACAGCAGTAATCAAGTTTTCATCCTCCTCTGATGATGATAGTCTGAAATGTTCACCTTTGGGCCAGTTTGTGATGACTTCCAAGATCCATGGGTGATTCACCTGCTCAGTGTGGAACATAAAACTGCAGATCATGGTCCTGGAAGGGCCATTCCCTGCCTGTATCAACTGTGCTTTTGCTCTCTTCCTGTATTTCCTACCCTTGAAGATTTCCAATTATCAACAGAATGGCAAGATACAGCAAAGGAAGATGATCCACCACTCTTCTTTGACACTGTTTAATTCAAGAGTAAACAAAGTAGGCCCTTTCTTTGGTTAGATTATAGGTTAATTTTAAAAGGCATATGGTTTAATATTACACCATTCTTATTGTTAGTAAATATTTGATAGCATGCCTCAGTAATTTATATTGGAAAAAACAGTGATATGGAACTGGCAGATGAAAACACTTGCTAGGGATGATCATAAATTAAAGATAAATAACACCTACAGCCTCTGAGTTGAAAGGAGGAGGCTCTCATGTCACAGAGATCAATGTCCATATTTACCATGTTTTACAATGCTCTGTGAATTGCAGTCCAGAGCACACAAATAGATTTTACAGAAAGTACATGAGGGCTGAGTGATATCTCAGTGCCTCTCCAGTGAAGCTCTTGCAATATTACAAGCACAAAGGTATGTTAAAACATGTCATGTTTGTATAGAAAACAAATTGATAGGTCCGATAAGATAGTTATTTCAATGATAATGTAACATTTATCAAAAACAGAAGAAATAGCTAAATATATGTCAAAGCATGTGTGTTCACTGCAGCACCCTGCATTTAAATTCCAGTGCAGGTTATTCCTGGGAATATCCAGGGAAGAGGATGAGTGTCACCAATGAGGAGTCACAATGACAGAAGACTGGCAGGAAAATGAATGTGGAACACGATCACTCCTCCCAGGACAAACCTGAACCTTGCTATGTGAAAGAAATATGGCCAGTGAAACCCATCCCACCATGCTCACCAACCTGAAAACAGCTCCTTGTCAGGGGAATACAAAGGAACAAAATGCACAATAGGAACAAAAGAACAATATGTAAGACTACTTAAGTATATGAAGCCCTATTGATGAACAGATTACATCTTCACAAACAAACATGCCAAAAGTCCTCTTCCTGTTTTGTATTTGTAATCAGTCATGATGGAAATGTTTTTGCAGAACACACTTTATAACACAGTGTCAGAATGCCTTCATTGACAATTATGATTTTTTACCACTCTGATATTCTAATGCAAAAGGTACTTTGGTACTGTGAAGATATGATACTTTGTATTTTCCTGTCTATTCCATAGCAGTTAATGATGGATAGACAATTTCAAGTTTTGAACTACCATGGAAACTACTTGGTATCCTGCTTTTCTTTTTCGAGTTCACAACTCCCTCTGCAGTAAACCTTGCCAGTCCTTGAACAAATGTTAGAAGAGACAGCTGTAGCTATGGTGCCAATCTTGAAATTATATTGGCAAGCACCCTTGGCATCCTTAAATGCACCCTTCTGGCTCCATGTGTAGACCTAATTTAGCTGACATTTTTAAGATGTCTGCTCCAGGAAGAGGTGAAAGATCCCCTCAAACCAACTGACTTTAAAGACATTATTTACATTACCTAGGTTGCAAGATTGAAATGAGACTTGTGTAAAAGGATCGGTAGTGGAGATGTCTGATGTATTCAGACCAACCCTACTCATAGTGTGTGTAAATCCTGTTTATTACTTCCAGCAACTGCCACTCCCCATCCTGGTGTTCTCCAGGTGTGTCAGGTTCTGGCTCCTTATGCTGCTGGTGAAGATGGATATGAAAACCCTTGGTTTGAGGAGATGGTGTTCTCACTGGACTGAATATGCTTTCTGACTGAGAGGAAGATGGAAGCAGCACAAACTAACAAGACATCAACCCGTTTCTTATATGCTGCAGGCTTCTCAGTGCCTTTGTTACCACACCTTGACATGGCTGCAGGCTTCTTTGGAGGCTCATGGTGGCACCTCGCTGATTCTAGGAACAAGAAACAGTCATACACACAAAACCCCAAACCCACCCATACTTACATTGCCATACAGACTGCTGATAATGATGTGAGACTAGCAAGCCATGCAGCACATCTGTCCTCATAAGCATGATTTTGTTTCTTTTTCCCTGCTTGCTGTGTTTAATACTGTTCCTAAACTCTGTGTGGCTTCTAGCACAACCAAGGCTCCAGCTCTGTTGGGAGCTGTTAGAAATTCATTAAACAAATATCAGGATCTTATAATGATTCTGATCTTCTAAATACTTAAAACCTGAACACCTGGAACCAGGTAATAACAGGAGAATCTCCATTTCTGGTTTGCAGAGAGAAACAAGAACC
Source organism: Pyrgilauda ruficollis (assembly GCF_017590135.1). Taxonomy (NCBI): domain Eukaryota; kingdom Metazoa; phylum Chordata; class Aves; order Passeriformes; family Passeridae; genus Pyrgilauda; species Pyrgilauda ruficollis. Next base: position 2,501,374 of record NW_024526377.1, read on the forward strand.
ACTGGCTTAGAAAACAGTGGGCTAATTCAACTCACTAGAGGCAGAGAAGTATTGACTCTTGAGTTAGTTGTCTGCCAGTTTGATAAATGGAACAAATGCCAGAATGGTGCAGAAGAAGCAGCACACACACACAAGTAATTTTAGGAGGGACATACAACTGCATGTATCAGCAGCAGCAAGATCAACTCAGACGCCTCACTTAAATTCACCAGACAAACAGAGGGAGTACAGAATAGCAAGAATACCTGAAGAGTCAGTTCAGGGACTTCATGAACTGGAAGATGACTCAGATGGACATTTTTAATAACCACAGAGAAATCTGTTCTCTGTAAATTTGGCTAATCCCTTTTGAATCTCATGCCTCTGGTGTTCATGGCATCCTAGAGCCATCCACTTCTCACGTTATCAAGCTGTGCATAAGATGCACGAGTTACTTTTATTTGTTTAAAGCCACTACACCCATATGGATCCTCTGTTGTCAGACGCACTGACAGCTTCTGCTGCTTCCCCGTATCATTTGTGATTTTATTGTGTTTGTCATTTCTCCTTGCCCATTGTCTCTGGTCACACCTGCCCACATTACTTACACCCCACTCCCTTGGAACTATGCAGCCTTTCTATCAACCATTGTGGGGACATCTGGGGAAAAAGTTTTCTACCAGTGGTGCTGGCACCCTGCTTTGGGCTTTGGAAATCCAGCACCCTCACTTCCAATCCAAGAGACAAGCATTGCAACCATGCTTCAGGCTTTGGTGAGTCCTCATTGTGGAGTAGTGCAAACAAGAGCAAATGCTCACTAAGGACTCCTCAGCCTCCTGTGCCACCAGATGCCAGCAGCACTGGCACAGCGAATGCTGCTGGAGGGAAAGCACAAGGTGTGAGGTAAAGTCCTGACCCACCCAGCATGAGTGATGGAGGGAGGTGACGGAAAACAGACTGAGCTGAGCTGATAAAGGAGGAGAAAGAAGCCCCACACCAAGGTGTAACTGAACCAGCTGCTGGGTGGGGTCTGCAGTGTGGGGAAGAGAGTGAATGGAAACTCAGGAAATGATAATTGTCAAATCTCTGGATCCAAGTGAGAGACAGCCTGCCTGCTCTGTGTCACGCAGAAGCAGCATGGCTGCAGCTGGTGGCACGGTGCCCGTGGCAAGAAGGGCTGCCACGGCCCAGGCTGGTATTTCAAAGAAAAAAGCTTAGTGGTGTGAGGTTAGACACTCAGAAATTTCTGTCCAGGGAGAGGAAATGATGTAGAGGAAAAATAAGGAAGCTCTGGCTGCTCCAAGATAAAACAATTTTTTTTTTCATTAATATTTTTAATGATGGGGACTTAGTGCAGTCAGCGGAAGCTGCCGACAAAAGTAGAGAAAGGGACGAGTGGAATGAGGGATGTTAGAAGGTGAGGAGGCAGCTCCCCTTTTCCCCAGGTGTCCCACAATGGCCAGTAGGCTCCGAGCCCGTCACGTCTCGCTGCCGGGCCGGGAGGCTGGAATTGCTCACCGGGGACTCAGCTGGGCCAGGGCAGCGCGGTGCCGCAGAGCTCCCGGGTCCTTCACCGTGCCTCCCGCCCGGCCAGCAGCCCGGGGCTCTGCTCAGCCGCACCGGGAGCAACTTTTCCCGGTTAGTGTTGGGGGACATCTCTTGTCTCTGCTCCCATCTGGGCATTCCCGGGCTGCAGATACCAGAGGTGGAACCAACCACAGCTGGACTGACCACCAAGTCCCACACCCTCCCAGAGATGGCACTAAAGGGGGGATGCGGCGGGAGAGGACGACAAAACCTCTCTGTGCCGCCTGGCCTGGGGCGCTGCCCCGCTTTTAGAGAGCCGGGACCGGCACCGCCTGCCCCGACACCAAAGCCCCGAGGCAGCGGCAGCTCCGGAGAAGGGGTTGTCCTTCTGGAGCACGAACCCACCGTGAAACCAGCCACGGCAGCGCCTCCACTGCGCCCATCCGCGCCACCAACCCCGCCCAGCTCCGCGCCGGGGCCTTGCGGAAACTTTCCCTCCCTGCCCCAAGCGCCCTCCGGCCCCCCCAAAATGGCGGCCGGGGCCTCCCCGCCCTCTCAGGGCCGGGGGCGGGCGCCGCGGAGCCGCACGGCGGCCGGGCCGGGCCGCCAGCCCCCGCCCGCTCCCGCTGACGTCAAGCACCGCCCGGTACCGCGTCCCTCCCCTCATTGTCAGCGCCCGCACCCGCCGCCCGAGCCCCGGAGCCCCTCGCGGGCTGCGGCTGCCCAAGCCCGGGCTGGGAGGGAGCGAAGCCTGGCCGCTCCTGCTGCCCAGGTAGGCAGAGGTGGGCGATGAAGGGGCGGAGGGCGGGGGGTGCCGCAGACCGGCGGGGCGGGGAGGAATTTGAGGCATCCGCTTTGTCTTTGACCGCCGCCGCCTTTCCCGTCCCTTCCCGTGCGGGCGAGCGGGTGCCTCGAGGCCGGGTCGCCCGCGGTGGCGGCCGGGACCCCCCGCGGGAGAGCCGGCCCTGAGGCGCCCGCCGGGGCCTCGGCTCCCGCTCGGAAATGGAGCCGCCGTCGGGCTCCTTCCGACGGGACCGGAACAGCCGCTTTCCTGAGCGGAGATCGGCCCCGTCCCCGCCCGGGAAGGGCACGGTCCCACCGGTCCTCGCTGTAGCGAACTGCCCGCAAGGAAGTTCCTAAACCCATTGGCTGGGGCTTGGTTGAGATTTTGGAGGTTTCCAGGCGCTTAACGCGTTTTCTGTGGATAACCTTTTTTTTTTTTTTTTCCCCCTTGCTGCAGCCACATACTCCCTTTCCTGTTGCTTATTTTTCCTGAATTCCCCCTTCTTTCCCAGCCCGCCCACGTTTATCATATAATTAATAACGTTCTTTTATATATATGCTTTTCTGATGCTCTGACTTTGTTAATCACTTCAGTCTTCTTTGCTCCCCCGTCGTGAGGGAATTAATTGATGGAGCATTGTGAAACTTTTCTTTGCCTCTTTCGGAAATTTCTGAAACTTCCCCCATTTGGCTTTGACAGGTGTCCCATGTGCTGGCATGTGAGGCCAGTGGCACAGCAAACCTTTGCTTGTTGTCCTTGGCGATTGCGCTTTCATTGCATATCTGCATTTTTTTCCCCTTTGTAATGCTACATCTGAAGCCTTTAAACCAATTAAACACAAGTTAAACTTACCATCCCAGCTAATCAGCACATTTGAGTTAGGTGCGGTGAGGTTAGGTTTTAACTGGTGCGTAAATTCTGTTAAAGTGTTCCACAGGAATCGGGGGAAGGAGTGCTCATCGCTGCCGCGTGTGCTGGGCTTGTTGCTTATCGAGCTGGGGTGCGTGAACGCCTCTCACCGCAGTGATGACAGCGGGGAAGGGGGATTTTTACAACCTGGAATCGTCTGTGGCATTCCGTGTTTAGAGGGAAAAAATGCAGTAACTTCCCACATGCCTACAGCCTCATGGCAGAGGTATGCATCTGCTGACCTGCAGGACATTGGGGGGAGGCGTCGTTCCCCAGTGTTACAGTCTGTGCGAGGACAGAACCAGCAGCTCTGTGCTCTGGTCACTTTGTGCAGCCAGTAGCCAGCTGGCATATTTCGGCCGGGACAGCGTGCTCTGTGGCTGGTTTGCATCTGCGGCACTTGCAGGAGTGTAATTCCTCCGTTGTATGGGCGCTGCAGCAGTAAGGGCCGCACAAAACGGCGGGCAGTGCCTGCCAGGCTGACATCCCCACCCTGGGGCTCCAGGAGTCCCGAGGGAGTGATACTGTGATCCTTGAGCAGGGCAAGACCCCTCCCGGGCATGGGACCCCCTCACCGGCAGTGCCTGCGCGCCTGGGGCTGCTCAGGGCAGCCAGCCCTCTGTAGCACTGCAAGGAGGAGGAGGACGGGGAGAGCTGATTGCTGTGTTTCTGTTGGATATGTGTCTGAAAAGTTCCTGGGGAAGGAATGAGTTGGGGTAGAGGGACTGTGGGGGAGCAGCACAATTCAAGAGTAATCAGGTCCCCATTAACTAATGTCTCCTGATCTAAGTAGTTTTTCAACCTCAGCTTCCTCATAATGCTATGAAGTAGTAAAGTTTCTGCACTCCAGTACAGGCCTATCGGACCAGTGCTGACTTCCTAAGAAGTAGAAATAAGTTACAGGAGTGTAGCCTTTTCACGAGCCTTCTGGCTGTCTCTGTGTTCTGAAAATTGCCCAACTGAGAGGAAGTTACTGATTTTCTGTATTTAATACGAGGCTAGGAATTGTAGGCAAAAATAACTCGTGTTAAAAAAGAGAACTCTCAAATGTGGCTGTTACGAGAATGATAATGTTTAAAAGCCCAGTATGCCTTGCAATCTAGGTCACATTATTTTGTATGTTCAAGTGGGTTGGTGATCTTTGAGCATGACCTTACAGAGTATTGTACCCAGGGACTCTGAGGCTGTGCATGTCCTCCATGAAACGTTTCCTTCCTACCGTGGGTTGCAGCTGGTGAGGAACCAGAGGCCTCTTTCCTCATAGAGTTTTTCAGAAAGTATGGCTGGCATTACTGAGTGAAATGACAAAGAAGGACAATTTTGATACAATTGTTACACTAAAATGAAGCCTATAATCTCTTTAGGAGGTAGTTTTTATTGGAAGGGTGATGATTTGTAGCAGTAATGTTTTACACTGACAAGTGGACTGCAGATTATGGGAGCCCGTAAAACTTGTTGGAATGGAGAACCTTTGTTGTGATGGTTATGGCATGGTTACATACATCTTCACACATCCAAGGCCTGCTGTACAGACTTTTTGCCTTGTAATGCACACATGAAGTAGAAAGCATGAATGTTTTCAAATACTTGGTGGCAGCTGATGAGCAGGTGTTATTGCCAGCACTTCTTGCATTCCCAAAGCTGGTGGTTGGCTTTGTCCTTCCATACTGTTTTTCTCTCTGCTTTCAATGGGCTGAATCTTTGGAGGGCTTTAGTCTTTTAACTTGATCTCTTCTTCCCTCGGTAGCCACCAAAGGCATGATTAATCTCCCTGTCCGAGCTCGTCTGTTTGCCAGGGTAACAGGGGCTGGCAGCCTTCTCCTGGTGGTGACTGCAGCCACTCACTGCACACGCTGTGGACAGTCACATCTCTCTGGATTTGAGGGTTTACAGCTGGTGACTGAATCAGTTTGGTGGAAAACCCACAAACCATTTGCCTTTAACTGTCCAGATTTAGGAGCCTTCATAACCACCCTGACTGAGAAGGCATGCCAGGCATGCCATTCCTGTGAAGTCTGTGGGGTTTGGGTTGATTCAGCAGCCTGAAAACCAGTGTTTTTGAAGTGATCAAATATAAAGTGTGGCATTGGATGTCAGCCATCAGAATGTGGCAATTCAGGCCTCAATGCTTTTGTGTCTCTGGTGGTGTCTTAGGTTTTGGCAGTGATGTTCCCCTGCTGAGGCCCTAATCTGGGCAGATAAGGGTTTGTAAGGATGCCTCAGCCCTGTGTGCTTTAACCCTCACCAGGGTGGAGTAAGATATGCAGGTGCAACCCACAGCTTTACCTAAGCGTGACAGCAGCATGCACAGAAGCGTGAATGCTGTGCACAGGCAGTTTCTGTTTCATTTTCTGTAAAAGAAAGCTGAGAATATTTTGTTGTGCAGCAAATGTAACATTTGTGTTCCTGAACATTTGAATTTCACACAGAAATACAGTCCAGAAAGGTGAATGCACCCTGTGACTGATGGGCTGAAAGGAGAAGGGGGTGTTTAGAAAAAGAAGAGTTTTAATGTTGTACTTAGCACTCAGCCCACTCTGCAGCCTTGTCTCTTCTCACAATAGGGCCCCTTAGGATCCACCCCAATAACCCCAGGAATGAAATGTATCACTTCCTTGCTTAGGGACAAAGTTGCCAATACACAGGTATAAAGTATAAGAACACATAAGCTGCTAAGTTTATTTCTGTGTGACGGTGGGCGGATGAGAGTGTCTGCTTGTTCTTGTCAAGTTGGTGGAGGGATGGGTTTTCACATCCTCTCCAGTCATGGATCTGGGAAGAGCTACATCAGTGCAGGTGGGCGCTGTGCCTGGAGGAGGTGGGTTTGCCTTTCCCCTTGTCCTAACTGCTTTCTCCTCCAAGTGCCCTTTCTAGCCCTACCCCAGCTGACAAAAGCTCCATGCAGCCGTGTTCAGAGTTGATCTGGGTGAAAATTAACCACCAGGCTCCCCCCACTCCCTTTAGCCCTGCCAGATTCCCAGCCTGGTTGCAGGGCTGCTTTACTCTGGCCAAGGGAAGGGAGCACGAAGCTAGAAGGAGGCAGGCACAGTGCAGGGCCACCTGGAATGACTATAAAACTTAAGTTTGAGGATCTGGTCCAAAGTTTGTGAGGTCACTTGTGCAGTAATAGCATCCCTCAAGCATCTAAGCATTGCTGTCTGCATTGAGGTCTCTGTCCGTGCTTTCACAGTGCGTTTGGATGTGCTACCTTTGCAAAATTCCTGCTCGTACAAAGTGCTGCCCAGGTTTGGGTACAGGAGTAGAGACATCATGTTTAGAGGACTTCAGTGGAAAATTTTCTACATTTATTAAGTCTCAGTCTTTTTGGCCCTGTTTGTCAGAGCTTCATTGAATTGAGCAAGCCTCAAATGTCCTCCTCACAAAGTAACTTCAGAGTCCTATCATCTGGGCCCTGAGGAGCTGAATTGAACACGAGCCAGCAAAGTGCACCGGTCTCACGTGTGTAAATACTTTGTGTGTGCTGGAAACTTCCGTATGGCTGCTCCTTGGCCTGCTGCAGCACGATAGCTGTGATGCTGCCCTGCCCTGTGTGTCAGGGAACCAGCTGTCCACAGCCCAGCCGTGCTCACTGTCCTCCCTTGGCTGCAGGCGCAGGCAGACTGGCCTGGTTCCACATCTGCTTCTGACAGGTGGGCTCCTGAGTGCTCCAGGATGAAGTAAGGGGGGACGTGCACTGTCAGCTGTGGATACTTCCTCATCACTCCTCCTTGCTGTCTGCCCTGGTTTGTGGGGAATGTGGTGGTTTAGCTGCTTCGAGTCACAAAGGGGAAAGTGTAGGCTTTGACGATTTTTAATCAGTACTGGGTGGACAAGCCCCTGCATGTAAACATTTATAGTTCTGAATTTACTTAGCTAATTGGTTTTTAAGTCATAGTTTGACCTGTACTGCCCAGGCCATAGTATCAAACCTTGCTTAGTATTGAATTAACTCATTAACTCAGCCGGTTTTGAGGTTTGTGATTTCAACTTGCAAACTTGATGCCTGGAGAGGGGGGAGGGGGCGTTGATCTAAATAAGATTTTTTTGCCACAAAAACCCTGTGTTGCTTGCTTGGATTTGTGGTTGTTTGGCTCAGAAGTAGTAGGACTGATTTCATTCAGATCCTTTGCAAATAGTGTTGTGGCTATCCTTGATTGTGCACTGCATGCCTCAGAGAAAGCAGAGCAGCAGGAGATGAGAACCAGGGCTTTCTTAGCCCTGCTAGGATTCTGCTTTGGTGGTTAATATTACAAAACCACTGGAGCTTGGGGCTCATGTGTCAGGCTGCACAGAAGGAGAGGAAAGCATCTGTGGCTGTAGGCAGGTGATGTGAGAGGGCTGCCTGACCTGTGTCATGGCACAGCAGTCCTGTGGGGCAGCTGAGGAAGGTGCATTTCGGTGACACACGTCACCTCTGCTCCAGGACAGCAGCTCTCCCACTCTGGGAGCCTGTGGGCAGCATGCAGCAGGGGATCCCAGTGACTGCTCCCATCTCCCCTGAGGGTCCTGGAGCAGGTGACAGCAAGTACCCTGCACTGGAAGTGCAAGTGCCAGGGTAGGTAAAGGTGGTGTGGGAGCAAAAGAGGAGCATGTTGCTGTGTGACATAGCAGGGCCTGTGTTCCTCCTTCTTGTGTAAGTGTTGCAGTGTTCTAATTGACCTCTACAATTGGTAGCTTCATCCTAAGCTGAAAATGTCTTTCTGCATGACTGATCACGATGAACATAAGCTCAAGCAACTCTTTAATTAGCTCAAGAATGTTTCTCTTTACCTTGAATGCTTACTTTTCACATTTTCCTCTGTTGCTGCATGCAATGCAGTGCTTGCAGCAAGGTAGCTCTGGGCTGTGCAGCAAGGGTGGTTCTGATGGTTGGTGTCGTCAGCCCTGCCACCCGTGCTGCATGCCGCACAGCTCTGCACAGATGGGAGTGACAGCTTTTGCTGCAGTGCTGCACCCTCCGTACGTGTTGCAGCAAAATCTGTCAGGCACATTCATTCTCAGAACTGAACTAATTAAAATTGCTTCTAGAAGCATTATCTGGCTCTTAAGGTTCAGCACTGGCTCGTGTCTTCCCCGCTGGATTGATTTGAAAATCACAGGATATGTTTCGAGGCTGCAGAGGCTCCAAGGTTGTCTTGATCATCTGATTCCACTGCAGCACTTTCAGCTGCTTGTGCCTTTGAGGTGCCTGTGCCTCACGTGGGAGTGCAGTGGGTTACCTTAAAGGGAAAATCTGATGAAACTTCTTCAAGAACTTGTTGTTACATGTGATATCTTAGTGGAATTTACTGGAATAGAATGGAGATTCCTGACCTAGGATCTGGAACAGAGCTGCAAAAACATTAATTTCTCAGGTAGTGTGAATCATTTGGAAATACGTCTGTTTTTACTGGAAAACAATTATTCCTGGGTGATAATAAATAACTACTAGTACTGCTTTGTGGTGAGAATTTGAACTTGAAGCAATTGAGAATTCCTAATGAAGTCTCTCACTCTTCTGTCTGCATCCTATTCTGTATAGCTGCTCTTCAAAATTGTTTTTAATGTTGCTGAGTATGACTAATGTCCTTGCATAAAGGTATCCTGTGTAATGTGGGTGTTGATGTTTCTGTGTGAGTTTTGGCTGTTAGTATATTGTAAACTGCCTGCATATGCTCTAAAATTTTCTGGATGTTACCTTTTATGCACTGGGCAGAGCCTGGAAGCAAGAAGCCCAGTTTGGAATAGATATTTTCCTTTTGTCTGTAACCACTGTCAGAGGGGCTGTGAAGGGAACAGTGAGTAGCAGCAGTGCTTTGGGGAAGCTGTGAAATTGTGTGTGTTTGAAGGTGACTGCAGGAACAATGCTGCAGTGGAGGTGGGGAACTCTTTTCCAGCAGATGGGAAGATGGGGAGGCTCTTTGGGGTGTACTCTCTGCAGAGCACAGAGCACAAACAGGTTGCTGGTAGCTGGTGTGTGAGAGCTGGGCTTAGAGGCTGGCTGGAGGTGCAGGCAGAGAGAAACAGCAACTGCTGAGTGCAGGGAAACAGCTGTGCCCTGCTGACTGCCTTGATTGCCCGGTGGCACTCCTTGGGACTGGGTCACCTGCCCCTCATTTCCTTCCTGCAGCAGCAGGAGTGGCAAGCCCCATTCTCTAGCTTGCTTTCTCTGGCTGCCTTACAACAGGAATACGCTCCCAAGTCCTTACACACAGATCATCTCCATTCACTTTTCCTCAGCTGCCTACGCTTTCAGCTGATTTGCAAAGCAGGGGGGGTTTTCTCTTTTTTTTTTTTTTTTTTTATTTTTAAGTAGTCTCTGCCCTGTGTGCCTCTAGTGACTGCTGCAACTGCTGGGGCATGTGGCTGAGAGTTCAGCACAGTCCTTGCTTTGGAACCCAGCTGTGTGTGAGGTGGTGGGGCACACAGAGCATCTCTCTCTGCAAAAGCAAGAATGGCAGCAGCAAGCTGGACAGGCTTAGCAAAGCAATGGCAGCATGGCAGTGACTGCCTGTGAGGCAGATCGAGAGAAGGCTGTTCTTTTCTGCTCAGTACTGGTGACATGCCTTAAGTGTCATGACATTCAGATGGATATTTCACTAGACTAGGTTGCCTAAAGCCCCATCCAATGTAACTTTGGACACTTGCTGGGATGGAGCATCCACAGCTTCTTTGGGCAGCTTGTGCCAGTGACTCACCACCTTCACAAGGAAAAATTTCTTGCTAATATCTAATCTTTACCTACTGTCTTAGTTTGAAACCAGTGCCCACATCCCATCACTACAGTGCATGGCAAAAGTCTGTCTGTGTCTTTCTTATAAACCCTCTTTATATATTGAAAGGCCACTATGAGGTCTCCCAGGAGTCTCCTCTTTTCCAGACTGAACAACCCCAACTCTCTCAGCCCTTCTTCACTGAAGTATTACAGCCCTTGGCGCTTTTTTTTTTTTTTTTTTTTTAGCCACTTGTGAACCCACTGTAGTCTTTCTGAGGACACCAGAACTCCAGATGTAGTGCTCTCATGAGAGCAGAGCAGGAGAATCACTTCCCTTAACCTGCTGACCATAATTTTTCTGATGCAGCCTGGGACCACTGTTGGCTTTCTAGGCTACAAGCACACATTTCTGGGTCATGTCCAATTTTTTGTCCACCAATACCCCCAAGTCTGTCTCTGCAGGACTGCTCTCAATCCGTTCATCCACCAGTCTGAACTGATGCTGGGTATTGCCCCATTCCAGATGCAGAAAGTGACAACATGGTAAATTCTGACTGAACATAAAGGAAAATAATTTTCTCCCTGATGTTGTTCTGACAGGAAACAGGGGCCAAGGGGTTGGGGCATTTCTCACCCTGGAGATTTTCACAACTTAATGCAGTCCTGAGCAACCTGCTCCAGCTTTGGACACTAACCCTGTTTGAAATCAGAGCTGGACTGAGGTTAGCTACCTCTCCTTACTGCTAACTAAGATGAGAGAGAAAATGTGAATTCTCTACTCTTTCCCTCCTCTGTAGAAAGGAGCAGCATGTTGCGGGAAGCAGTGTGGTCCTGTCTCAGTACAGCCACACCAGTGCTTCCTTCCTATGAAACATCCTTCCTTCCTTCAGTCCAGGGAGTACAAGGGGAAAAAACATGTAAATAACAATGCAAGTGAGCACAGTGTCCTGGAGGGGATCCTCTGCTGCCATTTTTGCGTCATGCTCTATTTCTCACTCTCCACTTCTTAAACATGCTGCAAGAAAAGCATATGCCCTCTTGTCTCTGATCTTCATTTAGGATAGGATTCAGATAAATTAATGCTTGGCATTAAGCCTGCAGATTTTGTCATTAGCATCTTGTGTAATGCTTGCAGGAGTACCTGTGCTCCAGGAGCAGTAGAATTTGTCTGTCTGTTGTCCATTAGTTGACAGCCTTGGATAACCAGTGGACTTAAAAGCAAATGCAAGCTGCTCTGTAGAACTGCCTTGTTTAATACAAGGTAATTCAAGATTCTTGGTCTTCTGACAGCATGAATTAGAGAATTTGGAACAAAGTTTCCCCATGGTAGTCATGAGTGGATTGGCATCTTTAACCCTTTCATGTCCTGTCAACAAGAAACTGGTGGGAGATGGAAGAACTTTAAAGTTGGTGATGTTCTTCAGCCTTGGAAGAGGTATGGCTCAGGACCTTCCTGATGGAAATCCTGTCCCACGCTTCTGACTCAACAGCTTCTTAGCTGCTTACTGAAGGAGGCAGCTGGGTGCTGAGGATCTCTCTGGGAAGTTACAGCTGTTCTGCTGTTTCAGTGCCCTCCCTAGTCAAAGGAGACACTTTTCCCCAAGCATGTGGGGAATTACTCTGGCCCGTTTTTGGAAAGAAGGAGCAGAGGCCAGGTATCTCTCTGCTATCTCTTTCTGCATTAAGGAGAATCCCAACAGTGACTGCTGAATGCCCCAGCCAGTTACCAGACCTTGGACCTCTGGCTTATGGAGAGTTTCAGGTGCCCTTGCAGATCTTCCCAGAGCAGAGTGTGTGGTGCAGGGGATGTGGCTGGTCTCTGCCTGCTAGGGCAATGAGGTGCCCTCACCTTTATGTCCTGCTTGCCCTGGTCCTGGCACAATGCTGTGTGTCTGTGTGTGAAATGCCTGTTGTCATTTTGAGAGGCTCAGCCTGCAAGTGAATGTATTCCATCCATAAATTCATCAAGGCTTTCAAGTGGGCCGTTTTCAGTGGCAGTGCTGCCCAGTGTCATAACACAATCTTGACAGCTTGTCTTGGAGTCTCCCCATTGTCCGTGGAGTGTTAGTTTTGAGATTAAAGTCCCCACAGCTACAAGCATGCTCTCACAAAGGCAGCATGTTCCTGTTTGTAAACGTTATTTTATTTACTTTTTTGTTACCTGAGGGTATTTTCAGCAATAAATTGAACACAAAGACTACTCTTAGGATCTTCCAATCCACCCAGCTGTCCTCATTGAGAAAATCATATTTAAGAGTGATTTATAAGACATTTTTAAGTTCCTGAATACTTCCTTTCATTTGACTTCACACTTGCCAGTGAACAAAAAAGCTGCAGGTTGGGAGCTCAGAGAGGAAAAAAAAGCTGGTTGTTATACAGGAGTCCAGGATTACAATTAGTATTTGTGGTACAGCAAATACTAACAGGGGACAGAGTTACCAACTGTTTGTATTGGGCGGCCTTGAAGGATGTAGAGATTACTCAGGGTGTGTTGGTTAGCCAGCCAGCCTTCATTTACCTGAGCAAGTGGTTGTGAGACTCTGTGCCCGTGGTCCACCCAGTTCACAAGGCTCTGGGGAGAATTCAGCCAGGCTTTGGCTGCCCTGCCTGTGAGTCAGTGCCTGCGGTGCGTGGGTACCTGGCTGGTGGAAGGGCGTCCTGCTGCAGCATCGTGCCCTGTCTTGCCTGCCTGCTCGCTGTCCTGGGCGCCTGCTGGGTTCTGCTGCTGCTCCTGCAGCTCTGGAAGAGACCCTGAGCTGGTGATGGCACCTTGGTTTGGTAACAGCACCCTTGCTGTTGGTGTCTTGCTTCAGAGCGTGTGGATTTCATGAATTCGGCCAAAAGGTTTGCCTCAAGCTGGAAGTGATGCTGCTGCTGTAACCCAAGCTGGCCAGAGGCATTTCTAATGGCTCACAGGTTCCTCCTGGACTTTTCATGACAGCAGTGTTAACCCTTCTGTTCCCCAGGTGCTGAGCTGAGGTGTGCTGCTAGTCTCTCCCACATCTCTAACAAATGTTTGTCCAAAAGCTGCAGAGTGGCACAGCTGCAGTGAGCTCCAGCACACTCTTGAGCTGCTGCAGTGCTGCCCCTGCCAGCGTGCCTGCATGCCAGGCACTGCAGCTCCCCTAACACACAGCCCTCTCACCAGGAGTTCATAGTTCAAGTCTAAGCCCTGGTTTGCTCCAAGAGCAGCAGCAGTGGCACCTGTAACCTGAATCAGATTCCTTGGCTTCCTCAGGGGCCCTTCCATGGGTCTGAATTGCTACTAATTGCAGACTTTGTTCAGCCCTTTGCATTTCAGCTGCAAGCACAGGGCAGGCCAGGCTGCTGAGCATGCCTGCAGAAGTACTGCTGTCCATCTATCCCTGGGCAGGGTCCTGAAAATGTGCCAGCAATTTAATCTTCTGCATCTGCACTAAGCAGGGCAAGTTGTGGATTTGCATGGGGGAGGCTGTGTCAGGTGTTAGCCAGGCCAGGGCAAGCTTCTCACAGCCAAATCGAGGGGAACAGCAGTGTGCCCTGAAGAGGGATCCCCTCAGCAAGAGCAGCTCTGCAGAGACTTGGGGTAAAACTTCTACTGATTTGGGAGACTTCTGATCATCATGTTTCTTTCTAGTGGTAGGGCTGTTCTGTTCAATGGGTGGATAGCAATGCTAATGACTTATAAAGTTGACCTACAAGACACAAATTAAAACTGGGTTTATGCTTGAATATTGAATTGTATCAGAGTAATTAGTCTTAGATGTCTGCTTAGAATTTTTGAGTTACAGGGCCGTTAGTAAAGATTAATGGAAAATTAAAATTTAGACACTGAAATATGAATGATCATTTTTATTTCAGGTCGCATTTTATTTCATTGTGCTGCCATGCCATCAGTCTGAGGGTCTGTGCAGTGCCTGCTGGACCTGCTCAGAACAAAACCCTGTGTGCACGGAGCAGAAGGAAGTGCAGGGCAAGGTGTGCACAAGGACAGGGCACGTTTCCTGAAGTGGAGTTAAAGTTGAGAGTCCAAGCTGTTCCCAAAAGATCTTCCCTGCTAGTGCTAAGGAGTGGGGGCAATCCTGATCACATCACTGCTGCCTTATGTTTGTACAGTTCTTGGCATGGCTTGGCCTGGATCTTCCCAGACAAGGTCTGTCATGTTTGGAGGCAAAGCAGGTTTAAAAGGGCAGGGGTTGTTCTGTGCCAGTTGGCCTTGGCACAAAGGACAGACCTAAGCCAGGCTCATGTACTGGTGCAGGTGTACCCTAATGCTCTTCTTGGTTACTGATGACAGTGCAGTCTCCAGGAGCCATTCATCCACCTGGCTTTACAAACTGGGATCAGCTGGGTGATTATCTGACAGTGCTGCAGACTTTTTTTGTCTGTGGGGAATACCTGAATATTTATGTGTTGAAGGCACAGCTCTAGCGGACTACATTTTGGGTGCACAGGTACCACCCACAGGCTGGTTGCCTGCCTGTCCTTTCATTTTTGTCTAAGGCAGAAAATGGATGGACTGGGAGCTGCAGCAGTCCAGGAGAGGCAGTAGCTGTGACAGCTCTCCATGCTATTCCTGTGGCAGCTGTAAGAGAGCTGAAAAGCTTTCCTTTTGGCACTTACAAACTTAATTGAATGAATTCTTTCAGGGAGAAAGTCACAAGAATAGCCAGTTATCTGTGCTACAGAGTTCATGAGCTTGTTTATTTGGGAGGACCTTTGGTTAATCCCAGTTTTCTGCAGGGTTTGTAGGGACCTACATGGAAACCTCTGAGTGCCTGAGCCAATCTTTTAGCCAGAAAAACTCATAGCAATCAAAGGAGCGTTCCTGCAAAGCTGGCTCAGATGTCCTTCTACTCTGTTAGGAGAATGGAAAGTGCCCTGTGTCAGACAGGATGCAGAGAAACACACATTACTCCATAATTTTCATGCCAACAGGGATATGTGTGTAGCCATGTGGCTCTTGGGTATAGTGTTAGGAAGAATGTGAAGGTTAGAGCTGCCTACACCTAATCAGCAAAATGATTTAAAGATGGTTATGAATACTTGAAGTTAATCTTATTAAGTGTATTGTACCAGGCAGGCCTTTCCCAGCTCTGTAGATGCTGCTGGATGAAAAAAAATTGTGTGCTTTTGGGTGTGTAGCCAATTTGCAGTGTGGTACTTGTCACATGTGCAGTTTCACCTGGACAAGCATTTATGACAGTACAATAAAGGAGCTCAAGAAGATAATAAGAGCTCTGGTGGATGAGAACAATGGCTGGAAATGGACACCTAGGAAGGAGGGAGAGTGACAGGGGAAGTGTGCAACCATGCAGATGAAAGAATTCTTCCAACCTGCAAGTTTTGTCTCAGTGGTCTTGCTGAACTAGGAGTGGGTCTCTGTGGGGATGACCTTGAGGGATTTTTCTTCCATGAACATAGATCTAATTGCTGCTTTATGGACCCATGAGGACTTCTAGCTTCCACAACATCATGCAGCAAGAAGTTCCCTAGTGTACCACTGCATACAAGCAGAAGTAGGGTGCTGAACAGAGTGAGCCCAGCCAGAGACAAGCAGAAGGCACCAGGATGGGACAAGGGAGGGAAAACACCTAGTTCCCAGCAGGAACTGGGATTGATGGTACTGGCCCAGCCTTCAGCACAGGCATTTCAGAAGAGGGTGGGGGGAGTAGCACTGTGCTTGAAAGGTAAGATTTATAGTGGCCAGATGAAGAGGGTAGAAGAGCAAGTTCAAGAGTCAAGTGACAATGTGGAAGAGAAGTCTGAGAAGAGCTTTTACTCTTTGCAGAATATCTGGGAATAATGGGAATTTTGAGAAGCACAAAAGATGCAGTGATGCAGGAGAGAAGAAAAGGAACAGAGGAGAAGGCACTGTAGGTCCAGCAGAAGTGCCTGTCTCCTCAGCATCCTAGCTGTACCTGTAGCCCAAACCAGATGTTGGGGAAGATCATGAATATAATGAATATGTGTTTCCCTATTGTCTGCTTCCAGGGATGTCCTGAGTCACAGAACTTTGGGTTCTTCACATTCAGTAATCTTCGGCATATAATTTCATTCATTTTTCTAACAATTTTCTGGATCTTGCTTGCTCTGAATCTCCCCTGAATCTTTTCAGTTAACCTGGGCCTTTCATGTAGCCCATGGGTGGCTCAGCTACATTCATGCTGGCACATATTTCGGGGCTGAAGCGATGGTGAGAGCCATGGTCCCTGAAGTCCTTTCAAAACTGAGCTTGATGGAGATGGGAGGGAGGGAAGGAGGGTGAAGGAGGCAGGAGACTTCTGTGTCCAGTAATTATTACAAAAGCACCACTGAGCTGGGGCTGCTTTTCCCATGCCATCTGCAGGATGCTGCCAAGTTTGTGACTCGCTGAAGAGATGCCTGCATAGTGTTTGTGAAATCAAATGTGACAGTAAAATCTGCTTCTGAGGACAGTACAAGTGGCAGCATGGGAAGAAATAAAACATCTTTCTCAGCTTTCATTCCAGTGCAGGATGGCACATAGGAGTAGCATGCTGAGGGGCTTTGGAAGTATCAGTCCATTTCTGATCAAGAGCCCCAGAGCATGGGTAACATCTTCCTTGCCATGGAGCTCCCAGGGCAAGGATGCCACTAGCAACCCGCTCTTTGGCACTTGTGCAGGTTCACACTGCTTTGTATTGCTGAAAGGAAGATGCTGCACCTGGTCAGCAAATGCTCAGAGCTGCTTTCAGTGAGCCCTTCCAGTGTGAATCAAGCAGTGATTTCAAGGGGGAGCTGGAGGAGAGTGGCTTTGTGCAGGAAAGCAGAGTCTCTGCTGTGCTGTACACAGTAAAGCACAGCTGCTCAAACCCCAGTGCTACTCAGAGCATCTGCTGTGAGCAGCCCTGGGTGGCTTTATGCTCTGCTGCTTTTGTTTGGCCCTGCCAGCTCCATAGAGGGAAACTTATTTTATATTGCAAGGAGAAGAGCAATGCTGAGGAGTTCACTGGGTGATTGGAGTGTTGACGTAGGGTCAGTGTGACTCAGTGATGTGCCAGATCCTCTCTGGCATCTGCAGAGCCTGCTGCAGTGTCTCACATTGCTGTGGATGCTATTTGGTGTCATAATTTGAGTTTCCTTGAATATTGTGGTCACTGTGGTTATTTTTGACTGCTGTCTCATCATTTCACGTCTCTAGTCTCATATTGTATTAGTCAATAGTCAATTCACTTCCAGAGTGCTGAGTTTTTCTGAATTTTAGAATTTCCTCTCCCACTAGATGCAGCCATTTCTGAGACAATTCATCCCTCAAAATATGTGCATCCCCAAAAGTCACTTTGTATTCAGTGGGGCCAGGGAGCCCCTGTCCCCTTCCTGTGTAAGCAAATACATCATCTGCCTCCTCAGCTGTCCCAGGTTGTTAAATGCTTGCAGGTGGCATGCAGGGTTGATGTCACATAGGGGACTTTGGCTCTTGTTCAGTCTGGCTTGTTTTATACCCTTTTTCTTTTCTTGAGTGTTTTTCTCCTATTCTCATGACTATGTGCCATTGTGTCAAGTCAAGAACCAGGAAGAACTTGCAAAAGGCAAAATACTATTAAGAAAAACTTTCCTTCCTTCTCTTTTTAACTGCTTGAAGGCTCTGGCCACAGTATTGCCATTTTCTGCAATTTGTGACACCTGTGTCCCTTTTCTGTATAGATGGTAGAGAAATTTTAATTTACAAATGAAGAATGACATGCTGGACTCCTCCCAGCCCATTTCACCCTGGGGCAGGGAAGAGAAGTCCCAGTGATGCTCTTGCCACGTTGAGCTGTGAGACAAGCATGATTCATCAGCAGCATTATTGTATGTGAGCATGACATGTTCACACTCCCTTCCATACGTATGCAACACCAGAAACCTTTTCATTAAAGCTGCAGGTGTGTGTGCACATGGGGCAGAATCCAACCAACACATCTAACCTATGGAAAAGTATGCATTAGAACAGGAGAATGGTTTCATCAGCTTCTCCCTGACCTGCTTGGCCATTGGGGACTGCTCAGAGGAACTTCCTTGCTACCCCAGGTTTTGCTGATGTGCATCCTCAGAGCTGTCCTCATGC
Source organism: Pyrgilauda ruficollis (assembly GCF_017590135.1). Taxonomy (NCBI): domain Eukaryota; kingdom Metazoa; phylum Chordata; class Aves; order Passeriformes; family Passeridae; genus Pyrgilauda; species Pyrgilauda ruficollis. The sequence goes on from NW_024526377.1 coordinate 2,519,314, forward strand.
CTGAAGTGACTCTCAGCCACCTAATGTAATTTGAACCTGCATTGCCTAAGGTTCCATTTCCCCAGGTGTATCCAAACACTCCTAGCATTGTGTTCAATGCAAAAATACAGTTTGCAGGGATATTCTGAGTAATAGTTTAGCAGAAAATAGAAAGGGGGGATCTAAGTTCACCCCAGCATTTGGGGAAGTGGAGGGAGTAGTACCAGGTAAGTGTTGCATCCATAAGAACATGGACAATAGCCCTGCTCTGCTCCTCACCTTAATCTGGGCCACCTGTCAGCTGAGGAATGCAAACCTCAGCCTGTGTGGTTTCACAACACAGAGGATCCCACGGACCAAACTCCAGTGAGGCAAATTGCCTTTCTGTTCTCTGATTATAGCTGTGCTTGAATCTATTGATTTTCTATTGCCTTTGATGAGTGCTGCTCTCCAGAGTCTATGGGAAACCCTGGCAACTTCAAGAGCAAACAAATAAATTAGTAAAAAGAGATTGCAGACTAAGCCATTAATAACTCTCATTCATCTGTAGGATTGGGCAAAGCCAAATGTATCATACATGCTGTGATGATGGCTGCAGTGACACACCAGCAGTGCCATCACTGGCAGCTCAGGCTCACCCAGCCACAGTGAGAGATGCTGCATTATCAGTATAAAAGTGCAAGCAAAAATATTAAAAAACCCAAAGATTAGATGCAAAATGTGCTTGTGAAAGATGTCAGTGTCTCCTAGTACTCGACAGATGTGTGGCAGCTGGCTGCATTTTTATCTTGGCGTAACAGAGGGCACAGTAGGAGTCTGTTCCAACAGTTATTTTCCCAGGTGAGTGTTTTGGGGACATCCTGATATCAAGAGCAGTGGGTGCCTGTGGGACTCGTCCCAACAACCAAATCAGAGCAAGGAAGATGATGTGTAGGGAAAGATGCTTCTGTGCATCTGGAGAGAAACAGCACTGTAGGCCAAAGGAACTCTGGCAGAGATGATGTGAGTAGGTCTCAGGTAGCAGTCATTTAATTGGTGTTCCTGAAATAGATGATTCTTATCTTCCAATTAATAAAGTGTTTAGCTAACACAAATGTTTCCAGCTGGAGGTTTTTTCCCCTCTGTTCACAGCTGTGAACTGATTGCATGTGTTTTGTGCAGGCAATTTAAAGTAGTTCATGGGGAAGTTAAATCCAATGATTCTGCTGAAGAAACATTTTCATAAAATTGTAGATAATGAGCAGAAGTGAGTGTGCAGAAAAAAATTAATTTTAAGAACATGAAGGGTAATTGAGAGTTATGACTCTAGTAAATGCCTTGAACACTGAATTCTCTCAGCTGTTTAACAGGATGGTGTAGCCAAAACCAGGCAGAGTCAGAAGAGCCCTCAAAGGCAGTCTGCCTTAAACTGTGGGAGCAGGCAATTGATAATGATAAATATGAATGTAGTTAGGAGATAGGCACACTTGTTGAAGAAGATCAGAAAACCCAATGATAAATCTGTGGGGGAAAGTAGAATCAGAATGAGTCATTTACATAGTGAATCCTGGTAAATTCACTGCAGTGTTTGGTATTAGATTACTGCTTTGAATTGGTTAAAATGTGTGAAATTGGGGTTTGACTCCATGTGCTCTAATAAAAAGCCTTTTAGATCAGACAAAGTGTTTTTTCCCTGTAGGTAGTTATGGCCACTTATTTTGCCTTGATATTTTATTTGAGTAGCAGGTAGTTGGAGACTCCCCAGGCTTCCTACATGTCTCATTTGAAGAATGTTCTTTCAAGAACTCACATCCAAAGGGATGCTATTGTGCCTCTTGGCTTAATGCAGGACTGCCCTTGTTGTTGAGGAGAAATCAGGTCTTTACGTTTTAAAGAGTCAAGAAACACACTTGATTGCTTTTCTGAGCTTTTCCAAAGCTTTCCTCAGCTTTCAGTTCACGTTTTTGATGCATGGCCTGGAGAAAGAGTGGCATCGTTGCTGGGGGAGACAATTGCCATCCAGACACCTGTGCCTGAGCCCTGCCTGGGCTCCCTCTGTTGTCAGTGGGGGAAGAGCTCTCCTCCTGTGGAAAGTCCTGTTTCCCTGGCAAGGTCAGGTGAAGACAGCCAAGCATCTTTTTCTCTTTGAATCTAGAAGACTCCGGAGCTCAGCCAAGTGAGATGCATCAGTCTTGGGTGTATAAATGTACAGTCCAGTGCCACATACAAAATAATATCATCTCTATTGTTGGGCTTCTGTTCAGTATTTCCTCTGGTACAGCCAAGAGGAGCTGTCCTGAGCTGCAGGAGTACATCAGCTGCTGCTGTGACCATTGAGCCTTTGCAGTGTGTCCAGGAATATGGCCTGTCAGTCTTTAATCTGATTTTATTGCTGACTCAGATGGCTCTGTTAAACTGAACTCCCCCTACTACATTTGCCACTGCCACAGTTTACTTGCTTTTGTGAAAGTTATCATCCTCTTTTCTTCCTGTGGTTTTTTTTGTTTCAGTTTGGGTTTTTGTTTGTTTAGTTTTGAGTGGGGTTTTTTTGTTGTTGTTTGTGGTTTTTTGTTTGTGTGTGGGTTTTCAATGGTTTGGGGTGAGTTTTTTTGTTTGTTTGGTTTTTGGGGCTTTGTTTTGGTTTTTTGTTGGTTTGGGTATTTGATGGGGTTTTTTTCCAAACATTGTAAGATAGAGGAAGGCTGAGAATTGCTACTTTTCCGAAAGAGAGAAAAATATGAAGTCCATACATCCATATCAGACTGGTCAGTACATTTACAAGCTTTATCAGATTTATTTAACATCTCCTGTTTAAAAATCCACCAACAATATTAATTAGCATTAGTAATAGTCCCAGTGTTTGAATCCTGTACCATTTGTTCTGATACTTTGGTACCATTGACAGACTGGAGAAGGGCAGTCCCAAACAGCCAGAGTAGTTTGGGTTGGAAGTCCCCTTGAGTTCTCTGCTCCAAGCCCTAACTCAAATTGTGACTTCAGAGCAGTCAGATGTATATACCTATATATCTGTGTATTTATGTATACCTAAGATAATATTTTATATTGGCCAATTCCCCTCAATCTTATAAATGTGCACTCTGTTTGGAATACTGATTTGGTCTGGTTCTGTCTCCAAGCACTGAGGTTACTTCTGGCTATGCCAGGAAGTTAAAAGAGCCTCCAGCTAGGAGATTTGTTGTAGATCCTTTTGTTTGTAGATCTTATTGTTTGTAGATATTGCTTTACATCTCCTTCTCCTTACTAAGTTAATTAAATTGAGCCTCTTTCCTCTCTGGCAGTAAATCATGTCAGCTGGGAGGTTCTGGGAAGTTCCAGAGCCATCTCTGGTAGCTCTGAACAGCTCTGTGAGTGTCCCACAGCCTGTGTGGAGCCTGTGGCAGTGCCGGAGCAATGCCACATGCAGCAGCAGCCACCAGCCCTGTGCAGATCTGCCTCCCTGGGGCTCTGGCTGTCTGGGGAGGAGGCTGCTCTCGCTTCAGCCAGAAGCTGGTGCTGGGTTAACCATTAACTCCCAGCCCCTGGCCTGGTAAGACAGGCTTTTGTTTTCAGAGCACTGTGAGTCTGCTCGCTGTGGCCTTTCCTGTGCTGGTCCGGTGACATTTCTCCCGTGGTTCTGCTGGGGTCTGAACAGCCTTTCCTGCCTGCAGGCAGCTGCAGTGACCTCCACGGTGTGTGGGCAGCGAGAGGGAAGGTGGCCCAGGAGCAGGACGTGGCCATGGTGTAAGGGAGGGGACAGGCCTGTGGCCAAGGCTGGGTGCACTGCTGCGCTCAGGACACCAAGGTTCCTCTCCTGGTACTGTTTGCAGTGCTCCTTCAGGGGCTGGAAGAGCCTGAGCCCAGCCACGTGGGATGGTGATTCCCCCACAAATCCCCCAGTGGTCCTTCAGGAGCTGGGTCCCACAGGGTGCCCAGTGTGCACCAGGAGGGTCCCGTGGTGGGTGCAGCCTGGGCCCCCTGCCTGCCTGGAAATGGATCACCTCCTGCCCAAGGGTGTGCGTCAGAGTGCTGCTGCCTCCCTTACTGGCACTGCCTCCTCCCCACATCCTGGTCATGACTTCTTGAGGCTGTGTAATAGGAAACTCCTGCGAGTTTCCTCTGCAGAGAGGTCCACAAAAATTCTGGATGACAAGTCTGTTCCAAGACACACTGCCTGAGCAAGGGTGCAGATCAAAGAGCTGCCAGTCATCCTACCTCCACTCAGGTTTGCAGCAGTCCTCACATGCTGTGGGCCGTGCCTCAGGCCCAGGACAGGACAGTGCTAATGCTGAGTGCCAGAGGGGGACTCCAGAACCTCCCAGGGGCCCCTTCCTGCTCCTCCCTCAAAGCACAGAAGCGTTGTTTAAAAACACCCTGCCAGCTCTGAGCTGAGCTGGGAAGAGTTCACATTGAGTGTGTAGCGTGCTGATGTGTTCTAATTGCTGCTCATGCTCAGCAGCAGCAAGGAGAGGCATAAGCAACTGCTCATCTCCTGGGTGGGTGAGTGGGTGGCAGCCGAGGGCAACAACAGCTTTGGAAATGGGAGGGAGAAACTTGAAACTCCGCTGGTAGAGTGTCCTTGGGATGTGACTACAGCCCAGGTGAAGATTTCTGCTGAGCAGCCTGAGATGCTGGAGAAATATTGGCAGTGTCAAATGGCAGCAGGTCCCAGTCCCCTCCATCTGCCAGCTAGCATGGGGGGCTTGCCCCATCCTCAGTGGTTACCATATGGCTGGGATTTGCCTTTTTCTGATTCTGTCTATGGTTTCTGAACCTTCATCACTAAGGTGTCTTCAGGAGACAGGTGCAGTGCTGGAAAGAGAGGTGTCTGCTGCATGGGTGTGTCTGTGTACAGGGACATGAGTCCTGCAGAAGTGTGACCCTCTACAGCCTGGGACCTCACCTGTGAGCAGCTGCACTGGCTGTGGAGCCCTGGGTGAGGCTCCTCTGGTGGTGCACAAACCACCTGGGCAGGGCAGCAGAGGAGGACACTTCTTGCCCTTAGCTATGGGGAACAGGCTGGTTTTGGAAACCCTGCATAACCAAAGTAAATGGACTGTGGCTCTTCTCTTCAATTTCATTTCACTTAATTTAGTACTCAGAAATGTGTTTAATTAAAAAATTATTTATATAAACATTGACAGCCTAACTTAAACTGTGACTATATTTGTATTCTCAGCTCTTATATTGATTTTGAGCATTTTTTCTTTCAGGGTGAGATTGCCTCCACTCAAAGGAACAATAACATACTGGAAATACACAAGGTGTATACCATTCAGCCAGACTAAGAAAAGCTTTGTTCTAAAAGGAATAAAATAATCATGGCAGAATGTACAGGTTACAAGGAAACCTCAAATCGGCACCTACGATTCAAATTGCAGAGCCTGAGTCGCCGCCTTGATGAACTGGAGGAAGCAACTAAAAATCTGCAGAAAGCAGAGGATGAACTGCTTGACCTCCAGGACAAAGTTATCCAGGCAGAAGGCAGCAACTCCAGCATGCTGGCTGACATTGAAGCCCTGAGGAAAAGAGTGCTGAAAATTGAAGGCAAGGATGAAGAAATTAGGAAGGCTGAAGAGCTTTGCAGATTAATGAAAGAAAAGCTTGAAGAGGAGGAGAGCCTCACTCGAGATCTGAAGTCAGAAATTGAACTCCTTCAGAGGAGAATGGCAGAGCTGGAGAAGCTGGAGGAGGCCTTCAGCAGGAGCAAGAATGACTGTACACAGCTGTGTCTTAGCCTCAATGAAGAAAAGAACTTGACCAAAAAGATATCCACAGAATTAGAAATACTTAGAGTGAAAGTGAAAGACCTGGAATCATCTGAAGACAGGCTGGATAAAACTGAGCAGACCTTAACAGCTGAGCTAGAAAAGCTGAAATCCTTAGCCCTGAGCTTTATCACAGAAAGAAAACATTTTAACGAAAGAGAAAAGCAAAATGAAAAAATAATCCAGGAGCTAACACAGAAACTAGAACAAAACAATAAACTAAATAGGGCAGATCAAACTAGAAATGCATCCAACTTGCTAGAAAGGTCATCCAACAATCTCCTGGACAGAAATGATATGAGAATTGAAGATGACTTGACTTCTGCACTGCCTTCTAAAGAGACCAGGAGGAAGGGAAGTGTGGATTACCTGAAACACGTAGAAAATGAAACCAGGAATAAATCAGAAAACCAAAAGAATAAAAACCAGGAAGACAACAAAGTGAAAGATCTCACCCAAGAAATTGAGAAACTTAAAATTCAGATCAAACATTTTGAATCTTTAGAAGAAGAACTTAAAAAAGTGAGAGCCAAAAATAATGATCTGCAAGACAGTTACTTGAGTGAGCAGAATAAAAACAAACTCTTAACAGGTCAGCTAGAAGAAATAAAAATGCAAATAAAGAAACAGAAAGATCTGGAGAATGGAGAAGTTGAAAATGAAGATACAAGCTTTTCTAGCAGGGGAAAGCATGACCGACCTAAATACAGGGGTGTCATGACTGATTTGGCAGCTGCTAAGCACAAGCCAAGGGAGCTCTCCCCGCAGCAGCGCCGGGAGAGAGCACGGAACAGAGACTTCTGTCTCAGCAATGACAGCTACAGCCACGGTGGGAAACGGGTGCCCAGTCCAAGCTTAATGAGCAGAAAAGCAGGGAAAGCTTCTGGTGCATCTGCCCTTTCAGACACTGCTGTCACAGATACAAGAAGACTGGAAGAGAAATCTTTAGTTTCCACTATTTCTTCTGGTCAGAAGGAAGGCTGCATCATGCAGAATGAGGGGAAGAGATCCAAAGAGCAGCCATCTGTGCTCAGCCGGTATCCTCCTGCTGCACAGGAGCAGAAGTCTTGGAAAGCACCTTCCAAGCCTGTTGGTGATACAGGCCTGAGATCCAAGGTGGAAAAGCCATCTCAGGTGCTCCGTGGGAACTGCCAAAATGGTGCTGACACACGGGATGAAAGGTCAAGCAAAGGAGAATCAACGGGTTCTGTGTCTGAGAAGCTGAAGACAAGTCAGGGTGATGTCAGTGAGTGCTTGGGGGATACACAGCTCACAAGGGGCAGCCACAGCTCTTCCAATGGCACAGCCTCAGCATACAGGTACCACGTGTCCTCCAGCGTGTCAGTCTCAGACTCTGCTGGCTCTAAAGTGGAAGCAGTGAGCACTTTTGCATCACACAGACAGCCCTCAGAGGGGAGGGCTAAAAGGGCATTAATCTCCCAGGAAAAAGAAGCTGCAGACACATCACTGGAAAGTGTGAAGCTTTCGACGCTGACAAAGCGTTCCCACCACTCCAGGAGTCAGGAAGACATTCTGCAGATTCTCACAGGTCTTGATAAAGAAGGCACCGAGCAGTCTTCAAGTTCAGCAACAGATCATGTAAATATGGGTTTAAAAACTGACTCCAAAACCATCCAGAGTAACCAGGAAAAATTTAATTCAGATGAAGAATCAGGAAGAGGCAAAAAACCAACCACTCAGTCAGATTTTGAGACAAGAAAGAAAGTCAGTTCCAAGCAGTTCTCCAATTCTAGGGGAGTTTTTAGAGCATCACTTTTTGAAAATGACAAAAAATCTGTGAATGATGAAGACTCTACCAAGTGCATAAAACCATCTGATGCCAGCACTGGAGAACTGAAATCCAGAAGATCCTTCAGCCCTAGAGAAGCTCTGAGATCAAAAGCCATCATTAAACCTGCAATTGTTGAGAAGGATATGAAGGCAATCATGGGAGGGACTGTTTCAGAGGCAGAGTCAGAAAAACAGAAGTCTACTTTTAAAACGGTAACAAATAAAATGACAAGCAGCATCACAATCTTTCCTTCTGAGCCAACAGCTGCAAGGACCACTGCAGATACAGCAGCAAAGGAAAGGCATGTTACCACCAGCAACATCAGAGTTGCTTCAAATGAGCCTTCACCATCAATAACAAACAATGCCCCTTCACCCTTTGAGGTGTCAGTTAATAGAAGTGCTCTGAAGTCACCTGAGACAGACAGAGGTGGAGAGGCAGTGCTGAGAAGTAAAGCTGAAACAGTGGTCTCGAGAAGCAGCATTATGCTGAAGACTTCTGAACTGACAGAGAGGAACAGTGAGACACCTTTGGAGACAATCAGCTGGAAGAGCCATGGCTCGTCAGATGCAGGTTCATCCGAAACAAAGCACGTCACTGTCAGAAGTTCCTGGAGAACAAGACAAGGCCTACATTCCCTGGAGGACTCTCAAACCAAAGTGGAGAAAAGTGCAACTTTCAGTGCCACAAACTTGTGTAGATCCTCAGTGGACCTTTTAGAAGGGGAAGGGAGTAGTTCAAAAACAGACTTCCTGGAGCAGGCTTCCTCCAGGACAAGTGCCACAGCTAATTCTTGGGGTGCCCCTGAGCTGGGGTCCCGAAGGACCAAAAGTAACTTAAGTGCATCTGAGCTGCTGACACGCAGGAGCTATGCAAGTGACCCTGCAGCAGCTGCTGCTTGGCAGCGCACCACGCCACCTGTAAGTGTCCTGTCTTCAACACTCTTCAGCTGATGAGGTTTTCCAAGTTGCCTGTTAGTTGTAGGCTGCATGATTTGAAATTTTACAGCTTATGTCCTAAGTGCTGCCTCTCCCAGCTCCTGCTGTCTTCCTTCAGTGAGTTCACAATTCACAGCGCCCACAACTTTCTCATGTGTGAATTACCAGATTTAGCCTTCTTGAAATGAGATCCATCTGCTTGGGTCTTGTAATGCCATATGAATAACTATATAGTAGCATCAGAGAAGATGTAGTCACAGCTTAAGTAGGACGTGGTATGCTTTTCAGAGTCACTTTAGGTGGCGTTTTAAATTTGGAGTAGCAATGAAAAAATGATGGAAATGAGCAGATTTGAGTGGGGTTGTGCCTGAGGTACAGTTGTAGCTCTGATGGCAGGTGTAGAGATAGATAGAGCTCCTTTTGGTAAGAGCTTCATGGTTTCCTCATGTGAAACCAGACTCTGGTCTGGAAATGCTTCCTGGGCATCCCCTAAACAGGTGGATGGTGGTTGGGAACACAAGGCTGCTCCCTCCTTGCTCTGTGCCAATATTCCACCTGAAAAGCAGCAAGAGCCACAAGGACAGCTGTGCTCTTTCCCTGTTTGACTCGAAGCAGTGGCACATGCAGACAGCTGCTCTGGTGGGATGTGCTTGCCACTGGAGCTGCAGGTTCTGGCAGATTTCACTTGAACTCACAGCAGCACGTGCCCTTCTGGCCATTAAACCCACACTGGTTCATGCTGCAGCTCCTGCCTCTGCTATTCATTTAGCACTACTCTGAGCAGCTCTGCTATTGCCAATCTGCAGGAGGAAGCAAAATGGATAATCTGACAGGGCTGGTGGCAGAGGGGATGGGTTCATAACTGAATTACTTTGGCATTGACAAAGATGAACTGGTGGAGATAGGCAAGGAGTTTTACATTTTCAAATCTCTTCCACTTCACTGGCTATAAGAAGCACAGAAGAATTTTCACTTAGCTTTGCAGAGAGTCTATTGCCTGGTGTTAGAAAGTACAGGGTGGCCTTCCAGCTACATTTGGAAACTGAGAATACATTGTCTCCCTGGCCAGGGTGGGTCACAGGCAATCTGCTCTGTTTATTCATGATTCCGAGCAGAGCTGGTATGATTGAAGTTGTTCTTCTGCAGAACAGCAGTTTGTGTGCTTGGGAAATGAGAGATCCATTCCTGGGGTGTCCTTTATCCCAGGAGTTCCAATTCACTCTGCCCACAGCCTTGACTCTCACAACTGAAGCAATCTCTGCTTACAGCTGAGTTCATGTGGGGTTGGTTGCAGAGCCCTAGGCAGTGGGATCTCAAGGATTTCTTTTCAGTTTTCCTCCTGGCAGCCCACCCAGGGCTGAGTGTAGCTCTGCAGTGCATTCTGCAGGTGCTGTCCAGGTTGCTGTCAGATAAATTTGCCAGCTGTGCAGTGTACCTTCACAGCAGCTGAGGTGTACCTGACAGAGCAACCTGATCTCTGCCTGGCCAACCCAAGAATATCCAGGATTAGCTGGATTCCAGCCTTGCCTGTGTCAGGAGAGCAACCACATGGTTGGTTCACACAGAACTGAGCTTGGGATCTCTCTCTGTGTCAGACTTTGCAATAAAATCACCCATGTCACCTCATAGCCACAAACCTGAGTTCTTGGTCATGGATTGTGTGTTTTTAGCTTGTAAATTATGAGTATGAAGTTAATCTGAAAGACTGCAGATACTCAATTGTACTAGATATAGCAAATTGTATGCAACTTAAATTGTTGCATGTGCCCTTGGAAAAAAGCCCTTTGAGGGGTATCTTCAGGCCTGTAATATGCCTCATATCACAGCAGCTTGATTCTGCTGGGATTTGTGTTTCAGTTAAAGATGTGGCTATTTTCCCTGGCAGAAGGCTGGGCACAGAGCTGTCCTATGATCACTGTCACCTCCTTCCAGCTCCACTAGCCACAGTCTGACATTGCCCTGAGAATCTTATGTGGGAAATGTGGGATCTGTGCTGTTTTTGCCAAAATCTGTCTTTCTTTCTTTCATTGCAACCTTCCCTTTGTGTATTGCTGATTTGGGAAAATGTCTCTAATGAAGCTTCAGGGGGTGTTGACTCTTTGGAACGCTGCTTTGGGAGCCCCAGGGAGCAGGAGCTGCTGATGGATGAGTGGGTGTTGCAGCCTGGGGACCAGCTCCCTCTGCTGCTGGCAGCCAGCCTTCTCCAGCTCCCTAAAGACCTGAGGCAGTGCAGGACCTCGAGCAGTCATAGAGTTGGGGTTCATGTTTCACAGAGTGGAGTCTGTATTCCTCTGGTGTGATGTTTGATGAAAATTAGTGCAAATGTGCTGGAGGCAGGGGGCAGATGGGCAGCAGCAATGTCAGATGAATGCACGGTTTTCTTATGCACTGACATTAATCACTGGAGCTGGGCTGTCTGCTGCATAAATTGGCAAATTCTAAAGGTAGCCTTGTCTTCAAGGGAAGCCATCAGCACTTCCTCAGATGCTAGAAGTACATCTGCTGGAAAGGTCTCCCAGGCAGTGGCCAGGGATGTGCTGCCTCTCGCCCTTTCTCTCCCCTGCTTTGGGGACTGATGTACAGGGCATCTCTGGTGGCTTGACCCTGGCTGGATGCCACGCTCTCACCAGAGCCCCTCTCTGTCACTCCCTTCCAAAACTGGACAGGGGAGAGAAAATAGAATGAATCTTTCCTTTTGGACCTCAGTAATTTCATCAAAGGGATCTGTCCTGTTTTGTGACCATGCACCCATAACTTGGGTTAAAATTACTGGATGGTTCTTGAGAAAAGATCTTTATGAAATAGCACATAAATGAGGCCATGGCAGAGCTGGCCTGGTGGTTTAAGTCCCTCCTTGCTAAAAGGACTCAGGCTCACACCTTACACTGCAAAGCTGGCACTAGGACCCCAGTGCTGTTCCAGATCCTTCACAGTCCCTGGATCCCAACCCTTTTTATTTTCCTTTGCACAGGATGAAAGCAAGGATTTTGTGTCCAGTTCCAGGAGGAAGCAGTATGGCTCTTCTGAGTACCTCCTCCAGGCTGACGCTCTGGGCAAAAGGACAGCCACCAAGGTGGAACTGCAGGACCCTGAATCCACCTCCCCTGCACCACCAGGGCTCCAAGGAGAGGAGCAGGTATGTGAGGGAAGGAGTTACAAGGCAAGAACACAATATCTGAACTGACCTCCCAGTAACCTAATGTAGAGAAGTTGTCCAGAAAGTCTCCACTCTTGTAGGAGAAATCAAGTCTGAAGTTAGCACTTGCCAGGGATGGAGTGGCTGCTGTGTTTTCTCTTATAAACTTGTTTCAGCAAGCTGTATGGCTAAGAATATTCTCAGATAACTAAGTGGCACTGCATCTAGTCATCCTCTGGTACCTGGATCAATCAGGGATGGAAAAAAACATTCGAAGAGACAAAAGCAGAGTGCCTGCTTCAGCTGGCAGCTTTACTACTGGAGTGTTTGCTGCTATACCCCTGCTGCTGTGCCAGCTAAGGACTGTGGTCCTGGTGGGATTTGGGATGGTTGCCAAGGGCAGTAGCAATCTTGTCTGCAAGGAGAAATGCTCTGGGGCAGCAGTGGGCTGTGGGCAGGCTGTGACCTTGTGGGTTTCTCTTCCAGGGCGCTGCCCGGGCTTGCCGGACATCTCGGAGATGAGCTGCATTCCCTTCTTCTCAGTGGCCATGGTGAAGCAAGAGGCAGGATAGTACCAAGCTCACAGGCATCACACCTGTTTGTAACCTCTCCAGAGGCTTCAACTAGCCTGAAACCAGTTTTGTTATGCGATTTGAAAGGTACAGGAGCTTTACCAGTGAATTCTTTTTCTTCATTGCTGAAGAGGCAGCTGCAGAGACTTTGCTCAGGGGACTCCCACTTCTCATCTCTGTACCTGCAATCTTAATCTTCCCTGTAGGATGATAGGTCTGTCTCCATATGGAAACTCTGACTACCTAGCCTCTCTGAACAATGGTACTCCTTGCACAAGAGAGAACTTTTGTTCACTTGAGTTCACACAAGATCCCAGCAGTGTCCCTGTGGTTACATCCACCAGCCCATGAAGCTGTCCACCACAATTGAAGGCTTTCAGTTCATATGGAGTTTGCATTCTCCTAATACACCCTTGCTGGCTGGGGTGGTGGTCACCTCAGTACCTGTGTTTCCAGCACCCTTAGTCTCTAGGCAAGAGGAGACTGTTCCCCACTGGTTACTTTACAAATTGAGAGGGAAGGAGAGCAGAAAATGTTGGAGTTGGTTCCCTATCACTGTCACTCTCTGCAACAAGCTTTGCATGATCTATTCATCACCAGTTGAGATCCTGCACCAAGAAGTCATCCACTGAGCCAGACCACACAGCAGTGACACCTCCTCCTGCCTGGGACCAGGGTGCCGTTCATCTGGAGCTTTGTGTTACACTCTGCAGGCAACAACTCTGGGGCTTGTGCAAGGCAGTTGAGCCCTATGAGAAAAAGAAACAAGTGCTTTTCCTCACAGACAAGCAGAATGTCATTGTTCCTTCCCAAAACAGGGTGGAGACAGCTGGATTGGACCCTAAGGTGACCTATGGTAGCTTTGGTCTGTGCCTCAAGCCCTGTCTGCCATGCCTGGGACCCAGGTATGGTCAGAGACTGCTCAAACACAGAGCTGTGTGTCATCCCCATCAGTGCCTGCAGGCCACTTGCTGTCAGTTGGTGTCACTGTGGGGCAGACACGTCCCCACAGCTCCAGGAGGTGCTCAGGTCATCAGCAGCATCTGTCCTGAGCAAGGTGATTGCACCTGGCTCTCACAGCAGGGCTGGACAATCCTTCCTTCCCATCCCATCCCATCCCCAGCTGCTGGGCTGGCCCCCCCAGTGCTGCCTGTCCCTCCCTGCAGCAGGACAAGGAGAATGCTCCAGACAGAAAAGGTCCTTGATCTGTTTCAGAGGTGCTGTGGGAAGAGCTGCACCCCACACTTGTGCCCACATCCCACCTCTGCAGGAGCAGGTACCAGAGCCATCTGATTGCCTGTACTGCAGCTCCTCCCTGGCCTGGGAAGTACACACCTCAGTTCTGAGAAGAAAATCAATCAGAAAAAAAAAAAAAAAAGAAAGAAACCAATAGAGCTAGTTGCAAAATATCTATGAAAACATTTCTATAAAAGGGATGTGCTCTAGTGACATGATTATTTTTTTATAAAGATTGTTTGGAGGAAGGGAAAAATTATTTTTGAAAAAAAAAAGTTTCTTTTTGGAATTTTAAAGATGTTTTCCCAAGTGTATATTTTTAACCCTTCATTTTATTCTTTTACATGTCATGACGTGTGTCAACTTGCATAACAAGACAAAAAAGATGCTTTTAAATTAGTACTGAGTGGCAGCTCTAATTTTAAATTATATTAAAATAAATTGTATCAACTGCTCTCTCTTACCATTGACATAGTAGTGCTATTAGAATGAGATAATGAGAAAAAAACATTAAACTCCAAACTAAAAATGAAAGAAAGTGAAATTCTGAAGCTAAATTCAGACTTCTTACTGCCTCCCCCTGCCCTGTGTTTATCAGGAAGGATTGGCAATCCTTATGGATTGTGCAGTCTGAAGCCAGTGGATGTAAGAGTCCTGTGCAATGGCTGTGTCCTTCCTGAGCACCCTGCTCTGCTCAGCACTCCCTGTGTGCCAGGTTCAGAACCAGAACCAGGGCATTGCCTGGGCAGCAGCAGCTTCCCTTGCCCCGAGCCTGCCCAGCTCTGCCCTGCTCTGCTGCTGGCCCTGCCCCTTCTTCTCATGTGCCCCTCCAGACTAACCCTGCTGCCTCGGCTGCCCACAGGCCTCACGCTGTACCTGCCTGCTCACCCTGGGAGCAGCTGGGAGGCATCTTGGCATGTCCCTGCCTCTTCAGATGTCACAGGGATTCCACCTGCACATTCCTGAACCTGCTGGAGCAGCTCTCCAGCTGTCACCTGCAGCAGTCACAGTGGCTGTGGGAGAGCCACTGCTGGCACTGCTGTTCTGCCTCCAGGATCCTGCGTGGTGTGGGGCTCCCCTGCCCTTGCTCGCTGCTGCCCAGGACGTGCAGCCTGAACAAACTGCGGGACAGCACGGACGCCCCGAGGAGGACGGGGATCACCGGGCAGTGCCTGAACGCCTTCCCTCACAGCCCAGCCCCATCCTGCTGCAGGACACGGCTCCACACACCACAGGATGTCCCTACACATCCACCAGCTTTCTCCTTCTCTCCTTGTTGGTGTGGATGTGGCTTAGCACGGTGCTCCCAAGGAGCCTTCCAAGGGAAGTGGTTTCAGCTGTGGTGAGGAAATCTCTGCCTCCCTGTGAGTCAGCGTGTGCGGTGAATGCAGGTTCCTGTGCCTACCCACGGAACACTGGCTTACCTTCAACCCCAGCTCACCCGGAGAACTCAGCCCCGTGGCTGAAGTGCAAGGGAAGAACCACCAGCAGCAACAGCTGTTGAGTTTTCTCCTGTCAGTCAGCCAGGACCAGGCTTAGCCTGAGCAATGGGAGGGCTTGACCCTGCTGCTCAGCTGGCTTAGCCCCAGCGATTGCCCCAGCAACACAGCGCTGCTGGCACTGTCTTCAGGTGCTTCTCACAGATGATGTCTCTCCTTTCTCCAGCTGCCTCAGTTATTTGTTCAATATTTTACAGCGGATACCTTGAACTCCTGCTCTAGACTCGGTTTCACTGCTTGTAAATACTGGACACAGATGTCACTTGGTAACTGCACACTGGTTGTTTTTACCACAGCTGAGATTATATCTGAGAAAACCCTACCTAGTATGGAAAGGGGCCATGCCCTCTAGTCAATGAGTGCAATAGGAGCTGATTGTATTATTAATCTTATAGCAATGACTTCAGGAAACACAATGTGTTTACTCGAATTGCACACTTTTTTTGAACAGCTGTAAAATAGAGTATATGTGTAAATATTGCCACCACTGAAGAAGTATTTGTAATTTTAGCATATAAATATAACCGGCTTTTCAGTAGGCTTGATGATGCACAAGGCCATGCATCGAGCCCTCGGGTAATTCCAAAGTTGTAAATGTATTTGCTGTACAGAGGAAGTGTGTCAGTGCTTGCTGCTCCCAAGGAACCTCAGTTGCTGGTCCCTTTTGGAGAGCCAGTGCTTTCCCCAGAAGGGCTGGCTCCAGTCTGAGGGCCCAGCAGCTCACTGCTTCATGTCTGGAACACCTCTGCAGCCCGCAGAGCTGCCTGTCCAGCCCCTCCGAGGGTCTGGGTGACAGCCTGGCCACTGGAGCTGTGCAGTGCACCCCTGGGGACAGGCCCCCAGCAAGGGAAAAGGGCAGGAAGCACAGGGCAGAGCCACGTGCCTTGGTGCTTCAAGAGACACTTGACACAAGCAATTTCCCAGCTACAGATTGAAGCAATAGTCACATTGGTGTCATCTCTAACGCAGTAGACCTCATCTCTGCCACCCTTGCACACGGCTGAAGCAATCAGGGCACTGCTCAGGCCAGCCCCCAGGCTGAGCTGTGAACAGAACACAAAGCCATTGTTAGCAGATGCCTCCCATGGTCAGCACCCAGGGCCCAAAGGATCCTCCTGGGCTGCCCCACGTGCAGTGCCGGCTCCTGCTTTGGGGAAGCAGCACTCCAGGCTGCATGGAATGTATTTTTAAGAGAATAAATCTATTTTTTTGTATTTGTGAACATATATTTGGGTGGGGCAGCTTAGTTAGAAGACAAATAATGCAAGAAGTCTTTTCATAATCACAGGTTCATCCAAGTTAAGCAGATTTTCCAGGGTTGCAGTATTGCCTTTTCCCCTAAAATAAACTTTGTGTCCAATAGAGCAATGAGCAGTGTTCCACCCTTAGAACTTGCCCTGTCTCAGCATGCTGAGAAGAGGAAAGCCAGCACTTTCCTCCCCAGGCTGCCCATGCAGTGGATACAGATGGTGCTCACCTCCCTCCAGCGACACAGTGCTCTTAGTCTGCATGCCAAATGTAAACACACACTTATCTGCATGTCTCTCCTGACTCAAACACTGTCAGTGCTACAGTATATAACCAATAAACACTCTTCTCTTTTTACCTGGTGTGATGTGGTGTTTACAGCTGAGCCCTGTTTACAGCAGTGCCCATTGCTTGGGGGTGCACTGAGGCAGCAGAGTGTGTGTGTGTGTGTTGTGTGTCTGTCTGTCTCTGTGTCTGTCTGTGTGTGCACACTGCAGGGTGGCTCAGTGCTGGAGCTGAGCATCTTGCACTTCTTTTTGTGCCTTGGTTGAGGAAGATCTCACATGCCCGTTCCAGGATGCATTTGAGGCAGGGATGGTGCATGCACAGCTTAGCAAGTTGTGCACAGCCATTCTCCACTGAGGCTCCCTGAGCTGGACAAGGATTGCTGAGAATGGCCTGTGCCACCTGAGGGGTTCTAGGAGCAGGGGATGTTTGCCACGAGCCTGGTGTCACAGGGACCAGGTGGACAAAGAGCATCACCAGATCTGCTGCAGGTTAAGGCAGAGGGTCACAGCCAGACTGTTGCTGTGCCAGAACTCAGCCCTGTGCCAGCTTTCCAGGCAGAAAGATTCAACCAAAGGCATTATAGCAATGTCCCTACACCAGACAGCAGCCCCAAAGCAGGAATTTCCAGGCTGGGCATGTCCTGTGATTCCTCTCATCCCAGCTAGCATTGCCTGTTCACCTGGTCCCTGTTAAGGTTACAGGACAAGCACTGGCATTCCAGGTACGTGCCCTGGGATGATTGTTTCAGTCTCCTTTGGGATGTTTAACACACCAGGAGCCATTCAGTGGTTTCATGTACTGCACCAGGCACTACACACAGAGTTCACCTCAGGACACTGGAACACGGTTCAGTACCTTTTCTTTTGTTGGAAGTATTTAATAAAACAGTATGCTTAGCATACTCAGTGATACCAGGTTACTCTACAGCAGAATGCAGGTTTGTAGCAGCCAATGGACCATTTTGGAGAGATGTGATTTGCTACCAATAGGCAAACAGTTGCCCCAAATTCTTGAATACCAGACAGGAATAGAATTGGTCAAAAATATTACTCTTCAAAACAAAGCCATAAAAAACCACAAAGAAATTTACATACATTCTACACTAAGCTAGTATTCGTAGCAACCAGCTTCTAGAGGCCCTTGTGCAATTACCAAATTGCAAATACACACATAGGTAGAAAAAACCCCCAAACACCCTAAAAATCCCTCCAGCTATTTTGACTTCCAAGAAGTATCTGCGAGTCGAAGTCCCCGGCCAGCTTTGCAGTAAAGGACTCTGTTGACACTGACCCTTTGTAAAAGGCTGCCAAGCCCAGGGTCTGGCAAGCTTCTGTAAGGCCATTCTCAGGCAAGGCTCGTACAGCGACTCGGGCTCCTCTTGGCAGACACCGCTACAAACAGGGTCCGCACCGGCGGCACCGCCAGCTTCTCGCTCCTCTTCTGCTCCTGCAGCTGCCCTCACATGCTGGCAGCCTGCTGGGGGGGCACGCCGGGCGTGGGCTGCCGGGGCAGGGTGTACATGGCCCCCAGGAACTGGTCGGCGATGCGGCCGGCCTCGCGCAGCCCGCTCAGCAGCGCGCCGTGCACCGTGGCCGGGTAGTTGCGGATGGTGTGCTCGCCCGCGAAGAACAAACGAGGGATGGGCTGCGGGCAGAGAACAGCGGGGCTTCATTGATCACATTCTGCAGCAGGTGATGCTCTAAGATGTTAACGGTTCCCTAATCACAGCACAGTCTCCACTAATGTGAAGGGTGCATATAGGATAGGCCAGATTGAGCCTATTTTAAGCTGTGTACAAATTACCAAGAAAATAAGAAAATAAAGCTCTATTCCATAAGCAATGTTTGCAAAGGGTCATGTCCAGCTGTAACTGAACTCTACAGCCAAATGTGTTCAGGAAGAATACTTTCCAATCCTGGAACATGAACTCTAGCACAGTAAGCAAACAAAAACTTCAACAACTCACTTAAATCAGCAGTTTCTCTTAAACGGAGACCTTAAACAACTACCCAGAGAATCATAAAAATGGGAGAAAAATAAATGTTCATATATTATATTCTGCAGGGAATAATTTTAATCATAGCTGTGTGTATTAATGACTTCTATTATTAGAACAAGAACTGAAAGCCAAAGCCACACAGCCTTTCCTGGCAGTGCTTTCAAGAGTGGCTGTTGCTTTCAAACTTAATTCTCTCAACATGATCTGGAGATGACCCCTGCCTTCATTGTGTTGGCCCCTCATTTGGAAGAGACTTTTGATACCTGTTCTTCTCACTCTGGCCTTCACCCTCTTTCAAATCACTACAACTCACCTAAATATGATAATGGACAATAAAAGTATGGAGTACAAAACACAGGTATAATATTAAATACTCTGTTCAGACATAACCAAACTGGCTTTCTGAATAAAAATGCTCTTTTTTTAGCAAACAAATGACATCAAACCTGTGATGGCAGAATTAATGAATGAAAAAATTAATTAAATATTTTACGGGTTTTAATCATTCATCGTAAGATGCAAGTTATCTAAACCTGTGTTTAGATATGTATGCAAATTTCTCAAAAAAATATTTATGTTCTGAGGTTTTTCTAAAAATATTTTCTCACCTGTGGAGCACCTGGAATGGCTGGTCCTGGAGTAATTGGCTGAGCCATCAAATCATAGTCATTTCCAGAGGATCCAGCAGCTACATAGGAGTATGATCCCCGGGCCCACGGGTCAGCACGCCAGCGGGACACCACAGTCTCTTTGGGCTGAGACAAGACAGGAGCTTCAGTTGTTGGGAAAGTGCAAATTCTACAGATGTGACAAATACAAACCATGCAAATTGCAACAACACAAGGGACAAAGTCCTTGGGCTGACGTTAGTGGCAGAACTCCATGTTTATATTCTCTGATAATACACACTAAGGTGAATCTTTGATGGCAATTCCTTAAACCTTTCAAAAATATTACCAGACGTAGATCCTCAGCTGGAACTCAGACATTCACAGGTGCACACACCTGCTGTGTGTGTACTGCTTGCTCTGTTCCTTTGCCACTATCCACACGGTGACAAGGCTGCACTGACCTGGGGCACGGCGCTGCTGCCGAAGATGCCTTTGAGGATGGCGAGGCACCGACCCACAATGACATCGTCACTGATGTTCTCCATGATCCCTGCTGCTTCTCCTGCCACCAAGGCCAACAAAATCGGTGCTGGGTGGGGGAAAGGAGAGAAAAAAGAGCAATTGAATTATTGAAATTGAACATTTTGATCAGAGAAGTTGGACTTGGATAGAAATGGATCTGCAGTTAAGGCACAAAGTTAGAGACTAAACAAATCCAACAAAACAGTCCTAAATTTTCCACCATCATGTCAATACACCTAAAAGAAAATTAATTTTTATATGCCATGGTACTATTTAGAATTATCAAGAGAACTTATGTATTAAAAAGTAAATAAAAACATTAGGAATGATGTTTCAATGTTTCATGGCCTAGCCACATTAACTGAAATGGTAATTGTTGATTTTGATTTCAGCCATCTGATTTGTGCTTCAACATGAGGTTTTACTGCATTTCTGTTTCATTTCTACCTGCTCTACCTATTTGCATGAGAAGGAAGGCTTAGAATTTAGCATGTGAGTCTAATTTGTACATGACATGATCTTTCCATCTAAACCAAAACCACGACCCTACCTGTTAGCTACATAATAGAGCCATCAAAAAGCCACAAGAACAGCCTTGCTATCCAAGGCTCATTACTTGTATTTCTCCAGTAAAATCTTACCAAACATTTTAATAATTCAATAGCCTAGAAAGGCACTTCCCTTGCACAACAATTTTTTCCAGTTAACAGAGAAACCTGTCCTGCTTATGTCAGAATGGAAGGAAACCCACTGGTCATCTGCTAAACAAGTAACTCATTTAATATTTCTCCTTATACACACCTTTGCTTTTAGTCTGGTCAATGGCTGTAACAAAACCAGTACACTTACTGCAGACATCTCCTGACAATCTATTGTGGCAGCACCAGCTACAGATAAACCAGAACTACTAATGGCAAAGTCCTGCTGTGGCAGTAATGCAATTTAACAGGCACAGCCTGGAACTGTCTGCAATCCGTGCTGTTCTCTGCTTCCATTTGTCTTCCTAAAAATACTACTTTTGTATCATAGCCACATGTGAACACTAACAGCATTTTAAAAAGTGGTTTTTTCCAGATCTGCAACTATACAAGTAAGACACTGGCAAAAGCAGACATGCACCATAGTTACCTTTGTACAGGTTCCAAAAGAGGAAAAGTTCTCCTCTGCTTGCAGTAGTGCTCCCAACATGGCCAAACAAATTGACACTGGGATCCCAGAAGACACGATCAAAACACAACACAACCTAGAAAGAAAGAACATCAACAGTTAGGAAGAGTGCAGGGAAGAAATAAAAA
This sequence comes from Pyrgilauda ruficollis, assembly GCF_017590135.1. Taxonomy (NCBI): domain Eukaryota; kingdom Metazoa; phylum Chordata; class Aves; order Passeriformes; family Passeridae; genus Pyrgilauda; species Pyrgilauda ruficollis. Next base: position 2,540,173 of record NW_024526377.1, read on the forward strand.
CAAAGACAATTACACTCATTGATGTTTATCACTGGACAGGTCATGAAAGGGAAATGTGGTGAATACAGAGCGCATATACATAATACACAGAGGTGTATGCCTGCAACTGCCTTCTCACAGGTTAGTGTGCTCCCAATCTTCTGGTTAACAAGTTCCATCAGATCTTCTTCTGCAAGTTCCTCAGACAGTTTTCATCATCAAGCCCTAGCAAAACAGCTGTGGAAAAGGCATTCTTCCTCTCCCCCACCAGCCACATCCCACCCACATTTCAGACTCGATGACAAGCTCTGCTCTGCTGCAGCTCCCCCAGTGACAATGTACCTTGTTCAGGTTGCCAAACCCCATCCTCTGCACTGCAGAAGTTTTCCACTCAGGAAGAGGTGGCACAAACTGAACTGCTGGGGGCTGCTGTTTCAGCACTCCCAGGGGCAGAGTGCACAGCACAGCATCACACTTATAAATGAAGGTCTGGCTGGTAGATCGGGTATTTACAGCTATCACTTCACAGCCTGGAAAGGGGAGGAAAAACACTTTAATAGGCCAAGAGGCAAGAGCATTGGATTAAAAATTAAAGAAATTACCATAACCACATCAGAAAGTATTTTGTTTATGAAGACAGCTTTACACTAACAGCACTTAACTTGTAGGCAAGTTGTTACTGGCCATTTAACTCTATTCCAGGAAACACAATTAAGGTAGCACCTGAAAATGGCCTTACTGGGATAAGCCTAAAGGTTCATACAGGTCAGTAAATATTACTTTAATATACCCATAAATAAACAACAAGTAGAGAGTGTTCCTCTCATTACATTGCTCTCCCAGCTGACAGTTTCCCAAGCCCAATGTTTTGAAGAACAACAAAAAGATACATTCTTTCCATTACATTAATTTATATTTCCAATACCAGGTCCTGTGGCACCAAGCCTTAAGCAGGCCCAGACCTCTTACTCCAAATGCTTCAATCAATGAACTAAATAAGAGAATAAATGTGAACAATCAGTAAATACAACTGAAAAACACCACGTCAGATGAGTCTCAGAAATAATAAAAAAAAATTCAAGACTAATAAATTACTTACACAATCCCATTAAGAAACATGGCTGTTTATCTAACCCCAAACATGTCATGGGAAGGGTTTTACAATGCCAGTCCTCACACCTGCTTCCAGAAGCACTGAAATCCACTTTCTATGCCCACACTCCCTCTAACAGTTTCCTGGAGCTTTCATGTACCTGATGCAGTGTAGCGAACCTGTCGAACTGCCGTGTTCAATTTAATGTCCAACCCTTCTGCCAGGGCTACTGGCACACAGGAATAGCCATTCCTCACAGTCAAGTGACTGCCTGTGAACTCAAAGTCATCATCCTAAAATGAAGAGGCATAAAAAGCATGCAGTCATAATGAAGTCCTCTAAGTCAATAGAAAATGATCAACAACTCTACACAATGGCAAAAAAAAATTTCAAAACCTTTTTTAGAGATTCAAACAAATGTGAAATTATTTCTGATTATTTGTCAAGTAATAAGTATGGAAACTTTCAGCAGAGAGTACTGTTAGAGATTGTTTTGGCACTAACAAAAAGCTGTCTGGAATTTCATCATCAAATAATAACCACATAAGAATTCAGTACCTGCACAAAAGGAGGTACTTAACAGTTAGAAGCTCTTAATGTTGATAAACTTTCATGAGAATAAAATAAACACAGTTCAAGTTTTTAGTGAATTGCTGAGTACTGGCTACCTACCTGGTCCCAGTGCTTCAGTGAGAGTGTAGAAAGGGGTGTAGCATTAGCAAATTCTAGGTTTGCAAAATGCCAGTCAAGTATTTGCCTGTCTCTTGATGACAAATAAACATCACTAGAAAAAACAAATATAACAGAGACATTTAGTTTGTTAGAACAGAATATTGTAAATGCATTGCTTCTGAAAATGTCTTCATAAGGCAGTTTTTACTCTCTCCTTAGTCCAGAAATAAAAACATTAAAAAACACAGATTCTCTTTCAAACATCTGGACTTCTTTCCTGAAAGCTGAATATCAAAACCCAGCAAATTCAGGTTTTTAAAGCAGAATTCATACAAAATACTCAAAGGGAAGCTAAAAAGTTCAGAAATAAAAAAGGTTACATAAATAATGGCTTAAGTAGCATGCATAAGGACAACAACAAAAAACATAGTAAAATAGCAAAGAATAATATTCTACCAATATAAGTAGGATGCTATGCTGTCATTACTGACAGGTACTTAAAACCTCAAATGTCTTTTGAGATCAGGCACTGATCACTGCCAGGATTTCTACAGAACCACCATTTCTGCTTGAGTCATCTCTAAAAACAAGGAAATTGAGGTCTAAAGCTGAGGGAAGTCAAACTCTGTGTTTGTACCTTTGTAACCTCTTGAGTTCCCATAATAACACAGCATTTTTGAAACTCAGGGAAAAGGTAGTAAAAGAACTGCTTTCCTAAGTATTTATCCTTTTAGTTTGTCTCTTTACCTTGGTGGATTGGCTTCAAGTTCTTGTAATTTCTCTTCCAGCTTTCCTTGTGTTTCTGCCAATTCATCATACTCCTATTAAGATTAAAAGCTAAAATTAAAATCAGTTTACATGTAAAAGGGTTTGAAGACATCATGTAGCATCAGACTGGACCTAGACTCAAGAGAAATCACTAGAAAAATCACTTCATGGATTTAGTGGAAGCTAAACCAAGTTTGTTATTTTTTTCAATATTTAATCCAGCATATTTTGCTCTTCTGCTCTTTGGATACACAGAACTCTGTATCACACTGCAGAAAAGATCAGTTTGGTGATATTTCAGGAATTTAAACACTCAGAACTGAAGAACATGAGGTTCCATTACACTCCTGATATTTTAAGGGTTCCTATGGTACTGAGAGCTTCATATTCCACAAACTGTTTCTTCTGTTCTTCTCTCTCTTAAAAGTTTATAGCTAATATTGAACATGAAGATATCCAAAGCAAAATCAATCATGCTTAAAAACCAAAGTCATGAGCTGATTGAAGCTTTTATAGTTTCCTTTCTAAGGTACATCTCTACATCAAGATACTCTCAGGGAGGGGAAGTAACTGCTTGTTAAGACAGAGCTCTGTACATGACAATCTTTAGATAGAAAGTCTTTTAGTCAAGAAACCACCTTTATTTATCTTAGAAAAGCTCTCTCTCTTCAAATGCAGATTTATTTCCAGACTATTGTGAAATCCAGCTGTATTAAAGACCAAAGCTGAAAAAATTCATCTTCAAAACATTACAGTGCTGTCTGACATGAGCCAGCAGACTTACCTAAAACTGAGCTTTAGTATTCCCCAGCTAAAGGCACCCAAAGCAGGTCAGTGTTAGAAACCAGAGTTACTGTCAATCACATTCTCTTGAAAGCACTGGATCATAGTGAGAGATGTGGAAACATTTATATTGGCTACTTTTATCTCCTGAAAAATGTGGCTAAATGGCTAATATTTGGCTGCTGAAGTGCTGAGAAAACAGAGTGACACACTGCTTGTATGTGATCCTTCACCTTGCAAAGTGCAGTCAGATCTCTGTGCTTGCTTTTCACAAGGAACTCTGCTGTGATATCCCGAGGTGGCTTCACTTCTGATGCCTCCTTATACTGCTGATGAAGTTCTTTAATCTTCTCTTTTAAATTCACCATCTTTTTAGAGCAGGAAAAGGAAGAAAGAAAGAAGAGGGGAAAAAAAAGTCAAAAGGCAGATTTCAACAAGTTTCTGTGTAAACTGGATATTCACCTCTAACTGTGCCATTATACCAAAGATTTCCTGGTTTTGGCAAGTATCCCTTATGCATTCAATTCTACCTCCAAGAAGCCACAGTAAATACCACCAACCCTAAACAACATGGCTGAAACCCAACATCACTGACTCCTTACTATGTTGCAAGTAATTGGAGAGCAGTTCACAAGCTCACATTTTTCATTTAAGAAACACAGAAAAGTAAAAACATCATTTACCAAGAGCAAAAATAATGGAAGTTGTCCTAAACCACTGTTTCTGTACTACAAATCAGATGTGTAGTGAAGACAGTAAACATTTTTAAATAGCTCCCAAAAGCCTCAGCAGTATCAGCATCTCTAAAGGAAGCTATGAAACATCACTGTTCATTGTGTCTGTCCTCTTCCTTTCTTTTCCCATATTCTGTTTTATGGTTTTCTGTCTAATCTATTTTTCTCCTCCTCAAGCAGGTGACACCTTTGTCCTAACAGGGCTTCTACGTAGGTCTTAAGCCAAGACATATTTTAACAACAGCATTAATAGCAATTTTCTGATATTTTTCTTTGGACATTTTTGTATATTTTGCCATTTTCTGAGGAACACAATGCTTATCATCTTGTTCTAGATGTCATCATCAGACCTTGTTAAGAAGATCTTTCAATTCCTCCTGTGTTTTCACAATTTTTTTCCAGTGCTCAATCTGCTCATCCTTCACATGCTTCTCCTGCAATCTGGAAAAGGTGAGAAGCAAGAGTCAGCTCAACATAAAATCCTCGTGTTAATGAGAAAACTTATTATCACAATCTAATCAGTGGAATGCAATAAAACCATGTCATTGGACAGTTTAGTAAATACTTGTGTGGCAATTGGAAAATTAATGGAAGTTTCTGTAAATAAGGGATACATGACTAGCTAAAATGGGAGTGTGAAGTTACCTTCTGCTATTAAAGGCCATTACAATTGCCATTAGCTTCAAGTAGTGTTAGTGCACTGTATGGACACCAATCACACTGAGCCACTCCAGCAATGATTTTCAGGGAAGTTTTAAGAAGAGAGGTTTGCTCCTTTAACCATCTGTGACATCAAGTATTAAGAGAGTAATGCTTAAATCTAGGAGTACCACAATTGTTTGAGGTATCTTGGAAATTCATCTACAAAAGAGGAAAGTCTAGCAAAAAGAGAGAAGTCACTTACTGTATGACAACCTCCAGAGCCTGACCTAGGGAGACAGGCTTATTATTGAGAACATTAAAATCCAGCTGATGACTGAGATAGGATGTGGCTTCCAGCAGACGATTAAATTCTTGCTCCACCATTTCATCTTTCTCTTTGGGAACCTAGGAGACAAAAGAACAAGCATTGTTCTTAACTCACTCATAAATAATGCAGCTGCTGAGAATAACCCTTGGAAAAAAAATTAATGCCCTCAGTTCTCTCAAATGGTCAGACACCAAGGCCTGTACAACACAATGCCACACTTTGGCAGGATGGGCACAAAAAGAGCTGTCAAACCACAATGACAACAGACTTCTCTTGCAAGAGAAAACCAAAGTGCCTTAAGGGCTCATAAGATTTCCATACTGGAAAGGAAGGTGTGTTCATCAAAGCTACAGAAGCTTGCCAAAAGACTCTGATGGTAGGATGGCTCTACACAATCACAAGGCTTTAGAAGGCTTGGCACAGCTCAGTGAAGTAGACAGACAGTCATTTATCTTCTGGAATGGCCACTGTGAGTAAGAACTACCAATCCAGCTTTTCTAGGATGATGGTGGAAACACTGCAGGACACGTATGGAATGGTGGTATTTAACTGTACTGATGATACTCAGTTAAATAGTGAGTGCTGCCAGTGTGAAAATACCTGTTACATGATGAGAGCTCAAGTGCTGGAAAGAGCAAACCTCACATCTGTTAAACCACTCACGGGTTAAACAAAGGTGAGAGAACTTGGCTTCCACAAAACCTCTGAAATGCAAAGGTAAAAACTCATGTGGAAAGAGCAGGTTATGGAAGAATATGTGCAGGTATGCTACAATATTACTAAAATGCCTAAAAAGGGGGACACAGTATTTCCTTCTTCCCTCTCTGGAAGCCACCTCATGCTAGACCACTAGCCTGGTAACAAACATACTTGAGATATTACTTCTTTTTTAAAATGTTCATGGAAACAGTAACAGACTTACAGCTTGTCCATTTGCTTCATAAAGTGGACATTTTTGTTTGATCTTTGCCAATTCCATATTTACTTGTTTGCTGACCACAGCCATGGGATTTCCTCCTGGAAAAGATTTTATATAGTTAACAGAGACTCCTGTAAAATTTGTCTGCAATTAAACAAAAACTCCACAGTTAAAGCAATTTCAGAGACTAAAACACCAGCTCCAGTGTATGCATTTCAGTGACCTAATGTAACCCTGCCAAAGGTCTGCACTTCACAGGGATTCCTGCAATGAGGACATAGAAAAAAAACCACCACATTTCTACTTCCAGGATCTGAAGGGGTCCTACAGGGCAGCCAGAGAGGGACTCCTTGTCAGAAGCAGTATTAATATGACAAGAGTAATGGGTACAAACTGAAAGAGGGGAAATTTAAGCTGGATTATTAGGAACAAGTACTTTCCTGTGAGGATGGTCAGATACTGGAACAGGCTGCTCAAGGAGGTTGTGGATACTCCAACCCTGGCAATGTTCAAGGCCAGGCTGAACAAGGTCCTGAGCAAACTGGTCTAGTGGAAGGTGTCCCTGTCCATGGCAAGGGTGACTGGGACTAGATGATCTTTAAGATCCCTCCCAACCCTTTAAGATTCCATGATTCTATGAGTTAAACATAAAAATATTACAGTCTTTCACTAGGCAAAATGAAATCTGTTGTTCCATGATTGTGCAAGTTCAGTTCCTTGGAACCAGTTTCTGTATGCAATTTAGTAAGACTAATCATGAGACAGACACCAAATTTAGGCTGTCAGTAAAAACAGGGGTTTTTTATAGGTTTTACAGTATTTTATCATTTCACTACATTGCTGAAGGATATTCCACACTAAACAGCTGCCCATCTTTTCAGCAGAGTAGCCATGTAAATAACTGATGCCATCCCATAAAACAGTAATAAACAGGAAGAAATTTGCCTTGTTTGCCATTGTTTTTATAACTATTTTTGAAATCACATGGAGAAAGTACTTTTGGGGTTTCAACTCTGAGGAAGGGCTTTCTCTTTAGAATGGCTCTCCATTTCCCCTCTTCCCTTGTTTTCCCATGTAAACTGAAAGAATAAATTCTGTCTCTTTAGGGTCTCTCCCATCATAGAGCTTTGCTATTTATGAAAACTATTAACTGCCAAAATGGCTGAATGAGAACACACACTTTGAAAGAGTTAAAAATACCCAATTATTTTGCCCATGAAAGAAAATAGCATTAAGATTTCACATTTATAGCATCTTGCCCCTCAGTTTTCCTCCCCTGTCTTTTTGATTTTGAAGAACTCACCAAGTCCTGTCACCACCATTGCTCCTAGATCAGCAACATAATTCCCTTTGCGAAAGGTAGCAACTCTTCCTCCTACTCGGTCCTTTGAAAAGCACAAGATATTAAACCTCCAGTTATATTCAGTAAGACACCCCACTGAAATAGAATCACTGAAACATCTAGAAAACATGGTGCAAGTATTCTCTTAACTGAGGGTTCAATAAACAGAATGGACACTTTTCCAAAAACCTCTGCAAACAAACTCTATCACAATTAATTTGTCTAAGTGAAGGAATAAAATGCTAAGTAGCATTTAAGAAAGGAGAAGAAAAGAAAAAAGGAAAAAAATAGAAAAATCTATGCCTAATCTGATTTGGACAGATTTCACTATTTCTACAGTAGGATCCACTGTGATTCCAAAGCCAATCTCTTCACTGTCCATTCACAAATTTAGTTATGTACTAGGTTTCCTCCTCCCCACGATGCCTAAAGATTTTTAGCTTTTTATGCATTTTTCATATTTTTGTAACTTTGTAGACTGTCAATACACAGCTATAACTTGTAGTACTTTTCCTGCCCTCTCCCACAGTTTAACAAACTCTTAATAATACATTCTTGAAATTCTGCTTAGTCTTCCCTTTGTCTGGCATTCTGGACTTGCATTCTGCTTTCTGATGAAAAAACAATTTCTAATCATGAAAGAAGATTGTTTTAAGCTGTTTCTGGTGTAAGCACACAACACTAGCACCTGACTATCCAGCCCAGCTGTGAGAAAGCATCAGAAGCTCCCAGCAAGGACAGATCCACTCAGCCCCTTGTGAGACAGGTTCAGCAGCAGCAATTCATCCTGACTGCCTGGAACAGCACACAGTGACCCAGCCCCAGCAGGCTGCTGGGACACAGCCCAGCTCTAGTACTGAACAGGGTTACTGGTTAAGCTGGAATAGAAGTAAAATAGCACAGAAATTCATACTCTGGCTTCCAGAACTGTGACATCCATTCCAAAACTCTGCAACTGGCGAGCTGCTGCCAACCCAGAGACTCCAGAACCAATAATGATCACCTTTCCTGTCTTCTTGGCTAAAGAAAGAGAAAAATGTAGTCCTTTATAAGTGCAGTATTAAATTGCAAACAGCCTTTTTAAGTTGCATTTAAGAGATACCAAGAACAAAAAGCAGCTTTCTTCTCATGAGTAGTTCTAGCAGAATAAATTGTTTAACAAAAAGAAAGCTGAAGTAATTCTGAATGTAACGCTGAGACAGGGACAAGGAAAATAAACTAGCAGTACATCTGGAGCAAGGAAGAAAACAGGGAAAAAATGCTTCCAGACAACTGTCTGAAGAAGAAAGCAATTCATATTAATTAGAGGGGACAAAGTATCATGGCTTGATTTCTTTCTGCCCCAGAAGAATAAAACTTAAAAAGGGCAGAGAAGTTCACTTGCAAAATTCAAGAATCACATAAGCATGTAACAGATCTAAGTACAATATTGTGTTTCTGACTTTAGTTATTCAAATGAGGGACAAAGATAACTCATTAAAAAGTGACAGTCACCGAATTATCTACAGAAGATTTGCCAACAATTTTTCCTCTCAAAGTGATTTACATAAATACATGGCTTCTCTATGCCAAAATAAAACACATTAACATCAATAGCCAGATGGCCTTCCAGCCTTTAAAAAATTTTCTTAGCACTGCAATTCTATAAAAGAACACTTAAAACTGTCCTAAGAAATCATGGAACAGTAAAACAAGACTTCAACTAGAAACAAAGTTCAAGCCTCTTACTTGGAAGGGGTTTCACTCTTTTGTAGATGCCAAAGTTGATCAGCCCATGACGCTCCAGGTAGCTGTGAACCCTGTGAACGAGCACTGTGTCACCTAAAAGAATGTAGACATTTTCAAAATTATTCTGTATGTTCAGCAGCATATACATACTGAGCAATACTCACAGCAGCCTGGTCAAGTGCCACTAAACACATCCTGCCCCACAGCTCTGCTGCCCTACTGACCCACTCATCTTCCTCAGGAGGCCTGAGGCAACTTTTCTGAAAAACACCCATGCTGTACTGCAGTTCTGAATCCTGCCTGAAAAGCTGTACAGGACATTAGGTGCTTCTTTTAATCTAGTGCAGAAGAACACCTTTTCTGAAACTGACTGCAAAATCCCAAGATCATGACACAGAACTATGATGTGATTTGCCAGTATTATGCCAATACTTACAGCAGCACTGAATTTTCATTTTTATTCCTAAAAGCACAATAACTCACTATTTTGTAATCCTTGACAGTATATTTGCATTAATTTCAACATTATTTTCTTCAATTATTTTTTATGGCTACTTTCCACCTTTTTCCAGTTTATTGGGATCTTGTCTGTCAAGTGTGGAATGGTCTCCATTTGCAAGCAGTAACTCCTCACTCTTTTACTGCCTTCTTGCATCACACCCAGTCTAAGTCTTAAAAAAAACCTCCCAAAAACCATATGATTAATAACGTTTTACAGCTGAAAAACCACCAAGAAGCTGTAGCAAACCTTAAAAGCTGCACATGAATTAACCCTACTGTAACAATCCATCTTTTTAGCAGCTTTTATGAATCCTGCTAGTGATATTTCTTTACCAGACAATGAACTCTACTAAATCAGAACCAACATCCCAGTCTGTACACAACCACTCCTGGAGCTCCACTGACAAAGGACTGAAGCACCTGAAGCAGCTTTTCCTCAAACAAAAGTGAAAGAAAACAGCAAGGATACATCCATTTTGGCAATGAAAAACTTGACTTACTATTATAAGGTGCTTCTAATTGTTGGATAGTTGCTTCAAATGTCAGCTGAATCTTTGGGTTATCCAACCAGAGCTGCAGCTGGATTTAAACAAACAACACAACACATCATATTAAGCAATACAGAAGAGGTGTTTTCCAGGCCCGTATTTGCTACCGAACACTCTCAGGAGATGAAACCCCCTAATAAATTAAATTTTGGCAGGACTACCCAAGCCACACTGAACTTCACCTTCCACTGCTCCTTAAGGTGCACTAGTCTGTTTGAAATTCCCACACCATTTCAAATAAGTGGAAACACACCAAAGTAGCATAAAGATGTGTGTGGCTGGCAAAGTCAGCCAGCACTGTCTTTTTGGTATCAGATTTCGTGTTTTCATAAAAGCTACAGCAGTACTTATCATGTTATAATGCTTATTTATCTCCAACATTTAATGATCCAATCCATCTTCACCAATATAAGACACGACCATGGACTACACTAGCCACACATACACAAAAAACACATTTACAGGACATTCACAGTTCAAAAACTGAGCAGGAAGAATTGTCTGTGATATGTTAGTAGATTCATACTAGAAAAGAACTGTTCTCCCAACAGAATTCCTACTTTGTAGCACAGAGGCAGGAGTTAATAAAGAATTTTACTGTTCCATGCCTAGTTCTAGGTCATACATAGCATTTCCACTCCATTTTGCATTCCATAATTAGTAATTTATTTGAGTATTTCTCTAGAGTTGCATTACTGAGCTCCACAGTTCCTCAGAGACACCAAGTTAAAGTGGAAATCCTACAACTATAATGAATAGGAATGGTTAAGAAATATTTTCCTTATAATTTGGGAGGTTATTTCAGGCAAATGGCTAATTAAGAGGCTGCACACTGAAGTTTGCAGCTCTGCTGAGCACTGGGTTCATATCAGCTGTTCCACAGTCTCTGCCATTCTTGCTGGAAGAGTTCCTCTCACAAGCTTTCCTCAAACAGGATTCCTGCTCAGGAACTTCTCCACGTTCCTCTGTAGTGAATAAGGCCCAGAGATCAGCAGTGCTGCTTTTCCCTGCAAATACCTCTCTCCAGTAATTTCCTAGTTTTAGTGGAAAGTTTTTCTGCTTCCAACACATTTGTAAAAGGATTATTTACTCACTGTTCATTTTGTGCAAATTGTTTTCCAAACTTTTTGTCATGCTCTGGCCTGTCATTACACATTCCATGACTTCCCAGAAGTTACAACTTGAGTTAGAGGAAAACATTACAGGAATAGCAGAAGTCATGCTCTTAGCATGAAGATGTCCACCACACAAATTTGAAATAACTTATTTAAGTTATTAAGCACTGGGTGTTACCATGGTTGATGCCCCATGATGTTTCTTGATCATCTTTAGTCTGTGAAAAAACTGAGTGGCGCATAAAGTGTTTTGTCTCTTAACTATGGTAACACAGCAATTTTCAAAATATTTCTTGCTTTCCCACTGTAATTTTTCTAACATTACTTCAGTTTTCCAGAGTACTCTTTTCAAAATACAGGAGAAAGCCTTGATCCCTCTTTTGGATGTTGCAAATACACTACAGATTCCTTATGCTGCTCACAGCACAGATCAAGAACCGGATAGCACATGTCTTAACAACTTAAGAGCATGACAGGATGCCAGAAATGAAACCCCACTGTCTCAAAATCAAAAATTCCATCAAGTGCTAGACTTGGTAACTGCCAAAAAGTCTTAGCAAGGTACACAAATTTCCTGCCCTTTTTTCACCAATATTTTACAACAAACTTACGGTGCGGTTCCTGATGTACAGAAACACCTTCTGAGTCTGCTGGGGCCCACTGATTATATCAGGGAAGCAGGCAGCTTCTTGAGATGTCATACGGTCATGTGGAAGTCTACTCTGGAAAGCTGCACCCTCCACACCTACAATAAAAAGACAAGTAGTCCACAGGCACTGCAAAGGAACACTGCCCTTCCCAGCCAGTGCATGCAGCCAGATGATACCATGGCCAATTTCAGGGGATGCTTTCCTTTAATTCTTTTATTTACTTCTGAAAGACATACAGGTTTCCAAGTCAACAGTTCTTTGAATTACAGGTATCTAGAGATAATGAAAAAGCTACACTACAGGGGGGATAAAACAAACAAGCAAACAAAACCCCCCAAAAAAAACAAAGTCTGAAAAATAAGTGGGGCAGGGGCACATATCAATACATTATATATAACACACACACATATATATATATATGTGAACAATAAAACATAACTATTTTAGATGCTGTCCTTAATTTGTGTGGTTACCAGTTTCTAACAGAACCGGAAAACTGTTTTAGATCCTGTTCAAAGCCAAAATATCTGTAATATACAGGTACAGCAACTACCACCCCCCTCTCACCTGCTTCTCAAAGTTTAATTTGCACTGACCTTCTGCAGCTGACCTTCCTGCAGAGGAACCCACCTTAAACTCTCATTTTGCATATCTGATATATTACAGCAGGCAGTGCAATGAAATACAATCACACTTGAGTGCTTATTTCCTGTGCTGCCTACAAATAACAGATTTCCTACTGTTCTGTCTGAATACTCCACATGTAAAACACTGACACTGAACCCATACAGGAGAGCTTTTCTCTATGGAAAGCCTTCATTCATACAGGAACCTGCACTTCTACCAATCCACACGCTGGCAGTGATGTAACTGCATTTCTGCACCCTGCTTTCCTCAGTCTCTGTTATGTTGTACTACAGAAAAAGTGACAAACTAAGACACAGCTGCATCAAGTGCTACAGCACAAGTGCAGAAAGCAAATCCTGAAGGCACAGCGAGCAAAACAAAGTACTGAGATGTGAAATACAGAAAGAAAAATATAAATCTCCCGTGTCCTAGAAGTGACTTTGATCAGGACAGAAGACAAGGCATTCAATCTAGAAAGACCGAAGCCTATACATGCCAGGGGCAAAAAACCCCACAAGTAACACAGTATGATGAAGATCACTTGCTGAAACTGGAATTGCTCCAAAGATTACAATAAATAGCAAAGTAAATAAGCTTGCAGTGTGTTACACTAACCAAAACAACTGTTTAAGAGTTTGAAGTTCATGTACAGCAGTACATGTAACTGCACCAGGGAGAGAAGTTCCCTGCTCTTAATTCTGGTGCCACCACACACCCCTTTAACTTGCAAGCATTTTTACTCCCCAAAGGTGCTGAAAAAAAAATCAAGGATGGAGATGGTTGTGAAACTAACAAAAAACCAAACCAAACCAAAAAACCCCAAAACAAATCAACTGAAAACAAGCACATAAAAAACCCAACCAAACACATAAAACCCACAACCCCAAAAAACGCCCAAAACCAACAACCAAAAACCCTGCTCTTAATTCTGGTGCCACCACACACCCCTTTAACTTGCAAGCATTTTTACTCCCCAAAGGTGCTGAAAAAAAATCAAGGATGGAGATGGTTGTGAAACTAACAAAAAACCAAACCAAACCAAAAAACCCCAAAACAAATCAACTGAAAACAAGCACATAAAAAACCCAACCAAACACATAAAACCCACAACCCAAAAAAACGCCCAAAACCAACAACCAAAAAAAAAAAAAACAACCCCCAAACCAACCAAACAACAAAAAAACAACCAACCAAAAAAACCCACAACCAAAAATTCATTTACAAGGAAAGATCAAAAGATCTGTGTGATGACTCAAGGTAAAGAAAACTGTAATCATTGACACAAATTTTACAGTAAGAAGAAATTAGTAACAGAAGCTACAGAGCACTGCAAGTAAAATAAAATTAACCACAGGAGAAGTTGAGGAGGAACACCAACAATCTTTCCTACACTAATATTCAGCTGTGGAATAGAAACCCATAGCTCTACTGTGACTTCAGTTTCTCCAGCAACAACCAGTGCCCAGCCCTTCTGCTGTCCTTCCATCTAACACTGGCCCAAGTGTGCCAACGCCTGTGCAGAAATGCACAAGCTCAGCTATGAATTCTGTAAAACTGGGCAGGGAAATCAAACCAGCTACCAATTCTCTGATACTTTATTAATGCTAACAATCTTAATTAAGGCTCTAGATGCTCAAGTGCTAGCAAGAAGCTCAGCAGCACAATTTTCACAGAATGGCCAGTAAAGACCTGAAATGCTGAACCTGACTCCCTGACTCTTCAGGCTTGTGCTAGAAGAAGTGTGATTCTCCAGGTACCTGCTAAAAAGCCCTGTAGCATCAAACACCAGCAAACTCTCAGATGTGTGGATTTAAGGCAACTTGGCAGTGTCTTGAAAAGCTCTGGGATTTATTTCTCCAAATTGAGCAGCCAGAGAGCATGGTGCTACTAACAGTTTTGAAAAGAACTCCCGAGGTGGGTTGAGCTCGGGGGGCTTTTAAGGCCAAATACCTATCATGGCAATACCCAAACTTTAAAACCAGAATAGCAGAGTAGCTCCAGATGTGCACAGGTATTCAGAGGAAAAAAGCGCTAATAAAACAACCCACAAGAGTGTTTCATACAAGAATTTAGAAAAAGCATAGCTATTAATAGCAAAGACAGTATTTTTATTTGGCCAACCACTGGAAGATCTTCTAAGAACTAAATGTCCTTGAATTTACTTCTGCAACTACACAGCTCCAATCTAAATGGATTTGCATTTCAGGCTGACTAAATCCCATTTCACACTCTTACTGCTTGTATTTCATGAAAGCTACACATTACAGGGATTGCCAGTTTGAAACTACATGTTTCTCCCTGGAAAGGTTCTGCCTAGACTGGATTATCAGCTCCTCTTCACACACATTTGCACACACACACTTGCCCATTTCCTGACATTCAGCACTAGCAAATAATTTGCTGAAGTTTTGAGTATATCCTTGCCCACAGAAGAAATCCTGAGGGATGCTGCTCATCTAAAGACTTACTAAAACATCTGCAGATGAACACACTGAATGAAAGGATTCTGGCTGCCAAATTGGACAGTTGTTAGACCATACTCTCAACATATAATACAAAATATACAGAATTTCCAATCAGCCAATGCCTACCTAAAAATGAAATAGGCAAGGCATCCTTAAGCCCATGAGCCATAATAGCCAAGCAAGTGGTAACACCCATAGCAGTATTTGGCTCCCTTACTTACAACAGCAAAGGATGCACTCTTAGATGAGTATCTTGAAGTTCTATTTGCTTCAAAAAGAGCAACTTGGAGGTACAGAATAGCTTCTGGAGTCTTTGACTCTTGTTTAAAACCCTAATCCTGAAGTGAGAGCAAAAGCAGCAGAGTTGGAGGAAGATTTTAAGTAGCACTCCAAGTACTCAGGAGTAAAGACACCAATCCTGTGAACGAAGCAGTGAGTGAGTACTGCCAGCAGCAGTACCAAGGCCAAATGGCAAATGCAATCCACAATCCAGTGCAGTGAGCAGCAGACTACGAATCTGCCCAGCAGACAACGTCCTGGGCTAAGTGCTGGCACACAGGTCAAACACAAACCCTTTCAAAAGACAAAAAGAAAGGAGCAAAAAGGTATTCCGTGCTATGTTTCTTCAGCAGATTAGAAAAAAGGGGACACTGTTCTAAAGCTCTCTGTGTCAATCTAGGTGGTACAGACTGGCTAGGCAAGAAACAGCTTTCTGTATGTTTAGACTCCTCTGAACATGGAGAGGAGTGGAGGGATGAGAGATCGGCCTGAGGCATTTCAGCACAGGTTAGCTAGCACCCTTTTCCACAGTTGTTATAGACCTCAACTGAAATCTGAATACCCCACACTTTTTAAACAGGTGGGAACACAACTCCTGCACCTCTTGCTAAATTGGGGACAACCACACCCATGCGCACTTGCAAGCATCAATCCCTAACTGGCGGCTCTTGCTACTCAGTGGCAAGCATCAAACGCCACCCTCACCTGATGCTTGGCCGTCTCCATACCCTCCAGAACTGTCGTCTTGAAGTCCTCCTGCTTGCCCTGTGGAAGGAAAGAGGAGAACTCAGGGACCTTACTCCATAAATTAAACCATACTGGACATAAAGGCCCGGCAGTTGGCGTTTTAGGTATTAAATTTCACCAACTAACTAAACCCATTTTCTGAGAATCCCATCTTCTGGAACCTAGATTCAGGGCACCAAAAAAAATATGTTCTAAAGTGTTATCCAGGTTACTGGAACGCTTTACATCAGATTTTATGGGAAATAAAGTACATCATATGTAGCATTCCTGGTGGGTAAATATTTATGATCTGGCAGATGGATACCATCAGATTCTATGGATCTCAAACCCTGAGAATTTTATTATCTTGCCTTTGGTGCTCCCAGGTCTCCCCATATCCCAAGGAGATAGTTTAAAGCATTTTGAAAAGCCTCTCATGTTCAGGAGAGCCTATTTTTTTCCCCATAAACCCTTGCTTTAAGCTTGATGCTAGAACAATTCTTGAAAGGCTCAGACCACTTACGTGGCTTCAGTACCTTGATACACCATCAGTGTTCTGACACACTAAGATAGTCTTTGAAGCCAAATGCACATCATACCATTGATCAGTGATGTGATCAATACCCAGCACTGAAAGACATCAGTCTTTCAACATTCCCAGCAGTGAAAACATGAGGAAAAGGCTAAGCACGCATCTAAAAGATCTGAAGAAGTCTCAGAATTACCTTAGCCTGCATCTAAGTCCTAAACAGGACTGCAACACAAGCAGGAAGAGAGCATGTTGAGAAGAGAGATGAGTACAGTTGCAGTGTTGCAGGAACAAAGCCATTACACACCTCACACACTGCTCACTTCACAGGAGGCACTGGCTCTGAGGTGAGCTCATGGGCAATATTCTTCCACCACCAGAAGTTTGCCTCAAGCCCCATCACCTGCAGAGCTCAGGAAGCCATGGCACACTCCAGAGATGGCCCAGTGCTGCTCAGCTGGCTCCTGCTGCACCAAGGCTCCTTCAAACCACACACTTCAAGAGTGATCAACTCCAAACCAACATGCACTGAAACACTGCAATGGTCACTGGAATGGAACAGCTGCTTCCTAGAGCACAACTGCTCAGGTGAAATCTCCAAACAGGGAAGAGCAAGGTCTAACCTGAGGCTAAACACACAACTGTGAGTACTCTTTAGAGTCTGGGCGGACAATTTTGCCAGAATGTCATTTAAGGCTCTTAGGGGACACACTAACTGAGAAGAATTTCATCTGAACTACAGATTTAACCCCTAAAGCAAGACACAGAAAGTTAAACAAATGTTTCCATATTGTGCTAAACTGGATTAAATTAGAATGCCACAACATTACACACCTACAAATAAAACAAAATAGGAACTGAAACAAGACAGACATTTTCCCTCAGTACACCAGAGCAGCCATAGTCAGTATTGTATAAAACCAGTCTGCCAAAAAACTCACTGAGAGACTGTGAAAAATAATTGTATTTTTAAAGGCCTCACAATAAATGTATGTAATAATGTAATACATGTCTCAGTATTGTATAAAACCAGTCTGCCAAAAAACTCACTGAGAGACTGTGAAAAATAATTGTATTTTTAAAGGCCTCACAAGAATCAAGTTATGATTCTGTGAATAAATGTACCTGCAACAGCAAGATGTAATTCTTTACTTGATCTACATTGCAAGTAGTATTTTGCAGGGAACACTTCAAGACCTGCTTCCATTCTGGGAGAGACTAACACAATTAAAACATGAATATTTACAGTCAAGCAGAGGCCATTAATTTGCAGTAAGAGTTTCACCCATGCCTTCCATAAGTTAAGAAATTAAACAGACTCTGACTTCAGTCTATGGCATTCATAATCCCTGAATTAACACTGACAATGAGCAGAGGGGAAGAAATTACTCTCAGCTTACTCACAGAAAAAACCCAGAATCTTCCTCTCCCCATCACTATTACTGATTGCTTGGACACTATTCTAAGTGCTACCCAGTCTGAGCAGAGAAGTGTGGAAACAAGGCCTGCTAGTAAAGATTGCCTCTCCTTCCCTGGAAGAAAGGTTCTGGTTGAAAAGGAACTAGCAGCAAGCAAACCACTGATCCCTGCTAACATCAAACTCCTGCAGCTCAACAGAACATGTGCGAGAGCAGAATCTGCTCCAAGCCTCAAGGCAACAGAATAACAGACCATGAGCTGAAGAGCAATGAGGAAGAAGGTCCAGAAGGGAATCTACTTCAAATAATTATCCATTGTCTCAAAATTAAGAATAGCTGCACATGAGCATCACAGAGTACTGAATTTATTTAGGAAAACAGACAAGTCAGATAAAATAAAGAGACAAAGCACCACTAAGTTTAACCATTCCCTTGATCTTAATCTTGATCATATTCAGTTCCTTGGAAAACAGCACCTAAAAATACAGGATTACCACAAAGTAAGAATACTGACAACACTAAAAGGCCAGGAGCTAGTAAAGAAAATCTTCTGTAGTTCTAAAAATGAAAATCCAATTTGGTAAGGAAAAACAAAAACACAAAAAAAAAACCCCAAAAAAACCACAAAAGAAGCAAGCTCCTTGATTGAAAAAGGGACACTGGCAAACAAGAACACAAATGTCATCAGTCATCACTGAAAAGGAGTTTGGAAGCTTTTTGCTATTAGACAATGTTCCTCAAGTAAAAAGAGAACAGATACTCTAAGAAAATTCTCTTAACCATTAAATACTGTCACACCTTTTAAAACTGCTCTGCAATAGCATGCAGTAGATCTTGCAAATCCACCCTGCAATAGCCAGGACACTTGGAATTCCCCACAGCTGAACACACGAATGGAACCTACTCAAGGAAGACCAGCACTGTGCTGTCACCTGTAGTGTGACACTTAATTTCCTTCAAGATTATTATTTCTCCTGTAAGCTTTCTGTGGGGACAGGCTAATGAAATACCAGACAGTAGCACCAGGACATTTTTAAGTTGCACAATCAGCTTTTCTGCTCAAAAGCTGTAATGTGACAACTTTATGCTTCTACTGCATTACCTGCACTTTTACAGGCTTTAAACACAGCAGTGAATGTTTTAAGGTCTGCAATGAGAATAAATTAACAGTAATACCCAGGCTAACTAAAATTTTCCTAGATTTTCAGTATGCAATCCTCCTCTAGTATTACTGTCCAATTCAGTATTTCTTATTGAACACTTCAATTTTTCCTTCAAAGTGACAGAGAGAGAGAAAACCTCAATCACAAAAACTGCTTTTATACACAGCAGCCTCCATGCTGCCTCCTCCTTCTAAAGGGTGGTTGAATTAGAAGTTTCAATGCACTTTTAACAGCCAGCATAGGATAACCTGATGTTCTTGACACCTACATTAATAAAGACAAAAATAGAGAGATCCAGAAACATATATAGTCTCAGAAACCTTTAAAATTACAGTAAGACTAGCTGTGGAATGACAGCTTGAAATCTGTCTTCTTTCTACTTAATTGCTCCATGTATATTCACAGAATTTCTAGGAACAGAGAAATTATATGATGACCTGAAACCTACTCATTTCTAGGCAGCTGGATACAGCCTGTTTGAAAATTGATTGTACTTGGATGGCTAAATACAGGCTGCTGTGTGTATAGAGCAGCATGGCTCATCACTGCTGATCTGCCATGTTTCTTCCTTCATGGGACAAAACCTGTTCCACTGTACCTTACTGATTAAGCCTCAAACTGATTTCAATAATCATTCTTAGAGGCACAAAATGGAATCTGAGAGAAATCAAAAAGTGTATTAATATTAGGTCTCAAAGATTAAACACAATGTCTAAGCTAAATTAATAGTAAGCCTAAAATATTTGCTTAATTACACCTATTAAAAATCCATTTTTGCTACCTCAGCTACAACTGGAGTGGCAGGATTTTTATCTCTGCAAGTACTCCTGTATCAAGGCAAGAGCCAACAGCTGCAACAAGGAAAGGTTACAATGGCAAATCATAAGAGATAAAACACACCCACAGCTTTTCATATTTTTCCTTGACTGAAGGTAGGTATCCCCAAGCTAACATCACTCCTGTGCTCTCAAACCTGCAAGCCAGAAAGAAAATTAAGATAACTGAAGACTAACAGTGACTCACATCAGTGATGAACCTGCAAAGATTCAACTACTAGATTTCAGCTCTTGTCTAACACCAGCTAGTATACACATTATCCCATGAAATCTCTTGACTCTGAACTCTGCAAAAGCATCACCTTCTAGGCAGCTGAGTGATACCAACAGACCTCACTCATGGTGGCAGCTGCAAACACAGTGGAGGTAAAGAATAGGGTACTGCTACTACCATAAACTTCAAAAGCTGCCTCTGGAAAAAGACTGACCAAAAAACATCCCAATGTAAAGTCAAGCTTTCTCTAAGCTAATAAGGAAAGCACTGAATACTGAAATTTAATACTGAAATTTAAGCAAACAGTATCCAACCAGAACTTAAGATCAGAGTCATAGTTTAAAGCCACAGGAATCACAGTAGTTTAAATCTGTTCTTCTGAATAACAAACCCCCATAAACCCAACCTCTTTTCTCTCTGAGGAATAAGTGAATGTTCACACCCAAGCAGGTGTGGCAGCAGAGAGCCAGAGAGGCTATTCTGGTCAATAAGCTTCCAAAGACAAGTCTATAAGGATCATGAGAATCTAGCACAAGAGGTTTGGCTTCATTTGGAATTACATTAATGCATATTCCTATCTTTATCAGGCTGTTCTGCATTTCTCCCCTCCTTCCATATATGGGGCCAGCAAATAAAACACTGTAGAACAATTATTCAAAACCAGATTGAAACCAGACATGGGATTCATGATGCCACACCCAGCCCTACCTAATTTCTCTTAAAAAATCAGGTAAGTAGTTTCAGAGGAGAAGGTCTCTCTCTACTCACCAGACGGCTCCTCTGGCTCACTTTCATTCTCTTCTTCTGCAGGAGCTGGTGGAGGTGGTGGGGGTAGTTTCTTCTCTTTCTCAGCTTTAGCATTTCTCTCTTCTTCAGAGTAATACTCATCTTCTGACAGGTTTGCAAGACTCTCATCCATCTCTCTATACTCGACCTGTGAAAAGCACAACAGAACATAAACACACTGAAGATGCCTTTAAGTCAGGCTACTAACATTGATGTTGCAAGTAACAAAATTGCTTACAGGTTAAAGAAAAGGCTTGAGTTACCTGATGCAGACTCTTACTGCAGATACCATGTTATAAAATGCAACAAAACTTAACAAGTTCCAAATGTTTTTGCCTCCACCTACAAAAAAAATCTTCAGCATCCTGTAACAGGAGCTTTCATCAAGCCCAGTTTATGTGTGTTTTATTATCATTTAACCTCTCTGGATTTTTTCCCTTCCTTCACATCCCTGCCAAGGGATGAAAAGCAGCCTCTGTGCCCATTTCATGTGTTCAAGCCTGAATTTCATCTGCTAAGCACAGATGACCAGAAGCACACACAAGATTTCCTGCAGAAATCCCACCTGTGCCCTGTATGGTCTCCTGCTTACTGGGAATCTTGTCCTGGTACAGAGGCTCACAGCTGCTTCCTCTCCAGAATGGTCACACTGGTGGCTAAATACAAGAAACCCCTCTTCTCCTCATCCCTCTCAATCTTTATTGCCATATATGTTCTGTTACTGCTCCCCAGTAAAATTAGATAAAATTATCAGCCAAAAAGACTCACTCCAACTTGAAGGAACATGGAAACCCCAAGAACTAGCCTGGAAGGGCTGCATCTCATACTGCTTAGTCAACCAAGCCTTAGTCCACAGTAAGAAAGTTCTGTATATCACGAGTGAATTTCCCTACTGATTGGAAAGGAAAAAAGCACCTCTCAATATGCAGCCATGGGAAAAATAAAAGGAAAGCACCTAATGATCCCCCAACATCCAACATGTCAGCTTCCACCAGGAAATGATAAAAACAACTCTGGATTTCTCATCAGAAATAAAAATCTTTCATAGTCTAAGTTCAGCACACTAAAAAAGAGCAATAATGGGCACAATTCAAAGTAGTTTTGGGAAGCCTGTGTACAGGAAAACCTGGATTCTTTAAGATACTAATATAATCCAAGATCTGCTATCTTTTAAATATTTATATTCCACAATGTCCAGCATATTCAGTTTTTCACACTGTTGCACCTGCAGGACCTCCTGTGAACTCTAACAGTGACCACTCAGCACATGCATACATTACCAGGGGTATTTGAAGCCACACACTTCTGTCCAAAGGCCCTCATTCCCTCTGAGCTTCCACAACTTTTGAATCAGTGACCACTCAGCACATGCATACATTACCAGGGGTATTTGAAGCCACACACAGCTACTTCTGTCCAAAGGCCCTCATTTCCTCTGAGCTTCCACAACTTTTGAAGAACAATCAAGTTCAATACAAAACCCTAAGCTCTCCCCTAGCCTAGATACGCTCCCAAACTAAGTTCACCCTACAAACACTCAAGGGAAGGTGACCTCATGCTGGCCTGAGTGCTCAAGGGGACAGATGGTGCCACAAGAGACAAACACTGTTTGCAGATGGGCACTGTCAGTGCAAAGAAACACCACCCACACACAACCCACACAGAGCACTAATTCCTACTAGTTACCAGACCACTATAAGGAAGGAATGCTGCCTCTGAAGATCACAGAATGGTTTGGACTTTCAAACCCACCCACACTGCCATGGGCAGGGACACTGTTCACTAGAGCAGGGTGCTCCAAGCCCTGTCCAACGTGTCCATGAACACTTCCAGGGATGAGGCAGCCACAGCTTCTCTGAGCAACATCTGCCAGGGCCTCAACACCCTCATTGTAAAAAATGCCTTCCTTATGTCCAGTCTACACCCACCTTATTTTGATTTAAAAGATGCACCAGACTGACCAACCCAACAGCTCCTATGTGTGAAGGACCAGTTCAGACATCACACCACACAATAGCTCTGAAGAGCCACATTCAATGCCACAGGACAAAACAGTTCCAAAAAATAATTTCAGCTTCCATGTCAAACATCTCAACCCAGGGCACATTCAAATCTTCATTAACTTCTGAAACAAGGTTTCCAAGAAAAGGTTTCACGAAAAAAAAAGGGTAATGTTCTCATATATTCAGAACAACAGATGAGAATTACGTACTACACACCCAAACTACTGGAGACCTTTTACAGCTGTTAGATTTCATTGCTAAATCCCACCCTTACACAGCCTGGACTCAGCTCTCCAACACCAGTGGAAGGAAGGTGAGGAACAGTGGACTGAGCATGGCCATCACCTTCACAACCCTACAAAATCAGCATCATCCCCGGCCTGGAGACACGAGCCTGGAGAGGCTCATCCATATACCACAGTAACAGAAGAATTTGCTGATAAAATGTAAGCTCACGAGCGCCCCAATGCACTGCCATTGATTTGGGGTGTTTTTACTGTTCTGTATCCGGTCAGAAACCGCAGAAAGTTCCTAAACAGCTGCAGAAAGCTCTCCTTTATGGCAGGGCACGAGCCCTCCCCAGAGCCCACGAAGGTGAGCTAGAACAGGGGATCTTGATCTTAATCTTAAGCCAAAGTGCCTTCGTGAGTCCTTCGCACTCACGACACCGGAGCCCTCGGTCCCGGCTATGCTTCGGCAGGGCCGGGGCCCGTGCTGAGCCCCCCCTTCGGCAGGGCCGGGGACGGGACCCCCAGAAGGGCCCGGGAAGGCGGGGCCGGGCCCCCCCAGAAGAAGGGCCGGCCGGGCAGGCGGGGCCGGGCCCCCCAGAAGAAGGGCCGGCCGGGCAGGCAGGGCCGGGCCCCCCCAGAAGAAGGGCTGGCCGGGCAGGCAGGGCCGGGCCCCCCAGAAGAAGGGCCGGCCGAGCGGGGCCGGGATGTCCCTGCCGGCCCGAGCGCGTCGCGCACGAGGCACCGGCGGGGCCCGCAACCGGGCCGCCCCACACCTACTTTGGCTCGCTTGCGGCGGCTGGTCCTGCGGCCCTCAGGGGTCTCGGCGATGCCGGTGGTTTCGGCGCCGGGCGCAGGGGCGGCCCCGACGGCCGAGGCCTCGGACACACCGCCGGGCGGCGAGGCCCGCGGCGGCTCCTTCTTGCGGGGCGTGCGCTAGCGAGCACAGGGCTGGCACTGAGGGGGCACAGGGCTCGCACATCGCTCCCGGGGAGCCTGAGGGGGCACAGGGCTGGCACCGAGCGGGCACACGGCTGGCACTGAGGGGGCACAGGGCCCGCACATCGCTCCCGGCCATCGCAAACCGAGCGGCACACGCGGCCTTGCCCCCGCTGCCCAGCCTGCGCCCCTGGCCCACACACTCAGCAGCAGGAGCTGCTGGAGCCGGAGCAGGAGGGAGCCCTGTGGCCGTAACAGTCCCGTGTGAGCAAATGGAGGCCCTTGAAACGCTTTGAAAGGGCCACGTTTATGTCTATTTCATCACAGAATGGTTTGGATTGGAAGGGACCTTAAAGATCATCTGAAAGCATGGGCAAGGACACCTTCCACTAGACCAGATTGCTCCAAGCCCTGTCCAACCTGGACACTTTCAGGGATGGGCAGCCACAGCTTCGCTGAGCAAACTGCCAGTTATCCCTCAGTAAAGAATTTCTTCATAGTATCTGATCTAAATCTACCTTCCTTCAGCTTAAAGACATCCCTCCCTGTCCTGTCACTCTAGGCTCTTGACCAAAGTCCCTCTCAGCTCTCTTGCATCCCCTTTACGTCCTGGAAGGGGCTGTAAGATCTCCCTGGAGCCTTCTCCAGGTGAACACCCCCAGCTCTCCCAGCCTGTCTCCAGAGCAGAGGGGCTCCAACATCTCTGTGGCCTCCTCTGGATTCATTCCAGCAGGCTTTTCTTGTATAGGGGATGCCAGAGCTGCAGGCAGCTCTGCAGATGGGGTCTCCATGGGCAAGGACACCCTCCACTAGACCAGATTGCTCCAAGCCCTGTCCAACCTGGACACTTTCAGGGATGGGCAGCCACAGCTTCGCTGAGCAAACTGCCAGTTATCCCTCAGTAAAGAATTTCTTCATAGTATCTGATCTAAATCTACCTTCCTTCAGCTTAAAGACATCCCTCCCTGTCCTGTCACTCTAGGCTCTTGACCAAAGTCCCTCTCAGCTCTCTTGCATCCCCTTTACGTCCTGGAAGGGGCTGTAAGATCTCCCTGGAGCCTTCTCCAGGTGAACACCCCCAGCTCTCCCAGCCTGTCTCCAGAGCAGAGGGGCTCCAACATCTCTGTGGCCTCCTCTGGATTCATTCCAGCAGGCTTTTCTTGTATAGGGGATGCCAGAGCTGCAGGCAGCTCTGCAGATGGGGTCTCACCCCAGCAGAGCAGAGGGGCAGAATCCCCTCCCCTGTCCTGCCCATCCCTGCTGGGGATCAGCCCAGGGCACGTGGGGCTCTGGGCTGCCAGCATACATTACCAAAACACATCAAGCTTCACATTCACAAAGGATTCCATTTTAGTCCTTCTGTCACCTTTCAAGGTCTGCTTTTCCTCAGCATGTCTTCTCTCAGGTTTCTACTTAGACCAACAGACAGGGCTGCTAAGGCAGGAAACAGAAGCTGAAGCTCCAGCCTTTGGACAGGATTCTGCTGATGAATGTCCAGCAGTCCCACAGATGCCAGAGATGTTCTGCTCTGGGTTCCCTTGAGTATCTGAAGAGTATTTGCTAGAGGTAACTGAAAACTAAATGCATGCTTGCTAATTTTCTTGCCTCTTTCTTTAAAACTGGTCACTCCCTGGAAAGGATGGTGGCTGCTCTTAAGCACCCTTACTTTGTCATGAAGCTGGTGCAGGCTTATCACACGGCTGTGCAGACACTGTGGGAGCATTTAGGCACCTGGGGAGGCAGAGGTTGCACAGGAAGATTTAGGTGTAATTTAGACTATTCTCAGGGAGACAGGAAGCAAATTGAGGCTGTAGAAGGTCTGCAAGATGCACTCCAGGTGCCCAGTAGAAATGTGGGCAGGTAGCAGCTCAGCAGCACACACTGACAATTGCAGAGCTGAGAAGCAACTGGGGCAGAATGGAACCAACCCTGAAACCTTGTTCAGTAGTTATATATGAAATCCAGCTAGAAGACCTGCAGAGATAACTAATAACACTGATGGGGAGAAAAGGAAGTAACAGGCAATTGCTATCTTCACCTAGGTGTTTTTAAGTATTTCATGCTTCCATAGCAACTGACATTTCCTTCATCTTCACACTTTAATCTCATTTTGTTTGCATTTACCCAAATTTCTAAAATAGCCAGAAAATTAATTTTTGCATATAATTATTACCTAATGGATGAGACAAATGATTTTCTTAAAGCACACTTAACATGTTTTCCATAGCTTTACACTAGCCAACAGCTCATTCAAAACTTGATACACTATTTATTCTTCTGAATTGACAGATTCAAGTTAATGCTTTTATTTTTGAGGGCCTTTTATTAAATACAGTTCACATGACAAATATAGGCTCTCCAGATTTGTAAAACTGTCTCCTAAATCCAGATCTATAGCTTAGCTCCATATTTGCTGGGGTATAAACACAATTAGAATAAGGCATACAAAGGGCTTTCAGCAACATCTTGTTTCACCCAAGACATTATTGTGCCCATCATCTTATAAGGCATTTTCCCTATGATCAGAAAAACAAATGTAAGCTAACAATAAAATATATGAGAGTATTCTGACACGTGAAACAATGACAATTTGCTTTGATGACTTCTCTCTTTGTACAGAGCTGAGCAGAACTTTTTAATTTACTACAGAGATAGAAAATCTGATTTTTATACGGAGTTTGTATACTCACGCTGGTTAAAACATTTGTATGCACATGCAAACTTATATCTTACTTTTATTTTTACTTCAACAAAAGTAAATATAATCCTATTTTTCATCAGAAAAGTCTGAGATAATCAATGCTGAAGCCATTTCCAGGTTTACCCATTTTTTTCTCCAGTAACTGATGTGGGCAAACTTTCCTGGGCTTTTTATATGTAAGAATTTTTATATAGAAGAACAATGATGAAGAATAAGTTCAGCTGCTATTTCAGCTGGATTCATATTGATGAAAAACCCTCAATGGAATGGAGGATAAGCCCCCTCAGAATGAAAGCGTGGCTTTAATACGCTGGCTGAGCAACTGGACACTTCCATATACACAAGAAATCTAGGCAAAGTACAACAGAAATGGAGGAACTGAGACATGGAAAAAGGGAGAACAAGAGAGAATCAGCAATTTTCTCAAATATGTGGGTCCCATTCTGATTCTCTGTAACATCCTTCCACACCCCCAGCAGCCCTGGGGCAATAGGAGCAGCCTAATCCCACTATAATGCTACTAAATAATAATGCTCATTTTCAAGGAAGACATGGTACATATCCTCAGCTATAATTCATCCTTCTTCCCACACCTCAGAGAAAGAAGGTTTTATTAAGCAGCATTTTTCATTCTGACAGACATGAATGCAGGAGAGAAGCCTGCAGCTGCATTCAGCTTTTTAAAACACACTGGCAAGCACAAGTATCATTATACAGGAAATCAAGTCACCCAAAGCCTCTTCACTGTGAAGAGGGTGAGACTGGAAAGGTTCACAAAACACTGAGAATAGAAAAAGGATCAAAAGCAATGTTCAAGGCATACACAAAGTGAAGAAAAAGGTGCTTTGAAGTCTACACTTGTTTTCCTCCCTTTATAAGTCTATACTATGATATGGAAATAAAAGTCAGTGTGGTGGGTGGGGGGGAAGGTCTTCACCCAGCACTTTTTCTAAATTAAGTTCCACAGTTTTGTTTTGGTTAAAAATAAGTCATTTATAATTTAACACCTGTTTCAGGATACTCAGATCTGTGGTGCTGTTAACAGCGCACTTAATTTGCATTATCCATTTAAAAAAAAAATTAAAAAGCAGCTCTGAACTTTGCTTCTGAGATGGAAGCACTGTCTCTGAACCAGCAATCATTGCTGTCACTCTTGCTTTGCATCTTTCAAGGCCTGAAGTCTTTCTAAAAGGGGTGGGTGGGAGTAATGCCACATTGAAAAAATCCAGTCAGAAACAGGGAATCCTAAATTATCTTTGTTCAGCTTGATCAAAGCAGAATATAGGTCTTTAGCCTTCCCAAGTTCCTTGGCAAATGCATCTGCTTGAAACTCAAATCGTCGGCTTAATACTGTCAAACAAAATGAGAGAACCTGTGGAGAGAAATGTATTAAAAATTATTTTAAAATTCAGCTGTCTGCAAATTCCTTCAGTGCCAGTAAATACCACCACATCTAGCTTCCCACATGCCACACATGGCTGTGGCTGCAGACTGATCTCACTAAGCTTTATCCAAGCCACACCTGAAACTGGGAGTGCTGCCCAACATGCAGCACTAAGCCTGATTATCAAAATGAGACACCCAACACAGCCCCTAGAAAGTCAAACTTCCCCTGACAAAACAGAATCATTATTTAAATAGGATGATACTTCAGAGTTTATGTCTTGAAAACAATTTACCTCATTGTAAGGTGAAAAAATGAACTGGAAAATAATCATCAAGCCTATCAGGGTAGGCTGGGTGTCATAGAAACCAAATGCAGCAAAGAGTTCTTTCTGACCAATTAGCACAGCAAACAAGAAGAAGCAAAGAAAGGAATTCATCTGGAGAAAAGAAAAAATATTCTTGATTAAGATAAGTCATTACATAACATCACATTATAGATTTGCACATGGATGCCACTATAAAAAAAAACCAAAAACAAGTAGATTACTTTTGAACTAATACACAGAGAGGAACAAACAGTTGGTTTTTACCTGCTTTCTGAAAATACAGCAGTAGAAGCAGCACTATTTTCTGCCAGTGAGCAAAAAACAAATAATGAAGGGAGATGAAGCAAGCAGAGAAGAGAGGAGGGAGTACAGGACAGAACCCATCTCCTTGGAATTAAGTGTAGGATCTGAGAAGTTTAAAACCAAACAAAATGTGTCTGTGCTGTGGTGTACTTCTGTTCCTGGAAACAATCTGTGCTTCCATCCAAGCTGTGCAGCGTTCTGTACAAACACTGCTTGCCTGGCTTTTCAGAGCCAAGAGGCAGGACCATGCCTTACCAAGTTTTCTAGAGGGGGTGATTAGCTATCCAAGTGGTTTTTTGGTCTTTTTAGAGTAACATAGAAAGTGCCAGAATATTGCTTGTTATTGAAACACACAGAACAGAAAAGAAGGATGGCTGTGATCCAGAGCAACTTCCTGTCACACAGTGTAAGTGTACTAGGTGAATGTACACTAACAAATCTGGAAGAGGGCATTTGGAAACAGCTATAATTACAGATGCTCCAGGAAAAAAAAAAAAAAAAAAAAAAAAAAAAAAAAAAAAAAAAAAAAAAAAAAAAAAAAAAAACCAAAACAAAAAAAAAGCCAGTTTAAAATAACTTACCTGGCTGATGATTATATTTTTGACAGTATGACCTAGTTTCCAGTGACCCAATTCATGACCAAGTACAGCCAAAACTTCTTCATTTTTACATCCTTGTTTCTTATTCTGAGGGAATAGCAAAGCAGAAGTATTATCAGGTATGTCTGGACACAACCAAATAAATTTCTTACTAATTTGGTTTTTTTCTTGATCACTTAAGTGTCCCTAGATCAGGCCATTCCCTTGTAATACCAGAAACACACATATAATTTCTTGCTGAGCCTTTTTCATGAAGATACTTACAGAAATATAACCTTATAATGTTAAGAAGATTTCTACTACAAGGTGGTGTTCTCTTATTTCTATGTATGCAGACATGCTGATGCAAACCTGAAAGAACACTGGAAGATTTGCCTTCCAAACACTCTCCTATCCCTTCTCATTCTGTTTCTTTACTCAAGCAAAGCATGACACTGGAAACAGGTATTCAGAGCTGCACACTTTCAGAGGAGAATTGAGAGCAAAGCCCTGTTCCTACTTTCCTTCAACATTCAATATGTAGCCTTCCTCCCAGGCAGTACTGTTCCTTTTAAAAGGAACTGTCCTCTTCAAAAAGCCCTATGACACACCTTAAAGCTATAATTAGGAAGGACACCTGCACCTTCAAAGTTCCATTAGCAAGTCAGAAGCAAACACAAAGGCTGAAGAACCTGTTGAAATGGAACACACTCTCATTATGGCTAGATCAGGTGAGCTCAACATCCCCTCCTCTCACCACTCACTTCTGCAGAACTTGCCAAACAAAGCCCTGGGCACCACTAACATGGTGTCAAGGAACAGCAGCTGGACTGAACAACAATCTAGACATTGGCCTAACCTTAGACTGCACAAGGCCTTTTGTTTTTCTCAGAATAACACCTTCAGGTTATTCAGAGAGTATTCTATTCGCTTTAGTCATTTCCATACTCTTCTGAGGCCACAAGCTGTTCCAGCAGACTCAAGATGTGCAGCTGCACATCAAAGGACAGGCCAGTGCCAGGCCAGCATTACGTTCTTGACCAGAGCATGGGAGGATGCACATGTACAATGTCTGTCCCCCTGCACTGAAATCTCTGCATGCAGTAAAAGGCACACAAATGACACACTAAGAATTAAAAGTATTTCCTTCAAAGGGAACCTTTGGTATGGCAGTCCCAAGAGAAGATGAGCTAAAGCCCTGAACAGCTCCCTTATTCAAAGAATTATAGGGAAGGTCTAGTTTTTACATGCAGGGAACTAATGTTTTGCTAAAGCCCATGTGGATTTTTACAGTCTCTGCTGCTATCTGCACAACTCACACAGCCCCAGAAATTCCAATCAGCAAACGAGGCATACTTTGGTGTTGAAATCATTAGGGTTTGGGTTTTAGCAACTTACTCAAGATCTTTAAAATACATTAGGAAAAACAAGGGAATATCTCACCAAGAAGTCAATATAAACAACACAATGAAAGACAAACTCACTTTGGTTTTAGACTTTGCTTCTTCATTTTCACCATCTTCTCCTTCTGCTGGTTCTTTGTTCAAAGCAGAATAGTCTTCCAGGAGCGTGTCAAAGAGTACTATCCGCTTATTCTTGAAGAATCCATAGAAATAAGCATTGCTGTGGGAAGAACGCTTAGAACCTGACGGGGAAAATTTAAACACCATGATCTGAATAATCCCATGCACTGAAGCCTGCACAGTACGACACATCAGATTTTTCCACAGGAATTCTCAAAGTCCCCAAATGAACTGTAGACAAACTGAAGCAGATCTGTTTGGAAGCTGAAGCATATTCTAATATCTAAGTAATGATGTCTCTAATAGAGAAATGTAGTGTGCAATCACTAAAAGCACTAAAACCATAAAAGCAGTCGTGAACATCTAATGTCCAAGAAGAAAAGCTAATCCTATTGCAATTTCAGATTTAGAGTGGAAAGAGCATTCTGAATTGACACTGCTCCAGGCAAAGAACCTGTGCCAAATTATGTAGAATTTTTTCAAATGTGCCAGCAAAGGTGAATGGAAACAGTAATTCCCTTTGTTTCATAGTTCTAAAATTATAATCTTGACTACTTTTGTGCTTCCACTCCTGGCCAAGCTGTGTATTTCCATTCCACAGACCCAGGAAAATACTTCCAACCAGAAGATGAGTTCAGGCTGTGCATTGAGCTTCAGGAAAAAGACCAGGAAAATGCTACAGACATTGGCAAGCATTGCAGTATCTGCGCAATGCAGTCAACTGCCCTACTACAGCATTCACAATCAATGCTAAAACCCCACAAATTTACAACTACAAAACCTTTTTATTTAAAAAAAAATAACAAAACCTCACCTTCAACTACATACACCTTAGTCAATGGGAAGTCAATGCTCTTTGCCATTGTTTCAATTTGCTGCTTGAGCTCTCCCTCCGGAAGCGGAATGAATTTATCAAACAAAGGTGCAATATAGTCTGCATAGATTGTAACAAGCACCTGCAAACACATGCAGATATTAAGAACAGGGCATGCAAACCTGTTTAGCACTAAAGGTGGAGCAAAAAGTTCAAAAAGAGGGCACAATTTCAGAAAAAACCACTTGATAAAGCAGAGTCCTGTGTGAAGTGGGATCTATAGGCAGGCTCTCTATGGGTTGCCTTGCCTGGTGGCCAGTCCACAGTTCAGCAAACTGTGCACAAACCACCTACACACCTGAGCAGAACTGGTGTGAACAGTGCAGAAGACAAGGCCTCTGGGAGTAGGGGGCTCAGTGAAAGGCTGTCACTTCCACCAATCTTAGAAAGCTCTGAAGTGTTTCATACTCAGCTGAAGAGATGAAGGAACCAAGAGACAGAAAAAGTGGGACTAATTCCTGGTAACTTGCAAAACAGCTGTCTAAAAAGAGGCAAGAGATTTCATGTCCCCTGTTTTCTTTCTGTCTCCCAACTGTCTGCAGGACTGAGGCAGTTGTCTGCCTGATGCCTCTGGCTCCACAATGACTAATAGCCTTGACCTAAAAACATCACTACAGTGCACCTGCATCTCTTCAAACTGGCATCAGCTGCAGCCCAGTTGAGAAAGCCAGAACTAGCATAATGATGGAAAGGCAAGCTGAACTCCCTTTCCTCACACCACAAAATTATTTTTATTTATTTGTTTTATAAGTTTAAATTCTGGTTAGCGAAAAAGGAACAGGACATGAGAGGCAAACAGACATCAACATTAAATTCAAAACTATCTTGATACATTTTATTTCACTGAAAACAAGTACTTGGACTTTTGACAGTGTGTGCACTGCTGAAAAAGTCCAATGAAATTGAAAATCAGAAAAACTGACTTTTGCAAAGGCACAACAAGTGAGGGCATCGATATGAAACACCACTAAAGTAAGTTTTGTTACTGTAATTTTTAGGGACTTAAACCTTTGCAGAAGGTGTAGGAGGTTATTTCATAGAGTATAAATCACCTTTTCAGTCCAGACTACTGTTTCAGACCATACAGCATGTGGGTTTCAGAATTTTCAGGTTTTATCTCAGATCTTTGTGTAATGCCTTGGTATCAGCAGGCATAACAAACTAGTAGGAGGATGCAACTCTGATTACAGAGTTATGGAACTGGAATTTTTCCCAAAACCATATTCTAAAGGGTAAATCTAATACTTGTTAGGATGATTTTGCATGTCAAAGGCTGTTCAAACACATTAAGGCCTGAAACCCTGAGAAGTTGCAGTGAGGTGGCAACACACCATTGTTTAAGCATGCACTTAACCCTCAGGGGCGGAGGGGGCTCAGAGGAGAAGAGTGAGCCAGGAAAATGTTCTTTCAATACAGCAGTTTGCAGCTCTGCCAAGATGTTTTATTTTCTAGTTTTTGTAGTATAAAAGACAGACCAACCCCTGTTATATTGGGTTCTAAATTATCTGTAGAACCTCAGGACAAAATCTATGTGGACAGCTCAACGGGAAGGCACAGGCAGAGCAAAAATAAAATACTAGTTTGTGATAGGAAAGTGAGAGAGAGGAATGTGGCTCCAGCTACATATGTTCTGGTTCTAACCTCTACATTCAGGAGAATGGAAAACAGATCACCACATAGTGCTGTATTTCCAGTACCTATTCTAAAGCTTTATCACTGCTTCTCTTTCAATTGATTAAGATACTCCAATATTAAATAGATTAGCTATCTATGACATTAACGTGGACAACTAATATGAGCCATTATTCCTAAACAAGTACATTGAGAGCAAGACACTCTGTTAAAGTTTGTAGACATTAAAATTCACAGGAGATTTAGATTTTTCTTCATTTCCTGTCAGTTGCATTCAGCATGCTGAGCCATGCCAGTAAGCTGGAGTCTGGAAGAAACCCAAATATCCTCTCATACTCACCAAGGAAACAACTAACGTGAAGAGCCAGGCATAGATAAAAAAGTAGTCTCCCCCTATTTTAATAATGTAAAGCAGAAGGGATGTCACTGGCAACAGAATACACTGAGTCACAACAAACTTCTTGATAGCATCCTTAAAAAAAAATCCCAGCGTCTGCAAAGAAAGGATAAATGGGATCAGTGACGTCAATGTAAATATTAATATGCCACTCTGGTTAGTGAACTGATCCCTTCAGGTAAGACAAAGGGCAAAACAGCAATGCCAGTGTCATAAGAAAATCAGAGTAAGTCAAAAAGGAGCTCTCCTAGTAGCTCCTTACATTTACATAGACTCAAGCCCATGCACATGCACTCTTCCTTAGTAAGTCCTGACCCAAACCATTATTTTGGGTTGCACATTCATTAAAGGACAGTCTATCTAACAATCTGAACCAATTTGGTCAGCACAAGTGCTTTCTGCAATACCTGTTGATTGAAGCCATGTTTCTCTTCTATGACAAATGTATTATATAAACTCCATGGGAGACCAGTCACTGCACTGAAGAGTGTTGCAAGCAGCAGAAATACCAATGACTGCACAATCTAAAAAACAGAACAAAACAAAACCTGGCATCAAAACCACCTGATATTTACTGACCCATACTAACAAATATTCTGGGTGTTAAAAATGGCTTTTAGGTCAGTGGTTTAACTGAAACTGGTTAGAAGATGACACTAGATAAATTCACAGAATTAACTTGTTCATGATGACTAATTACTGCTCACTATAATAGCTTACTAAGGATATGGAACACAAATTTGGATACATGCCTCATCCACAGCACAAAGGTAACATAACCAGTAGACTCAAATTTCTTACCCTTTTAGTGTGCAGGTAGACCAATTCTAGGATTAGTAAAAAGAAAACGCCCAAATAAAGAGCTCCCAAAAACTCAGCTCACCACCTCATCTGACTCAAGCAGACACCAGACTTCGCTTTTAATACATAAGACTGTTTTAATTAGTAAGCTAATTTAAAAGCAAGCTAATTTACTGTTACCAGTTCTCAGAATCACAGAGTCATTGTGTGCACCAGAAAATATGTGTTATTTTTACTGTATTACAGGTTAGCTAAATCTCACTTTTAACTAAATACCAATTTAAAAATAATTATTGCAGTAGGGATCAAATACTTTCACAGGAATTTAAAGCCTACTTACCTCATATTCTGGTCCAAACCCAGCACGACCAGAGATCTGACCAGACAGTTTCCATAGAAAAGGAATTCCTCCACAGAGGAGAATCATCTTAAAAACAAAACCACATACCACAGAGGCCATATGAAACACACTGTCATCTTAGTGTACTAACATTTCAGCATGATAAGAACCTTTTAAGGGTGAATAAGACAAGTTTTATAATTAGCTTTTTGCCATCCCTCTAATCTTAACAGTGATAAAACAAGCCTGGAATATCTGGCATTAATTAATTTTTACTTTACAGAAGTAGAGAACAGGTAATTAATTTTTTTTCCTGTGAAATACTAGCATATTTGCAAGCCTATTTTCTGTACACTTTGCTGCTGTCCTGGTTCAGACATAAGGTATATCTCCAGAAGACCTTAAAGCTCGTGTGCCCTGGGGTTGTACAACCACACACACATATTCATACTGCAGCCTCTCCTCTTGAAGAGAAGCTGCCCTCCTCTCCTGGAGGTTCACCTGAGTTCCCTGCCCAGAGAAAACCCCAGTTTCACTTTCAGTACTGAGTTGCTACAGCCATGTAGAAGAAAGCTTCATGGTCTCCTCCTCCTTGTGCCTGCTCCCAGCGTCTCCTGACACACTGCTGCCAAGGAACAGGGAGTGAACATCTGGGGTACACCACCGTCAAAGAAATGCCCAAGCCAGAGCTACTGAGGCAAGTGCTCGCTGCAGCTCACAGCCAGGCCTGGCAGCACTTCTCACACAGCTCAACTTGTAAATATCTCATGGTTCTTTCTTAGCAAGTGATGCATCACTACATATAAAATCAGTTTTCAAGCAAGCAGCCTTCCAATATTGATGACACCAGGGTTTTATCTATTTCTTTATTTTGAAAAGGCTTACTCTTACAACCTAACACTTAGGGTGCATTTTCAGTGTCAGGAGGAGATGGAAAGGATGAAAGCAAGTGTGGTGGCTTTTTTAAAAGCTTAATGGAGAAATGAAAGCCACTTCAACTGCACCTTTTTTTTTTTCTCTTTTTACCTTCTACTTAAATTTTATCTAAAAATGAAAGTGGTTGCATTCCTCCAAACACAGGGAAAGGTCTGTATTTTAACAATTTAAAATAACTCTCTTGCTGCTTAATTATTTTGCAATGGAAACTACTATAAAACATAATTAAAATGTAAGCTAACACAGTAGTTGTGCAGTATGACTCAGCAATGCAGAAAGAAATTACATGCTTTCTGAATAATTACTTCTTTTTGTGTAGCAAATACAGCCACAAACAAAACCAGAATATAAATGTCAGTGTTTGCTGTATGACACCAGAATGCCAAGGGTGCAGCTGCATGGTACTGCACAGTTTGAGTACATGAAAAATATCACATGAAAGGTACTTACAGTGCCCTCAACCTCTGAATAGAGGCCTGACCAAAAGCTGAAAGTACTTTTGTCCAACTGATAGAGGCGAGATTTTTCAAATGTTTCTGAGTCCATGATCTGTCCCAGCTCCTGTGGTACATGTGTTGTTGTTCTATACACCCGCCTCTGAAAAATTGAAGACAAAACTTGAAGTCCACACCTAATATTTTAAAGGAGATAAATAAGATCTAAAAATAACACATAAAATGATCCCATGGGCCACCACAGAAAATTAAAAAGAAAAAACAACACACAATGGAATAATTATTCCTAAATTCCGGTTTTCTATCAAGTTCTAAATATAAAACTGAAGCATAATTATTATGTTGTAACCAGGAACTGAACTGTTGGCTTAACAACTTATTTAGAATAGTTCAAATACAGATCACACAAACTGATTTTTCCACAGGATGTTACTTACCGCACCATAGTTAACAGCTAAGCTAATTTTGAAACCAAACACCGGATCCTCCTGTACAAACCGTGTGACTTCACCAGAACACAGAGCTACGGAGAGGCTGCACAAACGAGGTGCTATTTCCTTTTCAGTAGAGAACTTGCCACTTGAAATTTTTTAAGACTAGAAGTCTTTTTCCTCAGCTATCTTGTTTCAGTATACTTACCCGTTCTTTAAGGAAAAGCTCCTACCCTTTGTCACTTCAAAACACATTCTCTCCTGTGCGGGCATCAGGCTGCAATCCCCGACCCCAGGGCTCAAACACCGCGGAGAGCGGCTGCTGCCAAACCTGCCAGGCGGGCAGGCTGGGGGTGGAGATGGGGCTGGCAGGCGACAGCCGGGCCCTGACCAAAGGGACACTCCGTCCTCTGTGTTGTGTTCTGCAATAAGAAGCAGGGATGTGCCTTCCAGGGTGGCCATCGCTCGGAGGCTGCCAGGCATCACCTGCTCGGGGAGATGCTGAAGCACGGCCTGTGCAGCGCTTCTTTCCTCTTTCCTCCACCGATTAAACTGTCGCTATTTCAACCCACGCGTTTCCTCATTTTTGCTCATACCGCTCTCTTTCAGCTGTCCCGGGGAGGAGGACCGAGCTGCTGGGGGCGCCGAGCCGCCGTGACCCTATCGCGCTCACCCCACTCGCGGCTGTGAGCGTTCCCACCATCCGCTACAGCGCACTCCGGCCGGCCCGGGACAGGGCCGAGCCCTCCACAGGCAGGTGACAGACCCCGCGTCCCCCGGCCCCGGCCACCCTCCACGTGAGACCGGGCCGGGCCCAGCACAGCCCCGGCCCACCACCGACCCTCCCCGCCAGAACCCCACCGACCTGCCGGTGCGCCAGGAAAGCCTCCCAGAGGTAGACGGCCCACGAGAAGAGCAGGACGGAGCAGAAGATGCGGCGCTCAGCCGGCAGCTCTGCCCACAGGTCGCCGGCCAGCGCCATGGCCGCTCCACCCGCCGCACGCTGCGGCGCCGCCTGGCGGCCGGAGGAACCGAGGGCGGGGCGACCGTGAGGGGCGGCCGTGAGGGGCGGCCGCCGGGCTGGGCTCCGTGAGGGGCGACCGCTGAGGGCTCCGGGCAGGGCTCCGTGAGGGGCTCCGGGCTGGGCTCCGTGAGGGGCGGCCGCGGCGAGCTCCGGGTAGGGCTCCGTGAGGGGCTCCGGGTAGGGCTCCGTGAGGGGCGGCCGCGGCGGGCTCCGGGCAGGGCTCCGTGAGGGGCGGCCGCTGAGGGCTCCCTGCTGGGCTCCGTGAGGGGCGGCCGCGGCGGGCTCCCTGCTGGCTCCGTGAGGGGCTCCGGGCTGGGCTCCGTGAGGGGCGGCCGCTGAGGGCTCCCTGCTGGGCTCCGTGGACGGTGCGGTGGGTTCGGGCTCAGCTCTGCCCGGCACGGCTCCGCCCGGCACGGCGCGGCCACCCCAGTGAAGTGCGTGTGGGGGCAGCATGGCGAGGATCTGGGCAGATGTTTAAGTTATATTTCTTCAGTATAAGTTACTTAGACCGCGCACAATAATGCATATAAAGCCTCGTTAGTACTTGTCCAAAATCTTTTAGAGAAACACTAAGAGAAGTACAAAAATTGACACTGACTGCTGCAGTACTTGCTGGTTTATTTCAAGGCGAAACGCGCACTCCAGATTTGGCCTCTGTAATGCTGGGCGAAGACAGCAGGGCGCTGCCGAAATCCGGAGCTCGCCAGCACTGAGGACAAGCACGCCGTGCAGAGCACAGGGACTGTGTAATCTGACAAAGGTGCAGTAAGGGGAGCGTTAACATTGAGCCACTTCTAGATATGGCATTTTAGTAATTTCTACCGGTCTGAAGTATGACAGAACATGCCTGTGGATTTTTAGTCATTAACTTCTAATAAAATAATGCCAACCTAATGTTCTCATTATCTATTAGTTATATTTTTTAAAACTATATAGAAGAATGACCCATCAAATATACTGAAGCCAGCTTTTACTGTAACCTAATATATCCCTGCAGAAGAACAGGGTAGATGAGGAAGTGCTGCTGGTTCTAACAAGAGCTCTGCTGGAAAGAGAGAAGTCAGTCTGGAATGTCTCTCATTGTAAAGGTATTTACAGGTTTTTACTGCCCAGGGGAACAGCAGGGCAGCCCACAGTATGTTTTTGTCCTATAAAATCCACACACTTCAAGACAACAATTTAAAAAATGGAAGCAACATTCCCTATGAACTGTGTTTTCTGAGGTATCTGTTCTTCACATTAAGAATTCTTTTTTTGGAAAGTCTATGCAATGGTGTTCCTCTACTGAAGAACAAAATGTTTCTCCCATATGCTTGAAAGCAAGAAGCTGGAAATGTTACATCATTTGTAAGGCAAATTCTGGTAGCACTTGGGAGGGAAAATGATGGCCTACCTCATGGTATGAAAACAGAAATAGACAGTAAAAACTCTTCAAACCTTTACCGTTTTGTGGCCTCCTTCTCCAACACCCATCTGTGCCAGGCAATTAGATTAGATAAAAAAGCCCAATAAGAAATTGGGATAAAGATGTAGATTCAAGCTGTACATTTTTGATGCTGTGACACCTATTACCTCATGGAGATATTAGAGCATTTTGTAGGTGATGGAGTTCAAAGATTGAAACACACTGACAGTCTCTGAAATGGCAAAGATACAATTTTTGTAATGAGGAAGAAGCTGACCAGTGCTGTACTGGTATCTTTGAGCTGAAATATGAACACTCCGTGAGCTCACATTACTAAAAGTCCTGGCAGTGCATGGAGAGTCACATCGCCACAGGAAAATGCCTCCAAGCTGCTTTTATACAGCCCAAAGCAACTCAACCATTTTCTGAATGCAGCTCTGGGACTGAGGAATGAAGCAGGACTTGTCTCCATACCTGGCAGACAGAAATGATGTCTGTCCCTGTCTTGTCCTGTGGTACAGCCCAGCCTATGGAAAGAGCAGTAACTGAAGGACCCAACAGGCTCTGTAACACCAGAGGTGCAGTGCCAGTCTGCCAGTGTGTGGTTTGCAGGCACACAGGAACTCATCTGGCAAAAGCAGAATTGCATCTGAGGAAATGAGTTTCACACGCAACTTGTTTTGTGGGAAATACAGGTGCTTGACTTGAAACTGAAGTCTGCAAGCCTCAAGGAATTTACTATTCATGCTGACCACAAAGGGACAGGTTCTGCTCTGGGATACTCAGACCCTGAGAGGGTAACGGTGGGTCTCTCTGGTCTCTCTGGCCCAATACCTGAAGCAGCCACAAGTCTGTTGAGTTTGCTGTTCAACTCTTCTCCTGTTTTGAGATCTTGAAGATTCAAGTATGTTAAAACATATCTCAAACTTGAAATTAAAAGGTACTTCATTGTATTAGAGAGAGAAATTACTTTGGAACACACTTGAGATCTTGAAGATTCAAGTATGTTAAAACATATCTCAAACTTGAAATTAAAAGATACTTCATTATATTAATTACTTTGGAACACATTGAAGGCTGTTTGATGATGTTGCAGTATTTAACCTTTTGACACATCTTACTTCCATTTTTAGAACTTTGTGAGAAGATTGATGCACCATATTTCTTTTATTAAAAGAAGCTTATAGTTTAGAGAGGAAATTACATTAAAGGCTAGGCAGTAAGCTACACTTCTCTTGCTTAGTGTATGATTTTAACCTAACTTTTAAGGATGCCCAAATAACTTTATTTTCCTAACTGTAGTACGAAGATGCCATTTCTACCTCATTTTGGTCATACCACAGTTCACTAGACAGTTTGACAGCTGCCATCATTTCTGCACCCAGCCAATACTCATGCTCTGTTTTAAACATTTCCCAAAGTTTTTTCCATTTCCTTTCCACTGCTGCTTTTCAGATCACAGTATAAAACTGTGATTTTAGAAGTCCCAACAACACCCAAGCCCTCAGACAGTCAGAAGCTGTGATTGCTGCTTGCTCATTAGAATCCCCATGGAGATGGGGAAATACTCCCTATAGGGGACAGGGATTCTGGGCCTTGTGATGTAGCCATGTGTGGTAAGAAATGCAATACAGAACAAGAAACAGAGTTTAAAATATTAGCTGACTCTTCTGCTGAATCTTCCAGCTAGGTTTCATTCATTGTCCAAAAAGCTAAGCAGGGAACTCTGGATGTATACTGGTACTTTCATGTGACACAACCTGCTTGGAAGTCTGGCAACACTCATCACACACTCAGGTGGTGCCAGACAGTCTCAGGAAACACCCTCTGCCTTTAAAGGAACAAACACCTTCTCATGCATAAGTGTAATTAGTAAGCCTGTACTAATTATAGTTCTTTCAAGTCTGAAAAAATCACAGAGAATGTTGTAAAATAAAATGTAATACTTTACTTTTCTGTATCTATTTTATCAGTCTGATAAATTATCTACAAATGCATAAAACTTAAGCAACACTGTCCAATGCACTCAGAATGGTCCCAAACTCAGTTACAAGTAAAGCACATTAAAGATTTACTGTACAGTAAACAAATGGGTGAAAAACTGTAATTTATTGAAACTCATAACTCAAAAAATATAAGATGCTGTAGTGTACAATATGTTACACAAAGCACCCTAGGGTGCACATTCAAGTCAAGTAATAACTCCATCGCCCCCCAAACCCTGGTACCCCAGTACTTGTTCCATATACAATCATGCACATTTACTCAAGAGGAAGCCCCCAGTATTCTGATGTGTTAAATAGCACCAAAATCAGCATTGTTCATTGAAAAAAATGGGGAGCTAAATTAACTTGGCCATTACTTTTGACAGATATTATACATTCATGGAATTAAACAGTCAAAACTAACCTAAAAAGTGTGTACTGTAACAATTACTGTTCTAATTTGAAGTTCTCCCCGTACAGCAGTAGTGGAGGCTATCTGCTCTAAGCAAAGCTACTTATGTA
Source organism: Pyrgilauda ruficollis (assembly GCF_017590135.1). NCBI lineage: Eukaryota > Metazoa > Chordata > Aves > Passeriformes > Passeridae > Pyrgilauda > Pyrgilauda ruficollis. The sequence goes on from NW_024526377.1 coordinate 2,581,806, forward strand.
CTTCCTACACACAGCTCATCTGCCTTTTTTGTTGGAAATAAATCTATGAGAGGTGTGGAAAACTTAGATCTTTCAAGAACTACGACTGGTCGTAAGTAATGCAGCTGTTTTAAGGCAAGGTCTCCACAGTCCGTTAGGGCCTTGTCCAAGATTGCCCTCAGATTTTCTAAAGAAGGGGCAGATGAGGACTCCGACAGCAAGGGCTGGATCTCTGTTAGCTGCCCAGGATTATTTGGGCTTATGATTACATTTTCATCACTTACAAAGTTGTTTACTGGTGTATTTCCTTGACTGCCTCCCTCTTTTTGCAAAGTTTCATCTACTGGCAACTGCTCAGGAGACTCCCATTCTACGACCTCATCACAATCATCATCATCATCATCATCTTTTCCCTCACTTTCCTGAATAAATTTTAAAAATGAAGACTCAAATCCCATTGGTTTATATGTCTTTAAATCAAATGGTTTGGACACAGGAGGCTTTTGAAATTTGTCTTTTGTAGCACAAAGTACATTTCTTTTTGCATTCTGATTAACTGCACTATGTTGACATCCTTCTGGGTCTTTCTCTCTTGGCAACTCTAATTGTAAACTGGACAAAGAAGAGCTATTCTCTCTTTCACTGCTTTCAGAAAGATCTTCAGTTTTACACACAGTTGTCTCCCTGGTGTTAGGCTCTTCAAAACAGGTGCTCTTTGAACTGTGGTTATATTTTAAAGTGCCTGAATACACAAAGGCACTGGCATCACAATTCACACTACTCGGTGAACATTGTTTTTGGTCATCATTACTCACATCGGGAGGATCACATGCAGGGTTTGGAACAAGGGGTTTGTCACCTTCCTGCACAGGCTCTGAATTAGCTGATTGATCCTCATTAACTTCTACACCTTTTTTATCCAAGTCTGAAGCTGTGTCAGAGCAAGACTGCTTTTCAATCATGATGCCACATTTGACACAAAGAACGAGTTTCTGAAGGCGCTGCTCGATGTACATGTTGGTCATCTGGTGTGTGCGCTTGTAGTGCCTCACGATGCTGCTTTCCAGTTTGACAACAGACAGGCACCCCTGCACCATGCAGGGGTACTGGGTCTGGTTAGACTTCTCCTTGCACATTTGTAGGGCTTCCTCTTTTGTTTTGAAATTCAGCAAATGCTTTTCCCTGCTTCTGTTAATTCTTTTAGCTTTTTCTTTTAATTGCTTCCCATTCTGCTTGCTTGTGCCAAAACTGTCTTTCAAACAATTTTGCTCATTTTTATCTTTATCTTCATCATCTTCCTCCTCTTTCTGATTTCCAAAGAGACTATCATAATACTCACTGTGTCTGAAATATACATGTTGAGAATAGTGACTGTAATTTGTGAAAATTCGATTGCAGCCATTAAGGTCACAATGGATTTCAAAATCTTTGTTTAATTTTTCTTCATTGGCATGTTCTTCTATTAGGTGCTGTTTAAGCTTATTAAATGTATAAAATACAGCATGGCAGTGCGCTTGGTTACAAGCAAATCTGGCAGACTCAGCTTCAGAAAGCAGTTTTTGATCCTCTAAGATTTCATTGTGGAAGTCACTACAATGTTTAGCAAGAGCTTTAGAACACAGAAAACGCTTACCACACTCTTTGTGTTTGCATGCAAATATTTTTTTACATTTGACAAGTTCCCTCTTTGTTCTTGCTTTGTCTTTTTCTAAGCAGAGCTGTTCCTTGTTATACTGGTGAACAGTTCTGTAATGGCGAATCAAACCTTTCTGGTTTGTGAATGCTGAGTTGCAGCTTTTATGTATACAATGAAATGGTTTGTGGTACTTATGCAATATGTAACATAAGTTTCCTTTAGCAACTGTTCTTTTGCTTCCTCTTCCCTGTCTTGCTTCCAGTTCTTCCCTATGACTGTCCAGAGAAGTTATGTTAGATGTTTTTCTTGTTACATCATTGTCTGTCTCTTCATTGGACTCCAAATCAGTCTCAGAACAGCAGTCTTCCTTTTTTGGGTGACACAGCTGTTCAGAGTCCGAATGTCCAGAGAACCCAACGCTGTTTGCACAGGCAGGCACTGAAGCAGTGCTATTCTTATGCATGTCCTCTGTACATAAACCTACATGATCAAATTTTTCACTAGGACATGCCTTGTGAGCCACCCTCTGACAGCCAATTTGATGTTTGTTTCTATAGTGAATTCGAAGATGTGTTTTTCTTGTAAATGATCTTTGGCAAATATGACACTTAAATGGCGAATACCGATGCTGGAACATATTTAGCTGAAGAACCATTTCCTTTGAATAGTTATGCTTTTTAACATAATGCATTAAGAGAGCTTCTCTGGTCACAAACTCACATGTACATCCGTGACATTCACAGAAAAATGGTTTAGCTGCCAGTTGAGTAAGGTACTGACTGGGTAAATTATCTTCTTGCTCTTGAAGGTGAAATTTTGAGGTAGCTTCATCAACTGACTCAGGGCACTTGGCATCCCTAGATGAATAACCCAGAAAAGATTTTTGTCTTGAAGAATTCTGAATGTTATTTTTTAAGCTTAGATGTTTCAAGCCTAACATTAGTTCCAACATGTTATCTTCAATATCTAGTTCTTTAGAGCTGTCATAAAAAGATGTTTCTGGGGAAGAAGGACAAGTTTCTTCCCTCAGGCCACTGCTTCCTTTAGCATCTACAGCACAACACACGCTTTCTGGAGAGTCAGCATTTGTATCAGAATGATGACCTAACTCTGGACTCATATCTGTAGGGGATTTACTGTCCTGAGCATCACTCAACAGATCGAGAAAGTATTTAGTTTTCATTTCCATATTTCTTTTACCTTTAAAGTTGTACGGATGGACTCTTCGAAGGTGCTTTTGCATACTTCTGGAATTTTTGTGGGTGGAACAGCAGCCTTCAAAACCACAAGAAAGATTTTTTTCATCAAAACAAACTGCCACATTGGAGCACTGTTGTTTCATATTTGCTGGATGGAAGACTCCTTCCTGGGACACGACAAAACCTGGAACTGACTGGTTGTGAGCCACTGCTCCAAGCAGCCGTGGAGATGTCTGACCTTGGCTTGCTGCAGCATCTGCCCTGTGCTTCCCACAATGCAGGCTGCAATTACTTTCACTGTTGAGATCTTCACTGTCAGAGAGAGATTCTTCCTTCACCTGTGGAATTTCCTGAGAGCCTGAGGGATCCAAGTTATCATTCAGATTGGAATTTTCAGATTGTTCAAGCAGCTGAGACTCTGGAAGATAACTGGATTTTTCTTCTGAAACCAACCCTTCAAGGTTCAGCGTTTGCTTCCCTTCCCCATTTGACACTTTAATATCATGTGCTGCAAGGTGATTCTGAAATTCAGTCTTTGAATAATAAAACTTCTTGCAACCAAAGTAGTTACAAGTGTACGACGCATCCCTGAAGTGCTGCGCCTCGTGATGGTAAAGCTGCCCTAAGTCACTGAAAACAATATTACAGCCATTTAGCTCACATTTATAGCGAAGATCATCGTGGGTTTGTTTGTGGTTGAGCAGCTCATTGACTGAGCCAAACCTGGCGTAGCAGTCCATGGACACACACATGTAGGGCTGGGGCCCGCAGTGCACGCGCTCGTGCTCCCGCAGGTGGAAGGAGGTCATGAAGTGCCGGCGGCAGAACGCGCACTTCTCCCTCCTGTTCTTCATGTCCAGGTAGTGTTTTGCATTCTCATCGTTGTTCTGATGTTCAGCTTTCAGATGTACACTTAAGTACTTAAACTGTTTAAATACTCTAGAACAATCTGTCCCAGGACAGGGGTAGATGTCTCTGTCTTGCAGCTGGCAATTTTCCAGTTGGCTGAATGTGACATATTCCTCTGTGTCATCGTCAAAGCTTTCAGGGAGCTGTGCCTGGTGTGACCTTTCTGGAAACACTGGGGGTGGGCTGCTGGAAGCTGTTGCCTTTTGTGGTGATCTCTCTTTTTTCAGAATTATTTTCTTTTTAGGTCTGTGTGTTCTGCTAGGTGGCATTTTAACATGTTCCATTACATGTGGTACAAAAAATTCCTTTCTCTTGAACTTTTTTGTGCAAACAGGACATGTATAAATACCATCTTCCATGTGCATCTTAGAATGATGCAGTATTCTGGCCTCTATACACTCCCTTTTGCAGAGCACACAAAAAAACTTGTATTGAAGCCATCTCTGGTATCTTTCTGAAGAACCAATTGGTTTTTTTACTCTTGCTTTTTCCTTAGGGTGGCTCATCGTGTCTTTCCCATCATAATATTTGTGTTCTTTTGTCTCATCATAGTCACTAAAGAAAGTTTCTAACATGTCAGTTTCATTGAGTGACATGTGACAGCCTGCATCATCCTCGGAATCAGAAGCTGCCTTCCCTAATAGTTTAAGACAATGCCGCTTCAAAGTCTTCCAGTCCCAAAATTCAGGATCAAATGGCCAATATGCTTTCAAAGCTAACAGCAGTTCACAGCGGAGTGAATTTGGAACCAGTGCGTTTTCTTCATCAAATTTTTGGTCTGGTTGCATATAGAGCTCTTCCAAGGCATTAAATCCACTCAAAGTTGGCTCAAGTAAGAATTCTGTGAGCTGACAGGCTCTTCTAACTTCAAGGTCTTCTGGTAAAAGGCAAGCAATTGTTTTGCACACTGATGTCTTCATTTCATCGCTTCCGTTGGACCTGATCTGAAGGGCTCTCACACACAACAACACAGACACTGCAAGTCCTGCTTCCTCTGCCTGTTTAAAGGAAACAGAAGATTTTTATTAGTATGTTCTTAGGCATAATCAGAAAGTATGAATAATGAAATAAGCTATATTTTTTTTCTCAGTTCAATAGAATTATTAAGAAAACAATAAATTAATGTAGACAGCTTTAGCTGTGCCCAAAGACTCAGGACTGTTACTTACTTCAGATTGTATGACTCTTATCAAGAAAAATAGATGCTGTAGTGTCTTGGCAATGATGCCAAACTGACGACATCTCTCCAAAAAGGAATCTAAGGAAGGATCTATTCTTCTCTGCAGTTTGCTCCAGAAAAGTGTCAGTTCCCTGTGAAGAGTTGAAAGCACAACGTAAGAACATTGCAGATACACACAATCTGTGCAGTCACAGTGTCAGTTCAGAGCTGATGCCAAGAAAAATGTAAGTGTTATTCAAGGACAGCACACACTTCAATTAGGTCCTGATCTCCAAGTGACACTGAAGAGAACTGTTCCTGTGCCCCACTCCAGCACCAGATCAAACCCCAGTGTATCTCCTGATCCTTACAGGGGAAAGGCACTGGCACTGGGATTCATCTCACTTAATGCACACATCTATAGCTGCAGACTTCCTTTCTAGGAAAAAAAACCCACAGTCCCACACTTCCAGAGTCTTTACCTCTCAAGTAGAAATTTAAAATGGGTAAGATGAATAATAACAGAAAGTTGCCACTTCTCTTCCAATAAGCAAGCAGCTGTACAAGGACTGCTAGGTACACTACTAGAACTTCAACTGATACACCTCTGCAGGGTCAACATTACCATTAGACACAAGACTTCATTCTCCCATCTCATCCCCAGGGAAGACACCTGGAACTTGAGAATTCTTGGAGTTACAGAAATTATAAAAATATTTAAAGTCTCTTGGAGGGGAAGTGGAGAGAAGCAAGAGGATGTTGCTTCTGCTCATTCCTAATACTGCCATCTCTGTGGAACAGGTCCAAAAAATGCACCAGACTTTCCTGGGGCCAAGTACTCCCAAGGGAAGAACAGACTGACAACATACTCTGTGGAACCACAAAGCCAGGGGTTTAATAGCAACCCCGAGAGCATTGACCCACCACCACTGACAGATCTGTTACCCCACAGAAGTATGAATGTTCATGCCAACAGTGTGCTATTTCAGTTTTAAATTGCTTAAACATTACTTTTCTCTAACTGCTCTATCAGCATAGCAACTTGTGACAAAATAAGTAATTATCTAGGAAGAACTTCAGTCTGATGCACTTCTCAAGTACAGGATAAATCCACCTTCTCTACATATTTTTGTACTTTATTCACTCAATTCTAGCTAGTGAGGAACAGTTAGCAGAAGCAACTTATACTTACCAAGAGCAATATACATTTGCTGTTTGAAGCTGATGGGTAAGATATGTTGTACAAAGAATAAATGCAGTATTTTCTTGTCCCTCAGATTCTAGATTACATATGATGTCTAGTACCTCTTTGCAATCCACCTTTGCAATCTTAAAGAAAATTAAAAAGAAAAGGCACTTTATTCATAGTATATTTACAAAAGACATGTATATTTACTATATCAAAGTCTCACAAACAAAACATTATGTCTCCCATACCCAGAGATCATGCCTTTCAGCTACAAAATGTTATGAGAAGTTCACCTGTTAGTTCTGAGCCCTTCTCAGTATTAGTTTTCTTTGGGACAACCTTCCACTTTGGGCAGCTTAGCTAAAGATTTGCATGCAGGCAACCATCTATCTAAAACTTCCCATTCTGTCTCTCTACACTTACAGGGATTCTTGTGTTACTTCTGAAAATTAAAGCCAGGTCCAAAAAGATCAAGAGCTGTGAAAAAGCCAGGCTCTTGCTCTCTTCATCCCTAGGTGCTGATTCTGGACAACCACATTTCAAAGCATGACGATAGAAACAGAAGTGTTTGGAGTAGTATGCTGATTTTGGCTAGGGTAGAGTTAATTTTCTCCCTCGTGGCTTTGGGATTTCTGCACACAGGGTTGATAACACAGAGATGCTTTTGCCATTGCTGAGCAGCACTCACACAGAGCAAAGGAAGCTGGGAGTGCACAGGAGGCTGGAAGGGGACACAGCCAGGCCAGGTGACCCCAGCTGACCAAAGGGATATTCCAGACCATGACATCATGCTCATTCCATGCAGTGAGGGGAAGAAGGAGGAAGGGGAGCATGTTGAGAGATGGCATTTATCTCCTCAAGTCTCCATTATGCACAATTGTGCCTTGCTCTTCTGGAGGTGCCTGCTCGTGGGCAGAACTGAATTAATTCCTGGTTTTGCTTAGCTTTTGTGCATGGCTTTTGCTTCACCTTTTATATTGTCTTTACATCTACCTGCAAGTTTTCTCACTTTTACCCTTCCACTTCTGACCCTGGCACCACTGGTAGAGGAGTAGAGCAAGCAGCTACGAGGGGCCTGGGTCTAGCTAGGGCTAAACCACGACAAGGAGACAAATCCCAAGGAAGTTCTGGAATGTCTACTTAAAGTAGAACATATCTGTGTATCAAACCAGGGTGTCAGCTTGGATATAAGCCACAAAGTAATTATGAAGAACATTTACTACTAAGACAACACTAGATTTTAATACATTTTTCCACTGGATCTATTCTGCTTCACAGAACAAACTGTGTTCTAGCAATATGTACTTTAAACAGCTGTTGATATTATAAACATTTCAAACTTATTTGAATCATGAATAACATCATGAATAACAATGACAGAGAACAAACAACAGGAAGTTAAACTGATTTTTGCAGACATCTCATTCAGCAGGAAGAGCAGAAGCAGGGATATTAACCCAGTTTCCCATTCAGGCTTGACACTGGAGTTCATTGAGCAATGCCAGCATTTTCTAGGGTCCACTGACTTTTAGTGTTCAACTTGAGACCCAGAACTGACCTCTTGCAGCAGACATTTCCAGAGCAATTCACAAGCTGCAAGGCCTTGCAGATGTGTCAGTTTTGCATTTGATAAAGTAAAATACAGCAGATTTCTGGGGGGGAGGAAGGAAGTAATAAAAAGGGACTAAAGGTTACTAACCTCCTTAATGGAGTCTTCATTAGGCAGCATTGAACACACACATGTGATGTAGGCTTGGCGAAAAGATGAAACATTTGCAATTTCTGGAGAATCTGCACACAATTTTGACAAGAAGGTGGCTTGGGGGATGCAGTTTGACTTCATCAAATGTTTTATTCGCATCTGCAGAAAGGAAGGCCCTTCTCGTGTAATCAATTTATTAGCTAGGAAAAGAAAAAATCCTTTGAGAACACACCAGTTTACAGATGACACTTAAATGAAATTGTCTCACTGCATTTACACTTCTCCACCAATCTGTGCAGTGACTGTGTTTTTAGGAAACTCTAGGCTCGGTGACAAGTGACAGCAATGGACTCTTTTCCCAAACTCTGCAGGAAGAGAATAGTGGGCTACAGAAAACAGACCCCTACCTACACAGCCACCCCCCACCATGCCCCCCAAAAGACAGCACCATTAAAGATGTATGTCCTTTAGCAATGGCTAAAGGACACTGATCACAGCAGACAGATACCAGCAGTTTAACTGAAGTTCAGAATCATCACCTTTCAACTGCAGTTTTATATTCCAAAAATAAAAAAGTATTTTAAGTCATTCATTACATGCTTTTCAACTGGAAAATTTTCCACCCAAGCTGTTAAAACCCTATGTAATGCCAAAATATGTAAAATGAAGTTGAGGGTAAAAATATTATCTTTGTGAAACTTTTGAAGAATTGTGTTAAAGACATTCTAGGCTTATGCTCTTAAACAAGCAGATACTACTAATCATGATGAGACTTGATGAACTAATTCAACAGTAAAAATTCAGATTATTTTTGTAAATAGCAAGCAAAATTTATTTATTTGGATTAAATGCCTCACAGATTTATTTCCGTGCTCTTCCCAGGTGTTTATCATAAAAACAGAATTCAGTTGGAAGGGACCTGCAAGTCCTGCTCCTCAAAGGACTACCTCAAATTAAACTCTGACTAAGAGCATTGGCCAAATGCTCCCTGAACTCTGGCTCAGGTTTGGTGCTGTGACCACTTTTCTGGGGAGCTTGTTCCAGTATCCAACCACCCTTGGGGCAAAGAACATTTTCCTCATGTCTAACCTGCGCTTACCCTGACACAGCTTCATTCATTGCATGTCCTCCTGTCCTGCTGCTGGTCACCAGACACAGGAGACCAGCACCTCCTCCTCCTCACAGCCTTCTTAGGAAGGTGTGGAATGTGATGGGGTCACCCTTGAGCATTCTCTTCTCCAGGCTCAACAAGCCAAGAGACCTCAGCTGCTCCTTGTAAGGAGGAGCCTCGAGGTCTCCCCCCACCTTGGCCACAATGCAGTAGCCTCATGTCCCTTCTGCACTGAAGCACCCAAAACTGCCCAACCCAAAGCAGGACTCAAGGTGAAGCCATCTGAGCACAGGAAAGAGTTGGACAGTCACCTCCCCTGGACTGGCTGTGCCTGATGCACCCCAGGACACATTTGGCCCCTCTGACAGGGCACATTACTCATATTCAAGTGGCCATCAACCCAAACCCTCCAGATCTCTTTCCACAGGGCTGCTCTCCATCTCCTAGTTTGTCCATATAACCAGGATTACCATGTCCCAGGAGGGGAATTCATTGCTTACTCTTGTTAAAGTTCATATGGTTGGTGACTGCCCAGCTCTCTGGATCTCTCTATAAGGCCTCTGCTCTCAAAGGAGATCACAGATCCTAACACAGCATCATCAGCAAATTTATTTCATGTACATTCAACTTCCACAGCAACATAATTTATGAAGACTTTAAGGAAACCCCACCACTGACTGCTCGCCAGCCCGACAATCTCATTTACTGTAACTCTTTGCACCTGACCTATCAGCTCACTCCTCACCCAAGCTACTGTGGACTTATCAAGCTGTGTCCTGGACATTTAATCCAGGGATGCTGTGAGAGACAGCATCAAAAGCTTTGATAAAGTACATGTACTTGCCTTGGCTTGACACTGGCCAAACGCCAGGCACTCCCCTGCTACAGCTGGGCAGAGGAGAGAAAAATTTAATGAGGAGAGAAAAATTTAATGAAGGTTTCATGAGTTGAGATAAGAACCAGGAGAAAACAATCCACGGGCAAAACAAGTCCAATGTAGCACTACAAAATGAGTTTAATTACTAACAAAATCAGAGGAGGACAATGAGAAGTAAAATAAGCCCTCAAAACCACCTTTTCTTCCTCCAACCCCTCCCCTCCCTCCTTCCCACTGTCAGTGCAGGGAGACAGCGGTTTTTTTGGTCAGCTCATCACCCAAGGTTCTTCTGTTCCTGAGGGAGAACAGTCCTTCCCCTGTGACACTGTGGGGTCCCTCCCACAGGAAACAGTTCTCCCAAAACTGCTGCAGCGTGGGTCACTCTTCCACGGGCTGCAGTCCTGCAAGGACAGGCTGCTCCAGCCTGGAAGCAGGACCCCCTCTCTCCACTGCACCTCCCCCTGGATCACAGCCTCCTCCAGGCATCCACCCCTCCAGCAGGGGCACCTTCCCCTCGGGCTGTGGCTGGATCTCTGCCTCCCCCATGGATCTCCACGGGCTGTGGGTGGATCTCTGCATTCCCTGTGGGTGGATCTCTGCCTCCCCCGTGGACTTCATGGATTACAGAGGCACAGCTGCTTCACCATGGTCTTAGCTCTGGCACCTGGACCACCTCCTCCCCCCTTCCTTCTCCACCGACCTTGGTGTTTCCATGTTGTTTCCCTCACATGTTCTCGCCTCCTCCTCTTCTCTAGGTGGAATTCAAATTGCTCCCCTCTTTTTTAAATTTTCTTCTTAAATCTATTATCACAGAGGCCTTACCATCATTTCTAATTGGCCCAGCCTTGGCCAGCAGCATGTCCACCTTCAGAGCCATCAGGGACTGGCTCTGCTGGACATGGTGGAAGCTTCCAGCAGCTTCTCACAGAAGCCACCTCCATGCCCTCCCCGCTACCAAAAATCAGGCTGTGCAAAACCAACATGATGAAATCATACTCTTCAAAATATCTGTGGTGCTATTTCCAGCTTAACATAAATATCTTCACAAAGCCTCGATACGAGTCTCCAGATCTGTACATCATTCAAAGGACTCTTGTGAATTAAGAGAGATGGTTCAACACTACACAAGTGTACTGCTTACACTACATGCAGTAATGCACATGAACCAAGGAACAAACTGGCTGATGAACTGCAAGAAATCATGGAAATGCATGAGACATTCTGATAAAACACTAGAATGGTGTTCTGCAGCAACTGTAGTCAAGCAGTGCCTGCAAGAGGCTCTGGATTAGTTAAAAAATAATGTTTGCTTTAGACTGACAACTTAAGAAAATATTTATATTCAATGGCTCTTCCACTGCATTAGCATCTTATTATTACTATGCAAGGTGAGTAGTTAAGTAATCAATGGTATGTACATTTCTAAAAGAGAGGATGGCACATAACAAAGTTTTCCTGCTTTCTGCACTTAAAATATTGCCCAAACAAGCAACAGTGTTTTCTAACAGACACTACCCTCGTTGGCAGAAAACTCACAAAGTACACCTGAAGAGAAAACTCATTTCAGGTGCCAGGTACATACCACATACCTGTAGTGGAGCTTACTTGTATTCTGCAGGAGTCAGCTTAGTGGTCCATTAGAGAATCATTTTAAGATTTAAATCTATGGTAATGGTTTCTGTTTTCCACAGGAAAAACCTCTGAGTATTAAACTCTTGATCCAGCTGACACTTCACATTAAAGGAACTTCAATGAATAAAGCAAAAAGAACTGCCTGACCAAGAGGCAGCCTGCAGTAAAATCTCCAGTTGCTAGGAAACAAGCCTCCTCTCTTCCTTAAAAATTGCATCTGTATGACACTGTGCTTGAATACTCATCGAGGAAAGCTAACAGTGCTTCAGTACGGATATTTGATGTATGAGACTGCTACCACAACAGATGGCCAGGAGATCACTGTTGAGGGAGAACTCCCACAAAGCTGGCTTACCCATTATCAGATCAGCCACCTCTTCAAGTGGAACTGCTATTCATGGGCCTAGCAGGAATTTAGTGCCCACAAGCAATTCAAAGCAATTCTCTAAGTCCCTATTTCTACACCTCTTGGCTCACAGAATACTTCTTTTTTTCAGGTCCTTAAGAGGAATAAGGGACATACTAGGAAAATAAAAAAAACCAAAAAACAACAACTCTTTTTTATCTCCTCTAAGAATTCTTAAGATTTCCGATTTCCTCTTGCTTACACAGCTAGACATGCACTTGGCAACTGCTTAAATGAAGTTTTACTAAAGTGTCACAGCCAGCTAGTCAAGACATGGGAAGTATTTTAAGACTACTTGCAGTCAGTGAAATGAAACACTTTCAGTTTAAGTTACACTTTTATCTTCCAGCACAAATGAGAGAAACTCTGATGGAGGTGGATGCCCTGCCAGTATGCACACGAGGGTCTCAACTTGCTGCAGTCTTTGAGAGCAGTCAGTAAGCAAATGCCCCCCAAGGGTGCCAGGTCTGTGCCCTCAGGCCAATTCTTTCACACCCAAACGAGTGTGTAGTGAACTCTGCAAAGGAGGCAAATGACAAACTGAGCTCCTCTGTCATGCAGATGTAGGTGATGATGGTAGGAACAAAATGCAGAAATGAGTCATTAGTCAGACATCTGTCTTAGCTCTTAGCTTTACTCAAAAGTGGAAAGTTTCCTCTTCCTGAAAAAGGAACAAAAACTGAGGAATAGACAGCAAAATGAGAAGAGTTGTTTTCCCTCAGAGAACCTAATTTTGTACTCAGTCCTAAATCTGTTACATTTCCATACATGTCCATGAACAGACTTTCTTGTTCCTTCTCTTCCTAGCTCTCCTGCTGTTATGTGTTCTGTCACAATGTTCTATCAAACTTCTCAAGACTAAAACAACTTGCTATAAAAATCAGCAGACATCCTGCAACCCTTCCCTTCCAAACCCTTTAGCCAAAAGGGCAGTGCAGTTTCCAACTCTATACATATCTTAAGAGTTCTCTTAAGCCAGGACCAAAAAGTAACAATAAGAGATTCCTCTCTTACCCAAAACACTTGCAGTGAAAGATAATTTAAGTTACACCACAATATTATGAATACAACCTTTACAAAGCATGGATGGCACTAGGGCATGAAAAGACTCTGTGATTACTATGATGAACATTCCAGAGAACAGCACCCTCTTGGGTGAGCATTTCTGCTGAAAGTCCCTGTGGAAAAGGACAAAGGGACAGGTGCTGATGTGCAGCAAGGTATGTTCAGTATGCACAACTGGCACTGAGGTCTGTGTATTGTACAGTAGCAGTTGTTGCATGGTTATCCCAGCTGTCCTACAAACCAACTCTCTTCAAGACAGACATACCAAGTTGTTGGCATTCATCTGCTGCACTCAAGCTGACCCCAACCTCCTTGGTTCAGGGTTTGTTAAAACAAAAGTGGGGGGGAAGTCTTCGAATCAGAATTAAAGCTAACTGCATGAGGCACAGAACTACATGGGATGTCACAACTGTTGAACAGCATCAACTATGGTCCCATCAGAATGCTGGTATTGTTTAGTCACCTAAAAGCCCTTTCCTGAAGCAAATATTAATGCCCCAACCAACCATCCTCAGCCATCTGACAGTAAAAATTAGGAACCACCAGCCTAGCACACAGCAGTGCAATTTATTAACAGCCTTAGAAGCAGCAGACAGAACCCAATGCAATGCTGCTATGAAAGTTTGCTGGAACAAATCTGGCAAACCATATTTATATTTGATGTCAGCTCCTTTTCCAGGCCAGTGCATTAAAAAACAGAATTAAAATGAAGAACTTTAAACAAGAAAGGCAGGAACCTGACACACCTTCAGGACTGTTCACTCAAGAAAGCATCTGATGATCATTAACATGAACTACCAGTTCACAAAACACAGCTTCAGCAAGGTACACTGAGCTACTCTCACATCTGGCTTACAGCAGCAAAAACTAGGAATGCTTTTCAGGAACTCATCACAAAACCCCAAAAAGCATGAAATACAAACTATTCAAAGAAACTAAGCTTTAGATGACTGAAAAAGACACTTTGAGAAGCTGCTGTTGTACTGAAGGTTAAAATGGCAGCTTGACTAAGGCAACTGAAAATCCATTGCACTGGAGCTCCTTCTGCAGCCCCTACTCCCAAGTTTAAAAGCAGAACTGCCATCCCTTCTGGGAGCTGCAGGAAGTACACTTTGATTCTTCCTATTTCTCTCAAATGGAGCCTGCTAGCACAGAACATCATACAGATCAAAGAAGTGACACAAGTGAAAGAAGGAAGACAAACCTTGTAACTCATCAGTGACTTACAATCTATTACAGAAATTAGCATTTACTTGATATGATTCTGAAGGTAACAAATGATTAAGTTAATTTAGTAGACATCAGAGATAGTTGCTTAACACCAACTCCAACCATGTCCTACACAAGGCCAAGAGACTAATTCCAGCTGCTCAGACAGCAAGCAGAGAAACAAACCAAGGTATCCAAGATTGCCACAAATGCAAGACATGTGAGAGAAGCAACATTTTGGGCAGGTATTCAACTTCCCAGAAGTACCCTTTACTTAAAATGTCTAATGCTTTGCTTGAGAAACGTGTTTTGCCAGATTTGTGTAATACAGGATTCCTGAGTCACAGTCAGACTGTTTAGGTGTGCCTGTGGAGTATCCCAGACTACCTAAAGATGCACCTGTGTAGAAGAGCTCCAATGAACACCACAGAACCACAGAATTAACTACACTGGAAAAGATCCTTGAGATCATAAAGTCCATGGCCTCACACCTCCTCATCAACTAAAGCATGGCACTGAGTGCCACATCCAGCCTGTTTTTAAACACCTCCAGGACTGTGACTCCACCACCTCCCTGGGCAGACCACCCCAGTGCCCAATCACTCTTTCAGTGAAGAATTTTTTCCAAATGTCCAGCCTACAATTCCCCTGATGCAGCTTAAGACTGTGGCCTCTTGGCCTGTCAGTGGCTGCCTGGGAGAAGAGGCTGACTCCCACCTGACTGCACCCTCCTTTCAGGAGAGTGCAAAGGTCCCCCCAGAGCCTCCTTTTCCCCAGGTTAAACAACCCCAGCTCCATCAGGCACTCCTCCTCCACCAGCCTTGTTGCCCTCCTCTGGACATGTCTGAAGATCACCATGTCCCTCCTGAACTGAGGGCCCAGAACTGGACACAGCACTCACGGTGCAGCCCGAGCAGAGGGGCAGCAGCACTGCCTGCTCCTGTGCCCACACCACTCCTGAGCCAGGCCAGGTGCCAGTGGCCTTCTTGGCCACCCGGACCCACTGCTGGCTCGTGTCCAGCTGCTGTCCAGCAGCACCCCAGGGCCCTTTCTGCCCGGCCACTGCCCAGCCACTGTCCCCAGCCTGCAGTGCTGCAGGGGATTGTTGTGGCCAAAGCAGTAGAGCTTCTCAGAGAGTGTTTTTGAATGCAATCATTTCTTTTATAAGCTGTTGTTAGTGGTATTGTTGCTGTCACTGTTCAATTTCTTATCTCATTGCTGTTTACAAGTAAATTGTTCTTATCTCAACTGAGCCTTTGTCTCCCTCTCACCAGAGAGGGTGGAGGAAAAGGGAGCAGCTGAGTGAGGTTAAATGTTTCCAGCTGAGTTTAAACCACAACAGTTCAAATGCTTCTGCCATGCTATTAATACCTGACATGAAGGCTAGAAGACTGCAGTCCAAACTGGCTGCTCTTTTTTTAGCACAAGGAGCAACATATTGTCTCAATAACTGTAATGTTTCTATTTATTTATTAAAATACTGACATACTTCAACTCAAAGAGAGGCTACCCGAAGCCAGAACAAAGGATTCTGCTATGGAAGAAAATTTAAAATACTTAAACTTTTTTTTCTCCTTAATTTTTAAGACTTAATTTTAAACTCTTCTTCCCTTTTGTATTATTTTTAACTTTACACTACCAGAGGTAAATGCAGTCTAGTGCACTGTTAATGACACAGATAAAATACCTACAAGTACTTAATGGCACCACTAACAGGGAAAAAATTCAGAGTAGAGGAAGAATTTACTATAAGACGTTAGAAAGACTATATTACATAAAGTGACACTAGCACCTCCTGTTCCTCACCTCTCAGCAGTTTCTGAATCAAGATCTGATTTCCA
Organism: Pyrgilauda ruficollis; assembly: GCF_017590135.1. Lineage (NCBI taxonomy): Eukaryota > Metazoa > Chordata > Aves > Passeriformes > Passeridae > Pyrgilauda > Pyrgilauda ruficollis. The sequence continues at coordinate 2,597,720 of NW_024526377.1, forward strand.
TAGTCTAAACAGAAAGTGCCTCCCAACCTACAGTTAATAACACTCCACACTGTCCTTCCACATGAATCTTTTATGCCTCTGAAAAGTATGGACATACTCAATTCCTCCCTGTGAAGAGTTCAGGGAAACATTTAAAAGCATAGAGTTATGAGAAACAAAGCATCTCAGGAAGAAAAATTTCTGTATTTTTATGATCAAAAAAGAAATAATTATTTTTAAAAATGGAGTTTCAAAATATTCAAACTCATGGATAGTACAGTCCAAGCAGAGATGCATTGGTTGTACAATTGAACACATTATTCAAAATGCCAGTGAGACAGTTTCATAATAAATATTATTTAGCAAGATATGAATCAATACAATTTAAAATGCAACTCTTCTGTCTTCAAGTCACTGCTTACCCACCAAAACTGCCCCAAGTAATTTCTGAACAACCACACATTATCTCTAAAAACACACTCTTACCTTCCTCAGTTTCTACTGGTTGCTGGGATAGAATTTTAAGAAGAACTGGATTTTTCCATACCCCTTCCCTTGTGATATCCACCAATATTTGGAGGTTGTTATTCCCAAATTCCAGTAAAGCATCATGTGAATCCTATAAAATGTAAAAAAGAGTCATTAAAAGTCTCAGCTAAATATTAAAGCCAATGTAATTTTACATTATCTATCCTAGTATTTCACTACATGCTAATACTTTCACACTATTCCTCTCAGTCATTACTGCTTTGACAAGTTTGCATTGGGATTTTAATAGTCCAATGTCGTTTCACTTCTCTAATCCTACTGCAAAATGTTCCAATTTCAGACTACTGAGCTGAATGAAATGGCTTAAATCAAAAAGCCTATTCTGCAGCTGTAACTCTTCTGCAATTTTTATGGTTCTTCATGTACATGTGTATATATATTGTATAAAATACAAAGGAATTGTATGAAAGACAAAGGATGATTTTGTATCAAAGCATATAATGCTATTGAAAAACTCAGAAGAAAGATTAGATTTTTAAAATTAGTAACACAATGGTAAGAGTCTAAAATTGTACATTTAGTGTTTACACTAAAGATGAGCCAGTCAATTCACTCTCAGAGTCATGAAAGCCATTAGTTGAAAAATGCCATGGGATATTTCATCATTAAGATGAAAACTTTCTTCTACTGGAAATGAAGATGCAAACTTAGAAACTAATCTATTACGTCCAGTGCATTTACTCTAAGATCCAGGGATTTCTGATCCCAGCACATTTGATGCTGTGAAGCTGACCCAGAGACCCCCCATGATCAGCAGGTCTCCAGCTGAGGTTCACCCACAAAACCTCTACACACAGCACATGGCTCAGAGTGATCAGGGCCCTACTGCTTTGAACTCTGGAAATCTGAGGAGTAAAGGAGGAATTTAAAAAAGACATTACACATGGGAAGAATCTAGAGTCTAACACAGAAAAGAAGGTAGCTTGAAATAAATTCCAGGCATTTCATGTCCCCAGTAGAGAAACAGATGTAGGGTGACTTGAACTGAAAGCATTAAATATCATCTTTCAGAACTTGCTAATGCTGACAAATAAAGCCAACTAACTGTAAGCAATTTGTGGCTACACCTTCAGTAAAAATGCTTCTCACAGCAGATCTTAAGTTCAATATGTGGCAATGCCCCCTCCTTCTGCTGAGCTGTGTTTCAAGCTGCTTGTATTTTTAACACAATCTTTAACCTCAGGCTTGCTTTTGATAGTCTCTGTTGTCCCCTTTAGATACAATGGAGAAAGGTTTCCAGTGACTTGAAGAAATCACCAAGAGTGAGAAACCCAGGGGAATTACAGGCCAGTCAGCATAGCCTGACCCCAAGAAGAACACGGGACAAATTCTCCTGGAAACTACATGCAGTAATCTGACTACCTTCTGTGATAAGCTACACATGACATTAGTCATACTTGGCAAGGCTTCTGACAATCTCCCACAGTATCTTGAAAACAAAATTGTTAAAATAAGGAAAACTGGACAAAATACAGGCAAAAAAAACCAGCTCAATATCCAGACTTAAAAGGCTTGTGACAAACTGTACAAACCCAACTGGCAGCTGTCTCCCAGTAGCACTTCTCAGGGTCAACAGTGAGTTGGTATTTTGAACACATTTATTGTCTGAAAAACAGGACAAAGCAGATTCGTTCTCTGCCAGCCCACAGGTCATACAGAACCAGGAGAGCAGCTGCCACTGCTGGGCAGGCAGCCATTAGGGCATTCAACAGGCTGCAGAACACTGACAGGGACTCAGTGAAGCTCAACACAGTCAAATGGAAGGGCTGCACATGGTACAGCCCCAAGCAGCAGAACAGGTTGGTCACCAGCTGCCAAGGTTCCAGTTTGGCACCACAGGTCTCTAGGGTCTGTAATTTAAGTGTAGGTCAGCAGTGAGCTCTTACTGCAAACAAGGCTAGCTATGCTGAGCAGTCTCAGAGCATGACCAAGAGATTCCTGAAATGTTTATTCCCGTTTGGCACTTCTGAAATTCCACTGCAGTACAACACCTAGTTGGCAACTGTCCTGTACAATTCATTTGCCACAGTAACCCACGTTCAGCAAAGACCACCAAGTGCAGAAGGAAGGGTGAAAATGAAAATCTCAGAGCTGTCTTTATCTTCCCTGTATTGCCAGAAGGTAGCTGGAGCTGTCTAGCAAGGGAATCACAGGAAAGGAAATTCCCTAAGTGTGTGTGCAGGAAGTGCTTCCATATATAAACACTCATTTTGAAAGGACTAATGAAAGTTTGTGCATTTTCCATTTCTTAAAGGTGACATGTGGTGGGGGCAGGACCCTAAGCAATCTGATTTAAGAAAGCTCTCTTACTCTGAGTGAAGAGATGGATCAGATAACTAAGCTTTCTTCCAGCAAACTCATGTCTCTGCCACAACAAAAACCTTCCCAGAGCTGCAGATTGAACACACTGAAATTTCAAACTGTGTCTGGAAGCACACTTTGTGGAAGTCAGTGCTTCTGCCCTATATGAGTATTTTTCCAACTGCAAGAAAAAAACCAAACCAACATCAGACTGAGCAAAAAACACACGAGTTCTTTCCAAATGCAGAACTATACTGCAGACTTCCACCTTCTAAGTACCATAAAATTAGAAGTCTCATAGCTGAATGCAACAATCAAGCAGTTTTGGTAATTTTAACAATCTCATCTTCCTTAGCAGTATGAAAGATTTTCTACAGATATTGCCCCAAAGTTAATTTTAGCTTTAGATAACTGTTGTAACCGTGTTCCAACTGTCAGCTCATAGCAACCTGCTAACTGAAATCATTAAAGACCACGCTACTTCTAAAAGTGATTATAAAGAAAGTAAAACTAGTGAGTGAGTTATTGGTAAGACCACCTCAAAAATCAGGTGTTGGTACTGGTAGACGAGTTGGTGCTAATTGGCAGATGCAAAGACAGCCAAGTAGGATGCTTGCAATGACTGATTTCTGGTCTTGAGCCTGAAATGCTACTCACAAGGTTAAAAGTAATTTTGGAATGTCACACCTGGACCCTAAAGACACAAGGGACTTCATATGCTCTTGACCAGAGCTCAAACTGCTCTTAGCTATCAGCATCGAGAGACTGACACACGAAGATTTCAGGCTGTGTTTAAGCATTTGAGAACATCACTTAAGCAATCCTTAGGCTCAGACAGCTGTTCTTCCTCTTAAGTCTTTGCTTCCACTGCATGCTGGAACAGTGAACAAAACTCACCACAAAGACTCTCAGGGAAGAAGTGGGGTTTTTTTTTGTTTTGCTTTTTAAAACTAAAACATGATCAATTCCCCACTTTACACTGAGCTAAATGGCATGCCAATGGAACCAGCCAGGTGAATGACACACAATGCTTAACACAATGCTACTGTCAAAAGATGCTCAAGTTGTAGCAGCCTCAGGACAGCTTTAAAAACACCACTGGAAAACAAACTGATCTAAATTTCCATCCATTAAACACCTAATAACAGCCCAGTTTACTTCATATGGGAATTCTGTGTATATTATCTTCAGTCTTGAGGATGATTAAGAAAACAGCTACAGATGTGCAGGTAGACAAGATACTGGATGTCACCTAAAAAAACCAATAGAAGCCCATTTCAACAACCTCTACTTCAGGCCTTTCCCAACTACATGTCACACAGCATTAAGTCTTTTCAACACAACAGGTTGCCAGAGCATCCATGATGCATTCCCTTCCCTCACACTAATGTTACAGCATTAATCTCAGTCTCAACTATAGATCAGGTCAAAGACTAACTCCAAAAAACTGCCAGCATTTAAGAGTCTATGTGTTCAAACTTCACCTTGAAGCCTGAACTCGATGAGATTTAATCAGCTTTATTCAGCACAGCTGTTATGCCCTAGAAAGGGGTGGAACTACCAACCAAAGCACTGAGGAGCTAGAAGCCACGGCTCAAAAACAGCCAGAGTGGCCCACTCACCTGCCAGCACTCCTGGAATGACATGGCTGACAAAAAAAATTTAAAAATCATACAACCTGGACACAGGTTAGGTACTAAAAATACCACTGTCCCTCAGATATGACATTCAATGATCCAGACATCCAACATAAACAATGTCTTCCCAAGAGCAACTGTTCCCTAAGCTGAGGGCTTCAGGATGCAGTACAGAGCCAGCAGAGCCCAGCCCAGCTATGGGGATCCATCACATTTCAGCACCTCTGTGGGCTGAAAGGACCTAAGAAGGTGAGAAAGAAAGGACTTTTGATACAAGCAAGCCGATTTGCTGAGTCAGCACAGTGTGTGAGATTCAGGGTATCAATATCAAAATAGCAAATATAAAATTCACCAACATATGTAGCATAAGTAATTAACTACTGTCAGTACACTCCACTTTCACTACAGTGCTTAGCTGAATCATATTGGACCTGCTGAAGAATATAAAACTAATATTAATGGAAATATATGCAAAAATCTGTTATGAATACATCCAAAGTCCTTGAAGAAACTTAATGCAACATTTACATATACAGATCCCATCAAGTTACAGCACCATAAACAGGTTCTAAAGAGCAGGACATAAAACATTTCATTCTAGATGAAGTCAGGAAAGAATAATACACTAAGAGTCTATGGACAAAGTTCAAAAGAAAAGACAAGCCTTGAAACAGTTTACTGAAGACATCAGGATTTTTCACTCCTGGCAGTTTAGAGTGATCAGCATCTACTACAGCTTCACAGAAGTTTTTGGCTTCTGCTCTCCTCAACTCACAGATTTTCTAAATAAAGCAATGATGCTCTTTGTAAGGCTTGAAGGGGAACCCTTTTCCACAACCCATATTCAATACTCAGAACAACACATCTCTACTCCCACTGAGGATGTTTTTGAATGCATGGTTTTACCTTCTTCACCTGACTAGATGATATGGATCCACACAGTACTCCTCCCCTGAGCTCCTCCCCCAGATTAACAGAGTTTACTTGTATCAAAAGCTGTGTTGTAATTCTGCCCCAATCCTTTCACTCATGTTTTACAGCATTCCCTCACTCGTGTCTGCATCTTTTTGCTTGCTGCTACTGAATAAATCCATGCTGAGACTCCTGCCGTACAATCTCACATCTTGTTTTCATTTTGCCCAAACTGCCTCTGATCTTGCTTAGGGATGAGGAAAACTGGACTCATGGGTGACTGCAGGACATAGCTGCTGTTATTTAGGATACCAGAACAAACAGGTTCAGACACCAAATAAAGATTTTGACTGCATTTTGTGTGTCCAGTATCAGCTGGACATCATTGACACTCCACTTTCAGGTCTAAGACAGTCTCCACACCTTGATGTTTTGATATGCAAGCCCTCACTCACCTTTCACATTCCTGAGATGAAAATTTATTTGAAGTTTCACTGACTCCCATTACCTGTGTAGATTGTTACAGAGCAACAACTACTGCAGGCAGATCCAAAAAATACCTCCCATTTTAGGAGTTACAGTCCTCTGAAGCCATGCTTGTCTGTTTTATTAGGAAAGCAATAAGCACATTTACATCCATCAGTCTTGGGCATGTGCTAACATAGCATTCTGCAGTGCTTTCCTAATGGATTTGCCTGGAGATCTGCACATCACACAGTCACACACAGGTTTTAAACCTACAAGACAGCCCACAATTCCTGTCTGAAGGTCCCTATTGCCCTTCATATGACTTACATACTCCTTCTGTGGTGACAAGTGGGTTCCTACTGTACTCCAAGGCAGGGTACAAGCATTGTCATTCTCATACTTCTGCCAGAGAGCTACTTCAAAATCTTATTAGAAACACCTGTTTGTAAAAGTCCACAAACCTCTTCAGCAAGTTTTCAGAATATCACCATGTTTAATCAGTTCACTATCTGAACTATGGGGAGCTTTAGGTGAGTGCTAAACTTGGAAGCCTCAAAACTTGGTAGCTTCAAAAAGTCATTACAAAAGCCAAGTATATATTACTACTCCTGGCAGCAGCACATCTTGAATTCTCCCTTAGTTCTAAAAGTTGACATGAGAGATCTGAGCTTGTGTCACCCTTTGTAGAACCCCAGAAGAGAAGGGCTCACATGTATGTCTCAAATACCAACAGTGAGATGCTGAGGACCCAACCAAGGATTGTTAGTAATGACACACAAGGTTTGCTGCTGATAACACATTGCGAGAAAGAACAAAATGGGGCTGGAAAAGTTATCTTAACCCTTCATCCAATCCCCCCTGCTGTGTGCCTACATAGTAGGTAAAGCACTAATACACCAATTTTGTGCATGTAATACACCAATTTTGCCAAGCATGTAATTTACTAATAAAATTTTGGTTTTGTGCATCCTCTACCTTCTGTAGATTCTTAAGGCCACAAGGGTTTACAAATCTTGGATACTCCGTCCCTCTTAAGAGTGGGACATCACACCCTTCAGCCACTGGAATTTAACAGCTCCCTTCCAATATATTCAGCATAAATAGAGCCATCTCATCAGACTAAAAATCTGCTCTCTATTGATAGACATATCAACGTCTGATTGCTCATTTCAAAATCCTAGAAATGCACAGATCTGTTACATCACAGAAATCACTAAACGTGATAACAAGAATTCTCCTTGCAGATCCCTCCAGTTAAAAGCTAGCAACTTTTAGAGCTGCATTGTAACTCTGCTATAATGAAAAAAAGCCTGTATATGCCCTCCTATATTCCAAAAATCTTTTTTCAGGTCTAGGCCATCTCAGCTACAAACATATTTGCCTTTTAGTGTAAGATAAGATCACAGGGCTTAGGGGAGACCTTATCCCCAATGTCCAGTATTTAATGGGTAGCTACAAAAATCAATGGATACTCCCTTTTTACAAGAACTCACATGGAAAAGACATGGGGTATTGGGTACAAGTTACTCCTGGGGAAATTCTGATTGGACAACCAAGGAAATTTTTCATAATGAGAAGATTCAGCCACTTATAGTCTCCTCAGGGAAGTGGTGTATTCTCCAACATTGGACAATTTAAAGATTTAGACAGACAGAGTGATGGGCTATCTTGTCTAGACCCTGCCTTTGTCCAAGAAAGATTGGAGCAGAGGACCCCTGAGGTCCTTTCAACCTGGTACTCTGTGATTCGGATTCACTCCTCTTTACCCTAACTGACTGTATCAGTAAATTAAAGAAGAGTTACTTTGGAAACACTAAGTTTCAGCATCTTGCACCAGCCCTAACATAAAAGATGAAACTGTGGCTGACCACCCTTATCTGTGGCATCCTCACAAACAAAGGGGTTGGGAGCACAGACCCAGCCTTTGGCCAATAGCCAAACAGACAGCATAGCTGGGCACTATCAAAATGAACTGCTACACCCTCCAACCTGGCTCTGGAGTGCTGCAATGTCCATTGTGCTCTGTTACAGTCACTAAGGGAGTTGTAGGACCTATGCACTCAAAAGAAAAGACAGATCTTTGTCACCACTAAGGCAGTAAGATTTAAGCTATTCAAACTGCATTTCTTTCTGTTACCAAGTACATGCCACATACAACTGTTTCATGACAGTAAATATTCCATGATATTTCAGGAAAAGGAGGTTTCTCTACACCTGGACTCAGACCATCTCTATTCCTTCTGCTACTAGCAGGATTACAAAGCTCTGCTAGACTGCTTCTCTCACTTTAAAGTGACAGGTTTATTCACCTTCAGTCTACTGAAAAGTTTTCACACCTCTTGTTTCCTTGACTGCAGGGAAAACAAAAATAGAAGCTCAATACTAGCATCTTCAGAGCTAATGCAGCAGTAGCCAAGCCTCAGGGACTGAGAAAATCCCCAGTCAAAGGGGTATAAGGTCATGCAATAAAGACAGCTGCAAGGTCTAAGTCACTTCCAACTATTTCCTGCCAGGATCCTCACTTCAGTAATTTATAACTCAGATTAGCTTGCAAATTTACCAGGCACAGCTAAAGCCAGAACAGGCAATAGCAGGAAAAGAGCAGTCCCTGGTCCTGGAAGGGCCCATCAATATGAATACAGCAATACCACTCCTGTCTTTCAGCTCCACGAGGAGCACCAGTTCCTGCAGACAGCTAGGTACTACCTCCAGACTAAAACCCAGAAAACATCTCTTCTTCCTACACAGTCTATATTAGCCATGTTGGTTTGAGTGTAGGAGTGTTGTAGTATGAGCTTATTTCAGCACCACCCATAAAGAAACACTTCTAAAAATCACCTGGACTAAAGACCTGCCCTACCATTTCCATCCCTGGCAAATCAGGTACAGACACTAACCTGCCACTCAGGCCTCATCAAAGCAATGCTTCAAGCTGTTAAATCACTTTATTTAACTCAATCTATCTCTTCTACAAATCATTCAATCGAGACTTACTAAGGTTCTCTTGCTTAAGCTGCCATCAACCGTGTGGTTATAAATATGCTGTTGGCCCTCAAGACTCCCAATACGGTTGCTGCAGTCAGACTTTTGCTGCTCAGAAATTCTTGCTGCCTAGGTAACAGCAATGCAGGACAAGTGGAACTCAGGGGAAGGGTAGAAGAGAAGGAATACAACTGCAGCCTTTTTTTTTTTTAATATGTAAATTGCAAAAAAGAAATTCAGAACACTTACCTGAATGGATTGATGGAATCCTAACCACACCTCATGTGGTAATTCACTTTCAGGAATTGAAAGCAGTAGCTCAAAACAACTCCTGGAAAAGCAAAAGGCAAGTAAACAAGCTACCTGAACACATTCTCTTGTTACATTAAATAACATTTCTGGCACATACTACTTAGAATTCAGCTAAGTAATGACGGTAACACTGAAACATGTTAGATTGTGCAAATCAATTAAAGGCCTGAAACATCCTGTAAATCAGGCATGATTCATCATATGGAAACAGTGCTCCTTTTACTACATGCAACCTCTCTAATTTGAGATTGCAGCTACTCTTATAATAAAGATAGTCCATTCAATGTAGCTCAGGAACATTGCATCACAGAATTCTATTCTTTCTTCTCAAGGGAAACCTAGTAATCATTCTAAATAAAGCTCACTGAAGTCCAGCATGGTCTCTGCCTAGAGGGAGAATGAAAGCCAGCTTCACCTAACTCAACATTTCAGCACTGACACACATGAGAAAAAAACCCCCCAAGAAACAGCTTGACAGAAGACACATGCATTAGCACCAAAATGGATCTGGACAAGATATGTCAAGAGGAGCACCAGCACCTAGAAACACCTTCTGAGCCTTTGATACCAATAGGGAGAGCATTCCAATACCTACAGCACAAACTGCAACCTGCCACAGCAGGACTGCTGCCTGTCTGGTTCTCAAACAGGAGCTATCCAGCCCTGTATGGAGCACATGGATTGCCTAAAACCCTACTGAACAATTAGACCCAGTGAAACTGAAAGTGCTAACGATGACACTCTGCCTAGAGATTCACAAGACTTACACACAGCAGAAGTGTTTTCATAAATGGTGACAATATAAGGAAAGAAAACTAATCTAGGACAAAAAAGCACTATAAGCTTTTTCATAAGCTACATCTACACTGTTAGATAGTTTCAACTCTTGCTACTTTTTCTTCAAAACATCCTCTCTCAAATATTAAATATAAAAGAATGATAGGGCAACACATTGCATATTATGACAGGCAGAAGAACTGAGCTTGGGGAAGTGGAAAAGGAAGAGATGACCAGGGAGCAAACGAGTTTCAGATTTGCTTAGTACTCAAAAAGAATGTCCATCTTCCTCCTGACTAATGCATTTAACAGGTACCTACCAAATGCTATACATACTCAGTTTTTAGCCAGATTCAGTAGCCATATACATCAACAGGACCAAATGGATGAATATTCCTAATAAAATAACCAGGACTTTGTTTTGCCTTCTAGTCCAACTTGGCAGTACAAGCTAATTCACCAGCCCAAATGTTTAGACCCAGGTGGTTGCTAACAGACTATCAAAACCAACTTCATGAAACACCTGAACTCTATTTTAACATAAAAACCCCTAAAACTTTAAAAACCCAACAAAACAACAACAAGAAAACCAACAACAAATGAAAAACCAACAACAAACCAACCAAGAAAATCCCTAAGTATGTGTTCTGTTTTCATCCAAGTCACACAGACTCTACACCCAGTAGCACATTTGCAAACTTCATGGTCAATGTGCTTTTATAAAGTCTTTTGATGCACACCTCACTTTCAGACTGAGTCAATCAATCCTACCTATGTCCACTTTCAATTCCAAGAATTACATTTTCTAGAACATTTCTTTTTCATATCTATGATATTGGCTGTATAATATAATAGACTTAAACAAAATGACAAAGCAAGCTTTTAAACATCATTTTTCTAAACTTAAGCATTAAGTTGCTACTTGGACAGTGAAAAAATCTGCAATTACATTTTCAAAGCATTGTGTACACAGGGTGAGATAGTCTAGGAAGACAAGAGGATTAAATTTATGCCTCTAGAGTTACTGTCTGTTGTAGTAACACAGGACTGGTCTGAACCCAAAGGGAAAAGTTCTTTTGCTGCAAGTCTTCAAGTCCTCCTCAGGATCCCAGCACAGAAAACTGTGGTCTGGAAGTCACTCCATAGGAAATCTGGAGCTCCAATTATAAGCTATCACATAAAAAAATCTACAGCACAATTGTGAAACTAATATCCAGGATATCCCAATCACAATTTCCTTGGCAGAAAATCAATTAGAATTCTAAGTCTATTAACTAAGTTTTTTGGTAAGAATTGATTCAAACACACAAGCGCATAAAAACTTCCCCACTGCCAAGGGGAACAACACACTATTTAGCTTAATTCTTTCTTTTGGTCCTTATACAATACTTTAAAACACACCTCTGCCCCTGAAATCCCATTTTGCTCTTTATTGTAATGCAGCTATAAATGGAGTTTACATGTCATGGCTAGGCTACAAATCACAATACCAGGGTCATGCCATGAAGTCAAGCCTTTCTAACCCTACTCCACCAGTACCACCACAATGCCTGCCTATACAAAACTCAATTCTAAACTTCAATCACAATTTTTGCAAATAACTGTAATGGGTACTTGAATGCTTACATTATTAGAAAAAGATATTATCCACTTCAAATATATATAAAATATATTCAAATACATTATCAACTTCAAAATATCTTTTAAGAAAAGGTGTCTTAGATATAAATTTCTTTATTTTGGAACAAATAACTCTATGCAAAATTCCATATATTATTTGCACATAATTTTTCAGTAATACCTCATTTCAGCTATACCTCATTCACAGAAACTTTTTAATTAAATTTTAAAACCTTTCAGAACTGTGTTGATCTTTAGATTGTATTAGAACACTTTTCTATCCTAATCTTCTCAGAGACACAAAGATGACTCATTATACATTGGATTATCAGCACGAATTGTTCACTTGTTGCCAGGAATTTTCCTGTGCTTATTACGAGTTGAATTAGCTCTTAATGATAGACAGCAGAGTGGTAAATGCAAGCTAGTGAATCAACCTGCAGCAGTGGATTAGGCTGAGAAGAGCTTTGTGACACAACCAGCTCAGTGTCACCTGTGCCTGCTCACAGAGTGCCGAGGGAAGCAGACTCCTCCTGGAACAACACCTGCCAGATTCCACAGGTACAGCCCAAAGGTGAGCTACCCCTCCAAGCTTGAGGCAGACTGGGCTGATTGGTTCAATACAGTTTTGCTTCTTAAACCTGATGGCATTCAAATCTCCTTTCACTTTTTATGGTTGAAAAAAACCCATACAAACACCTTCTCAAAGTTGTCAAAGTGGTAAATTCCCTTTCAGTTCAGTGCCAATGCAGCACACAGGAGAAAGTAGAAAGCAATTAAACCTTAGTTACTGGCAAACACCATGTGACTTATGACCAAATATTTCTTCTTTTTTAACCTATTTATCTTAGAATCAAATAAACCACTTTCAGATAGAAGTAAAATTTTCATACTGATGGTAACATGACACCTTCCCCCTCACACCAGCCTCAGAAATAAAGCACTCACAGAAGCCTGACTGAATAACCAGCTTCAAGGGTCTCCTGAGATCCACAAGGATAGCCAGGTAACTAACTGTGAGTGAAAGAATCTCTGATATGGCTAATTCTTTAGTAATTATTCTACAAAGGCAATACCTTTGGAATAGTGATACTGAGGGGAATGCAGTGTGCTTTGGGGCTGTGAGAATAACCTGTCCAGGTTCCACTTGAGCAGGTAAGTCACTCCCTGGCCAAAAAGAACATTCCTGTTTCCCACCCACAGACACCCCCAATCGCTTGTCACATCTGCAATCTACAAGAGCAACCACTCCAAGCTTTCCTTTGTTTCCTAAGGTTGGACAGTGGACCAACAATAGCTCACACTGCACGAGCATCACGTTATGGGAGGCACAGTGCCTACATCGTGTCAGCTGCACTGTGAACACAAAAAGGACCCCAGCAGGCAGCAGGGGAAACCACAGTATACTGAGTTTTGCTGTTACTGGCTCACCCTGCTGAGAAGGAAGTCAGGAGGAGGAAATTCTTTTCCTCTTCTCCAGGAGGAATGTTGGAAGGGAAGGAGGATTTCAATAGGAAGTAGGGCACTTCTGCTTTGGAACAGCAAGTTTGCTCATTTCACTTCCAGTCAAGGTTCAAGTCTGAAAACACAGTGTGTATGACAGCTGTGGGTAACCCAAATGTCTCCTCAAAAATCACAATTACATGGGAACAGTATGTTTTCATGTCCCTAACTAGGTAACAGTCTTTCTCCCTCATGGAACCTCAACTTCTATCTTTAATTCCCTGCTCTATCTTCTCTTACGCTCCCTTGGAAACTTATGAAAAAGAAAAACTGTGGGAGAGTTAATTCGGGTATGCAATTATCCTCCTTATCTTCCACCTCACTCTTTGTATTTCTCATTCTTTAGATTCCTTTCAAATGTAATCATTATAAGAAAAGGAGATTTCAGCAAGTCAGCTCTTCTACTGTCCTCTAACACAAAGTTTTCTGAATATACAGGCTACAACAAACTCCTCCCCCTGAAAGCTGGAAAAAAAATCATATTAGCAAAAGCAGAATATTCTGATATTTCCCAACAAGAGAAAAGCAAGTTTGATACAGAATTGGGATTTACACCCCAAGATATCTAACAGTGGCAAAATATACAGAAAATAGTCCAAGTAGAGATGCCCTACAAACAAACACTAAATGACCAACTTTTAAAATTACTTAAGTAGGAAACAACAAAATACACAAACTAATTAATGATAGTATGATGAAGACAATAATACTCAATCCTTAAGGGGACAGTCTGAAAAGCAATGAAGATATTTTGCCAAAAATGTGTATCATGTACCAAGTAAATGCAGTTAAATTCTTAGGTTTCCACTGTAAGAACCTACGACACACTTCTCCTGATTTCAAAAAAATAAAAACCACTCCTAGTTCACATATTTCTCACAACTAAAAAGAAAATAATTCAAGGCATCATAATTGATAATCTGGAGATAATCTGGTTTGAGCTGTTCATTTATATTGCAAGTCAGTCCATTACAAAATAAAGCATTTGCCCAAGGAGTTCACTGCTAAAGTCCATCTTAAAGAGAATACCTGAGTTCAGACCACAAAACAAGTAAGAGACCGCTAACAAAAAAACCCAAAAATTGTTCACAGAATCACTTATATTCTATGATCTCCATATTCAAGGTTCTAGATCTTCACCCTCCCTCCTCAGATGAAACCTCACCAGGCAAGGAATGACCAGCACATCACTTTATCCTTCTCAGGTTATACTGATTATACCCCAGTGCACATGAAAGCCCTCAGTCTACACTCTTCAATTACAAAAAGCTGCTTTGCACTTAGGACAGACTTTGAGGAGCTACAGTTATCCCAATTCAGCTGATGGACTGTAAAATGTTCTCTATTCTGTTCCAGGAATTGCTGTGCTTTAAGTCATGTCTAGTCTGCTTTGCAATCTCACAGCACAACTCAGACTGCCATGAACAAAAATCAGCTTATCCTTTTCAACAAGGATTTCATTCAGAATGCCCCTGCACTAAAGGGGACAGGACACACAGAGCTGCAACTGCAGAGCAAAGGATACAGGTTTATTAATCCATGTGTGAAAGTCTAATATTGAAGCTTCTGTTTAATGAGTACAACACTAAGCTTCTTCTACAAAAAATAACACTTGCAGAATGTTTTAAGAACAGAACCTTCCTAATACCTACATGATTATCCAAATACAGAAGAATAAAGAATTTGTCCATGTTAATTAAATGCTCAGATATATTTTTGTGGTATAATTAAAAATGTACTAAATGTACTAGATAAATTGCAAACACAGTTGTCAAATCAAGCAATAAACAATTTCAACAGCTTGCCCTTTAATTTATAAAGTGCAGTTCTTTTTAAAACAAACAAAAAAATTAATATACCAACTTAAAACTTACAGCACTAGCCTGCCAAGTACCAAAAGAACATCTTCACATTCTGTAGTCAAGTAAGGTCTTGCATTAGCAAAGCTTTGGATGGAGATTCGATACACTTCCAAAAAAGGTAAAATATGTTCCGATGCACCCCGACTGCCAGCATACTGGAGCAGTGTCTGAAACAAAATGAATTATCATTAGAAGTTCTTATAACACACTTTTGCTTAAAAACAGATAGCAATACACAATATCAGACACATACAGTGGAATCATTCTGGAAGTGAGAAATTTTTACTCTGAAGAAGAATTTAAAGTGACAGCTTTTTACTGCAACAGAAATTCTCCCTTTTATTGAAATATATTTTTATTTACTTTATTATCTTGATAATGCTATCAGAATTTCTACAGGGGAGAAAGTTAGAGGCAATTGGCAGAAATGTGAGCTATTAAGTAGAAAATTCAGGGAGAAGTCCTACACTTGGCTCTTTTTGTACAACTACCATGGAGACAGAACCATGTATGTAACACTGGAATCTTTATTACTACTGAGAATGCACAAAAAATAGGCAGAAACTCAAGACTAAGAACATTACTACAGATGTAGTGTTTTAAACATCCATGCATTACTCACACAGCAAACATGAAGCCACCAGAAAGGAATCCAAAACCCAGATCAGATCATTTTGTAGGCATTTTTCCAACACAATTACCCCAGATTTTACTCCTTGGCCACAGCAATCCCGCATTACCTGGGCACGGTACTAAAGCAGCAACATAAAATCTAGCCAGTTTTAACAGAACTCATATCAACACAGGGACAACACTAGTACACCCCAAAGTTTTTAAAAGGTACCCACACTACCATGCTGTGCTAGGAAGTACAATTTGAGAGCAAGTGGGGCACTGAGCTGAGGACACCCTAGCTCTGCTGACTGCTTGCTTCACAGGTGACAGCCCTTCCCTGCACACCCTCCTACACTCCAGAGCAGTGATGCTTCTGTACTTACCAGCTCCCTCTGCCTCGTGGTACTCTCCCTAGACTAAACAAGGTAACAGTCTTGGTTAAAGCAGCTGTAAAGGAAAAACCAATGCAAGAGGCTGTGCTTTTTAGAATCCTTAGGGCCAATACTTGGCCTGCCCAGGGAGGTGGTGCAGTCACCATCCCTAGATGTGTTTAAAAAAAGCCTGGATGTGGCACTCGATGCCAGGGTTTAGTTGAGGTGTTAGGGCATGGGTTGGACTCAATGATCTTTAAGGTCTCTTCCAACCCAGTGATTCTGTGAAGATTGCATGGGGGAAAAAAAAGTCCAGAGTGCTTCACCCCACCATTTAGAACAAGTCAAATTGTCCTTACAAGGATGGTGAGGCCATATCAGTTTTCAAATCACTTCAAGTTGTGACTCTGACACAACAAATTTATTTTAACACCTTACAAAAACCCCACATGATCTTATCAGGTGGTGAATGGAAACAGCACACTATGGAACAAACCCTTCTACAAGTTTGCTAAAATCACATGCAGTCCTAATAATGACCAAAACTTACCCTCCATCACAGCAGGAAACAAGTGGCCAGTACCCAACGTTGCATCAGTGATATAACTACACTACACCAGTCCTAGCCTAAAAACAATGCAGACTAGCAGAATCATGAGTTACAGTTAAGAAAAAGAAATCTATATAAAATACCATCTAAGAATCAGTAATCTGCTGTTCTGTGGATTGTTCTCCAACAATTAATGAATAGAACTTCTGGGTGAATGGAATTTACAAACTTTCCCAAAACCCCACACAATATTAATAGTTATAAAAACTTAAGCTGGGGGCATGGAATTGGAAGTTTGCAGAAATCATCCCTAAGCACAGCACAAATATTATTAGCTGCAGCAGGTAATGGTAATACCAGTCTTCAAGTTCATTGAAGAGATGAATGAATTTGATAATATAACTCAAATCATACATTGCTTTGTAGCATTAAATCACATTCAAAGACTGTCAAGCTGCAGTTCCCAAAGAGAGCCAACTGATGACTACCATAAATCAGCTGTTTAGTAAAGCCAGCAGTAACACTAGCATTACATTGACTAGAGAAACAGATCAAACACACCAATCCCTGCACTTTTCCAAAAATATATCCATCAAAACCAATCTATTTAAAAAGCTAAATTTAGTACTCAATTATTTTGACAGACACTTTGATCATAAACTACCTGGTCTCTGTAAACCATAAAACACAGCAGAATACTTTCTAAGATTAAATAAATTTTCTAGTAAACACTGCAGCCTTGCTCAAGTGCAACCTGAGCACTGGGATCAAAGTCTTAAAGCTACCATTAGGAATTCACTGAGTAACTCTTTATGAGAAACTTCTTGTCAAATACATAAACAATGGTTTCAATGTAAAAAACAGATTCAAGGTGGCAGATTTATTAATAGCTTAGACTTCAAGGATCTGTAGTTTGGAACACTATGATGCTATTAGTGTGGGCACACTGACAAATAAGCCAAATGTAGTAACTGCATTAAAGAAGTTCTTCAAAGCTCTTGTGCAATTTCACAAGTAATAGTTTAGTTGTCCACTACGGATTTCACCTGGCAGTCTGTATAAAAACTATTATGGAAAAATGATTAATTTGACAGAATCAGATAGCCTACAAGTTTAAGGGATTCTCAAGTAACAATTTAGAAGCAATTATACCTTACAGTATAATTACCCGAGAGAGTATTCACACATTTAAAGTCTGGCTCATTTACACTTCATCCCACCCTCCTCTTCCATTCCAGGAACACACCTAAAGGGCAAGTGGGGTGAGAAGTGCAGAGACCACACGGCCCTGATGTGTCACCCCCAGGCCAGCCTAGGCCCTCCACACTGCACAGCTTTTCACTTTCTGCAGTGACAGAACACCTGCTTCGCTGCACTTCTCAGAAGTGTAATTTTTTTGCTCAGACCCAATTTGAAGACAAATATCTCAAAGTTTCCTGACCTGTTGGTAAAGCTTTGAGACTTTTTAAGAAAAAGACTGTCTTCTTAAGCATATCTGAGTGCACTCAACATGTAAACTTCAAAAATTTCAGAAAGCCAACAGCTGCTGGGCACTGGCAGACGGGATGCTTTGCCATCCTACAAGCTCCCCTTCACTGAAAACTGTTCTTCCTATTTATGACAGCACAGCCTCAAACACTCCCCTTAGTAGTTCTATCTGGCTGTTTGGGTACATATTGCTCTCCACAAAATAACAAGGTGAATGTGCAAAGCATTAATGCCTATACAATATAAAGCTGCAGAGTCAACTCATTTTTTAGGCTTCAGCAGATTCTTTGTTTTGTTATCATGGACAACAGTACCATTTCCCTGCTTGAACATAGGGATCTTCAAGGAAATTGTGACACCCAGCATCACTCCCTGTATGAGCTACTGGAAAGCTGCACACAGCAGCACAAGTTTACAAGCAGTAAAACAGCATTCAGACAGCTCAAAGCAAAGGAAATTCACTCATTTGGTTCAGTTTGCCTGGCAGCCATGGTAATTTCCACAGCAAAACACAGCAACTTCCAGGCCCCTGCCCCAGCTGTACTCACAGGATGGCAAACATAAAACATTTCATCTCTCCTTACATCAGCTACTTCCCAAAATCAAACTTAAGCCCATATAAATCCAGCTTCTTTCTAGGCACATTTTGCTGTAGCTTCATAACTTTATAGCAAGGTATCAGTGGTACCTTCCAACTAATTAATACAAAATTGAGCTCCCTAAATTTCATTCATGGGCAGACCTTAAGTTATTGAAGTTATCACAAACATCCCCTGTCAGGAGAAACCCAGACATAAAATTCCACCCCACCCACAGTGGTGTGACTGCACAAAGACATCACAAATTCATCCTCTATGAGGGATGAAGTGCTTCAGGATGGACCAGCTGCTCCATGTTTCCCACTGCATCCCCTGGAGTACAGGCATGACAATCCAAAAAGTGCCAGACTGGTGACAACTCAAAACCAACTTTTATTTAGCACCATTTTTATCTGTGCTATCACAGCATTTAAAAACCAGACTACAATAACAGCACAAGGACACAGAGGGCTGCATTATTTGTGGGGCACGGTTTGGGGTCCTTTTTTTTGTTGTTGTTGTTTACTTTTCTTTTAGGTAGCAGAACTGTCTTTCACCACCACACTCCACTGATCAAGCATCTTGAAAGCTTCTTCTGTACCCAGCTAATGTGGGAAACTGGACATGTACACACAGAGATCATCCTGACAAGGATCCACTATCAAGGGTCAGCTGAATATTTGTCTCAATGTTCTGCCACAATGTACACCACTGGAAACAATTTTAGCAAAACCTGAACCTGGACAGGCTAACACTTTGTAGCAGGCTCCATGTCAGTGCAAAGTCACATACACTGAACGTGGGACTAACACAGCAGGATGCAGCTGCACCCTACAGTTTGAAAGAGTTTTAAAATCTAGTAAATACACTTATTCTCTTGTTTCAGTAAGGGATGAGCTAAACATCCTCCCAGAATGGTACAGCACAGCACAAACCCCTGGATGCAAAATGGAAGACTGTGAAGGGTAACACCACTTGTACATAATTTGTGACAACCCAGCAAGCTTTTTTCTCTGGTTTTACCATTCATCAGTCAAATACTATAGCTTAATCAGCTGAGGTATTGTAAAGCAGCTTAGAAAACAGATTTTTTCCTGCTTAAAGCCCACAATCTTTCCAGACTCAACAGGGACAACTCTTCAACCCAGCATCATAACAACAATTTTTCAACCTTAGAGCTCACAGTAAATGATGCTGTGAGGGTAGCAAAAACTAACCACTGGAAGAGTTTACTTAAGAACGACTTATCTCCATCACTGTGGCTTTAATCTAGATCAGCTCTTCTTCTGGAACTCAGGGCCCCAATTCAGAAATTGGTGATCTTTCTCTTGTCTGCACTAAGCAAGTATTCAAGACAAGCTATCCAAACCACAGCTCATTCAGTGACTTAAGGGCCCTGTAGGCCCTTACAGGCCAGCAAGCACTCCTTGCACCCCTGGCTGATCTCAAACAAGGCAAATACGCAGATCTGATCCCGAGACAAGTGAAACAGACAACCGGAGGTCTCGGAACCGAGCCAAGACTGCACCGAGTAGATGCGGTACGGCCCCGGAGAGCCAGCCGAGCCCGCAGCATGCCCCGCTCCGGAGCGACTCCAAAGCCCCAAGGCGAGCAGTGCCCTCGGCCCCGGCTGGCGGCGCAGAGCCCACGGGGCGCCCCGGGCAGGGCGTGCACAGCCCCGCTGGGCAACCGGCCACGGAGCACCGGCAGCCCCGGCAGAGCGAACGGCAGCGCCGTACCGAGCCTGCCCCGCCGGGCCGTGCCTGCCCCGCCGAGCCGTGCCGTGCCCGCCCCGCCGTGCCGAGCCGTGCTTGCCCCGCCGCATCCTTGCTGCGCGCAGCCGGCCTGCAGCCCGCGCCGCGGCCCGCCCCGCCCGGCTCCTACCTGGCAGAAGCCCCGGCAGTAGGCTCGGGACGAGGCCTCCGACACCTCCTGCTCGCGCAGCTCCGTCTGCAGCTGCCAGAGGCGAGCGCGGAGCGCCGGCACCACCCGCGACACCTCCGGCCGCGCCGCCGCCTCGGCCTCCGCGTCCGCCATCTGCACCCGGCCCCACTGCGCGTAGGCACCGGTCACGTGACCCGCCGATGACCTCATCGGCCAGGGACGGCGTCACGTGACGCGCGCGCACGTGACGCTTCGCCGCGCCCGCGCGAGGGGCGGGGCAGGGAGCGGGCGCACTCCCCCCCGCGAGCGACCCCACGTGACGAGGAGGCGGTGCGCGCGGCCCTCAGCGTGGAGGGGCGGGGCCGGCGGGAGCTGCAGCCCCGCCCCCCGGGCCGTGAGGAGGCGCTGCAGCCCCGCCCCCGGGCCGTGAGGGAGAGCTGCAGCCCCGCCCCCCGGGCCGTGAGGGAGAGCTGCAGCCCCGCCCCCCGGGCCGTGAGGAGGCGCTGCAGCCCCGCCCCCGGGCCGTGAGGGGGAGCTGCAGCCCCGCCCCCGGACCGTGAGGGGGAGCTGCAGCCCCGCCCACCGGGGCCGTGAGGGGGCGCTGCAGCCCCGCCCCCCGGGCCGTGAGGGCTCCGGCACGGCCCAGCAGTGACAGTCCCTCTCCGATAAAGGTGACTGACTGCAGGGCCAGGGGACTTGAAACATGATAATGGAACCGGCCAGAGACGGCTTTTATAACTTAGGTTGCCGTTACTTTAATCTCCCGTTAACAGCGCGGTGTTGGCAGCAGAACGTTCGTGCCTCCAGGATAGCGCTGGAGACGCTGTTGCCCAGACACGGGACCGGGGAGGATGGTAAATAGCTTTTACCAAGACCTTGCAGTGTGTGAGATGGGCCCATGGATCGGAGCAGATCTCTCTCTGTCCTTATCTCAATTAATGAAATATATATTTTTCTCCCCACTTCACATTCATGGAGGGAAGTGACAGACAGGCTTTGGTGGGAGCCTGGCGTCCAGCCAGGGTCATTCCACCACAGGAAGGGAAGGCAAAGCAAGAGAAGGGTAAGACAAGTCAAGACAATTCAAGGGACCTTGCAAGATGTGGCACGGAAGTGTTTGGCAAGGCATGGAAAGAAGGCGTAGACATGGCTGGGCAAGTGAATGAAGTTCTAGGCAAGGCAATAGCTCTTCTGTACTGCGCTTGTGCTGCCCCAGTTCAGGTGGTGTTGGGGGTCTTCTTCGATGAAGGCTCAAGGTCTTCCTTGCATCTGAATTCTCAACTTTGTCTTCAGAGCATGCGCTGTTATGGTGTTCCTTGGTCTTACTGGATGTAACCAGTTTAAATTCTCCATTTCGTGGCTGATTTGCTTTACATTTGCCAAATTCTCATTAGTACATCCTCATGCTTCCCAGTATAATTACACTTGTCTATTTTTGAGATTATTCACTTGGCGAGTTTCTGTTTATTTAAGCATTAAGCAACTAGTTAACCATATACTAGCTATTACATTGTACAGAAAGTTATGATTCAGGTTACACTGGTATAACTCAATCTACATAAGCATCTTGTAACTTTGACCCAGGTTATAGAGATATGAGCTGTCCCCATCTCCCTTGCCTGGCATTGTCGTGCTTGCCCAGCCCTGCATTTCCTCGCTGTGGGTTCCGTTTGAGCGCCATTATTCAGGTTATATTGGTATAACTCAATCTATATAAGCATTTTGTAACACTGCCCGAGGTTATAGAGGTATGAGCTGTCCCCATCTCCTGTGCCTGGCATTGCCGTGCTTGCCCAGCCCTGCATTTGCTCACCGTGGGTTCCGTTCGAGCGCCGTGATTCAGGTTATGTTGGTATAACTCAACCTACATAAGCATCTTGTAACTTTGACCCAGGTCACAGAGGTATCAGCTGTCCCCATTTCCCGTGCCTGGCATTGCCATTCTCGCCGTGCTTCCGTTCGAGCGCCGTGACCGGAGCGGACGGTCCCGCCCTTGGGGGCCCTTGGGTGGGCACACAGCGCCACCTGCTGGAGCTGTTGAGCGGCGGCAGAGCGGGGAGCGGCCACGGGGTGGCGCTGTGCGCTCGAAAGAGACGGCGCCGGCCCTTGGCTCAAGTTCGATCTTTTGGTTGAAGTTTGATCTTTTTGTGTTTTTCAGATCCTGTACTGCGTCAGTGTATAACAACGGACGCCATATAGAGTGGTAGTAAGCTCTCTTCACATGTTGGTCAGACAAAATGATGTGGTGTTTGTGAGGGTTCCAGGATGAGGTAAGAGATGAATCTGACTCCATGATCTCAGAAGGCTGATTTATTAGGATATTATATTATATTATATTAATTATATTATGGAATTATATACTTTATAATTATATAATTATAAAGTATATAATTTATATGTAATATATATATTAAAAGAAATTATATATTAAAACTATGCTAAAGAATGAGAAAAAGATATATCATAAGGCTTAACAAGAATGAATAATAAAAACTCGTGACTCCTCAGAGAGTCCGACACAGCTGATGGTGATTGGTCATTTAGAAAACACAATTCACATGGAACCAAACATGCACCTGTTGGGAAGCAACCTCCAGACCACATTCCAAAGCAATCAGATAATTATTGTTTTCATTCTTTTCTGAGGCTTCTCAGCTTCCCAGGAGAAGAAGTCTTGGTGAAGGGATTTCTCAGAAAATATCATGGTGACAAAACAATCCCTCCAGGCTTGAGACCCAAGGACATCCTCTGCCTCAGGCCCCAAGAAGTATAAACAAAAGTGAGTGGAGGAGTGGGGAGCAAACTGGGCATATCTGACTTCATTACCTGAAGCTGTAATTGGACAATTAACCCCTGATATGCAAATAGACCAAACTTAGATCTGGCTGAAAAACTCATGACCATGGTCCATCTTGGGTGTAGCTTCTGTAAGGCTTCTGACTGCCCAGGATGTATCTATAGAAGGCCTTTAATAAATACCCACTTTATTCTCTTAACTGTGTCTAGCCTCTGTTCTAGGGAGCCCCTCCAAGGCATCATTGGGGCTACCTAAAAACAGAGGCCAGACAAGATAATAAAATCAGGTATATTTATTTAAGGCTTTCAGGTACGTTTTGGGCAGATGAAGCCCTACCAGGGGCTACACAAGGATTACATATATGTAAAAATATAAAAGCTGAAATCCTAAGGCACCAGGGTGTCCAACCGTGAAGATACAAAGTTGAAAACGTCCTTCACTCTCTCTGAGAAAACGTACCAGAACAGAAAGATTTCACTGATCTTCCCTCTCATCTGCAAGTTTAAATTCACACCAGAAACTGTGAAAAAACTTTACTACATGCTGGCTAAAGTGGAAAATTACACTGCTTGTTATTAATTAAAATAATTAATTGAAAGTTAATTAACCCCATTAAGTAGAAAAATGAATTAGGAAAGTTCCATAATTTTTTGTCTCTAGGAGGAGTCTTGTAAGGTGCTGGTATGGTGTTGGATTGGCCAGGAGGAGTTTCAGTGGTGTTAAAGGAGATTTAGAGGGAACTGGGAAGGATTGATTGGGTGGCATCAATCGGCCTTTCAGTGGTGCTGGGTGAGGTTTGGGAGGGCTAAAGAGGAGCTGTAGCTGGCTGAAATGGTTTTGGTGATGTTGGGATGGTTTGAAGGTGGATTGGGGGATCTGGAATGGTTTGGCTGTGAGGGGATTCAGTGGGTGCAGTGAGGGGTTTGATGGTTCTGAGGGATGCTCCCCTCACCACTTCCTCTAGCCCTGGGGAGAGGAGAACCTGAGCATTTGGGGGCACCTCTGGGAGTCACCCCAAGTGCCTCATGGTTATCACCCTCCTTCCCCTTGCATTTCCCACCCCTTCTCCCTTATGTTTCCTGCTCTTTTCCCTTCACATTTCCCACCATTTACCCCCATAATTTAAAGCTTTAAAATAGTGTCAAAGAGGTATTTTTGATAACTTAATCCTTAAAATAAGAAAAAAGGAGTTTTTCTCAATTTGAAGCCCTTTGTTCCAGAATCCCCTCCTTTTTCTGTTGTCACTGGGATGCACTGGGAAAAAACACTCAGATTTTAAGGGTTTTTATTTAATTTCAGAATTCTGTCAGTTTTTGGGTGTCCCCTCCAATTTGGCATACTCCACCCAAATCCCCTAATTTAGAGGAGACGCCCCTCATTAGCAGCCCCCATTAATGAGGCTGTGGGGGAGGGCAAGGGGGAGCTGGACCCCCTCCATGCTCCTCCACCCACCAAACCAATGTGGTTCAGACTCATTTCACAGAAATTTGGGGGCAATTTCATTGAAATCAGGAAAAGTTAACATGGGGAAATCCCCCAATATGGGGGTGTCCCCCATCTGATACCGGGGAGACCCCGCCCCTCTGACATCACTCGGCGGTGTGGGGGGGGCGATGGGACCCCCGGCGGCTCCTCAGGAGGAGGCGGAGCTGTGGGAGAGGGAAGGTTGAGGGAGGTCCCCAAAACACGGGGTTCTACCCCAGAATATGGGGATGTCACCCAAAGGTCCTGGGACAGGACCCCACGGTTTGGGGGGTGGTGAAAATGAGGAGGTGAAGCAGCAGAACATTCGGGCATAGCAGCAAGGTTTTGAGGAAAACTGTGGGATTTTGGGGTTCCAGGAGCAATTCCGGGCATTTCCCCCCATCAGCAGGAAGTTTAGGGTGCAGTGGGGTGCTGGGTGTGAGGGTGATCGGGGGTCTCACCTGGTCTCCGGGGGCCCCAGGGGGCAGCAGGCTCTGGGGCAGGTCGTGCTCCAGGTTGCGGGCGCTGGGGTCGGCACCCCAGGCCAGGAGCAGCCTCACGAGGGGCTCCTGGCTGGGGGTCCCAGGCAGTGCTGCTGCCATGTGCAGGGGGGTGTTCCCGTGGGCCTGTGGGATGTGAGGGGGTGCAGGGTACCCACAAGTCACCCTCCAGCCCACTAGAGGTACCTCAGAGACCCTTGAGATCTGATACCGACACCTCCAGCCCCCCCAGACCCTCCACAGACACCCCAAAGCCCCCAGTGCCCTTTTGATCCCTCTGAGCCTCCCAGAGCCCCTTCAAACCCCGCAAGCCATTAGAGGAACCCCAAAGAGCTCCACAGAGCCCTCCGATCAGCCCCAAGAGCCCCACAGAGGTCTCCCAGCCCCATGTGCCCCACAGAGCCCTTGGGGGAACCCAGAGCCCCTCAGAGCTCCCCCCAGCCCCACAAGTCCCTCAAACCTTCATGTTGACAAGGCGGGGGGCCATGCCAGGCTGGCGCAGCAGTAGGTGGGCCAGGGCAAGGTTCCCTCCCCGCACAGCCAGGTGCAGTGCTGTCAGGCTGCTTTTGGTGTCCTGGGGGCAAGATAGGGGTCGGGGGGTGGACCCACAGGAGGTCTCACCCCCCTACAACCTCCTCAACCTCCCCAAAGGGACCCCAAGAAATGCCTGAGAGCACAGATCTGTCCAGCCCATGGGGACCCTGAAGGGAGACACAGGGGTCTTTGGGGGGCACACAGGTGTTGTGGGGGTCTCACGCCCCTCCCCAACCCTCCCAAGGTACCCCAGTGGATCCCAAAGGCCAGGAGCTCAGGTCTGCCCAGCACACAGGGACCTCAAAGTGGGACACAGTCACCTTTGAGGGGCACAGAGGTCTGTGCGGGGAACCCAGGGGATCTGAGGGACACCTGGAGAGTTGTGGGGTACCTGGGGGTCCTTGGGGGGGGTGTGTACCTGGCTGCTGCTGTCTGCCCCCATCTGCAGTAGCAGCTCAACACAGCGGAATCGGTCCTGGGGAGTGGGGGACCCCCTTCCAGAGCCCTCCGTGGAGCTGTGCGCTCCCTGCAGCGAGGCATTGTGGGCCAGGACGGCGCAGTGCAGAGGGGTCTGGCCTGGGGGAGAACCAAGAGGGGTCAGGAAGGGCCCCTCCCCCAGACAGGACCCCCTTGAATTGGGAACCCTCCTAGGGACCCCCTCAAAGTACAGACACACCCCCCTGGGACATCAACCAGGACCCCCAAACTGGAAATTCCCCATCCTCCCAAAACAATGATGCATCCACCAGGAATCCCACCAAGAGCTACCAAAAAATGGGGCTCCTCAGGGTCCCCTCCAAACCAGGGACCCCCAAGCCCGTTCTGTATTGAATACCCCTCAAGTGGGACTCTCCCAAGACACCCTGAAATAGGGACTCATCAGATACCCCAAATCAGGGACCCCTGAGTCCCCCTCCCATTGGGGACCCACCAACTGAACTCTCCCCTGTCCCACCCAAACAAGGACTCCCCAAGAATCACCCCCACCATAAAACCAGGGGCCCACTGCAAGCCCCTCCACCACCCTTGCCCCCCCCCGCCCCTCAAATTTGCTGACCCTCAAAATTTCTGGCCTCCACGTTGACAGGAACCCCCGAGGACATCATGGCCTGGGAAAGCAAGGGGAAAGATCTGGAGTCCCTCTGGGTACCAGGAACCCCACTAGGCCGGTTCCCTGGTCTCCCAGAACAACTGCGTTCCTTCTGGACCCACTCTGGGGTCCCCTTTGAGAGGGTTTTGCGGTCCCCAGGGCTGCCCAGCCCTCCTGCGGTTGGGATCTCACCTGGAGGATTTCAGGGTGCCCGTAGGCTGCGGCCAGGTGCAGGGCCGTGCGGCCCCCGTGGTCTGCGGCATCAGGATTGGCCCCCAGGACAAGCAGGTCCCGCACAATCTCCGGGGCTGCAGCAGCCGCTGCCACCAGCAGAGGAGTCTGGGGGCATCAAATGGAGGGGTCAGGGGGGACTTGAGTGACTCCTGGGGGGAGTTAGATGTCTAGGGGGTAAAGGGGGTCTGGGGGCTCTTGCAGGGAGAAAAGGAAGGTCAGTGGGATCTGGGGGAGTCAGGAGTGGTTGGGGGGCATCAAGCACCCCTGAACCCTCAAATTATCACCCTGGTATTCTACTATTGCTCTGTCTCCCCTTATCATTCCTTTATCATCACCTCATTAATTATTTGTTATTAATTGTCCCTTCATTGCCCTTTACTGGACTCTAATTACACCACCAGTAATCACCCATTATTACCTCCCAGTATTAATTACCCCCTTTATTCTCCAGCACTCCCCCTGTTATTAGACTGCAACAGAACTCTGTGATTAATTATCCCAGAATTAACTACCCCACCCCCATTATTAATTACCCCGTCACTCCCTGATCCGTTATTGTCTTTTTACCCCCATCACCCCCTTATTGCCCCAATAAGACCCAGTTATTACCCCTTCTTTACTTATTACCCCCAATGCCATCAACTTTCCCAGGTGCTCTTGCACTTCTAGTTTCCCCTCCCCTACCCCCCCATCTTGCCTAGGTGCTCCTGCATCTTGATCTCGTCCAGATGTCCCCTCAGGCCCCCCAGATGTGTCCCCCCCTCACCTTGCCCAGGTGCTCCCGCACCTCAAGTCCCCCCAGGTCCCGCAGAGCCTCGGCCGCAGCCCGGGCGAGCGCCCACTGCCCCCCGGCACAGAGCACGTGCAGCAGCCTGGGGGTGGAGCAGGGTTACAGGGGACCCCCTTGGCCTCTACCCACCCCCCACATTCCACCCAGAACACAGACCCCACAAAAGGACTTGTCACCCCAGAGCTCCTCCCAGTGCCTCACAACTGCCCCTGGGGCTTCCCAGCACTGCCTTGTCCCAGTGACCCCCCCATTGCCTCCCTGCTGACCTCCACATTGACTCTCCTATTTACCCCACACTAATCTCACCCACAGACCCCACTTGATCCCGTTGTCCCCCACTGAACACCACACTGACCCCACTGCCCTCCCATTGCACTGCTATGGGCCCCACTGACTGTCCTTCCCACCAGTGACCCCCTAAATTGCCCCCCCATTGATGCCCATTTGCTCCAGTTTAGCCCATTGACCCACCATGGACCCCTTGACTCCAGTACCCCGTTATCACCCCCGTACCCCCCAGTGCCCTCCCATGGCCCCCCCGCTCACGTGTCCCCCTCCTCGTCCTGCCACAGCAGCTCCCGGGGGTCTCGGCCCCCCAGTGCAGCGCGGGCGGCTGCCAGGTCCTGGGGTTCAGGATACGAGTCTTGGATCTCCCTTCCCAGCAGGGTGGCCCCAAGTTCTCCCCACGGCACTGCGGGATGGGGCCAGGCAGGGCCAGGGATGGCAGCAGCCTTGGGGGGGCAGCAGTCAAGGTGGAGGGGGGCTTGGTCCCAGTTACCCCTGCCCCAATGACCCCCCCTTTTCCTCCCCTTACCCCCCCAGCTGCGACCCCATTGCCCCCATCTAA
>NW_024526377.1:2626419-2910458 GCF_017590135.1 Pyrgilauda ruficollis
ACCCCCCCGCCCTCATCCCCCTGCCCTCATCCCCCTTATTCCCCCATACCTCTCTGGGGCCGCATCCCCGCGGGATCCGGGAGCAAATGGGGAGCGGGCGGGCGCGGGGACCGTTTTGGGGGGACTTGGGTGAGGAAACCCCGCCCCGGAGGGAAACGCCACCAAAACGCCAACGCTATCACTGTTGCGACGGGTGACAAGGAAGGGGGGCGGAGCTTCGGAGGGGCCCATGGGACCCAGAGGATGGGTGAGGGTGGCGGGGTCACCCGGGAGCCGGGGTCCTCTGAGGGGGTGTCGGGAAGGGTCACAGGTCCTGGGTTGTTCCCTTGTGGCGTCATCAACACCGATTTGGGTCGACAGTCCAGGGTCCTTCTCACTCCCCATCATTCTGTGGGGGTCTTTGCCCAATTTGGGGGACTCTGTTCACCATTCTAGGAGGGGGCTCTGTCTCCCCAACCCCAGAAGATCACGAGACCCACGAAGACCATGAAGACTGTGGGGACGCCAGGGCTGGTGTCTTTACTGGGGGGGACCGGGCTGTCCCCCCGCACGCAATTTGCAGGATGTCACTGCTCCCCTCCATACCCGCCACTTGGGGGGTGTGGGGTGTGTCTTACCCATTTGGGAGGATCTCTGCCCCCTTTGAGGGAGGTTTCCCACCCACTTGGGGGTGCCATTTAGGATGGGGGGAGTCTCTGACACATGGGAAGGAAACCATGAGACCCACTGAGACCATGAAGACCCCTGAGACTACCAAGGCTGGTGCATTTATTTTGGGGGATGTCATGCAGCAGGGGGGTTCTCTCCAGGATCCTGACTGGGGGGTGTCTGTCACAAGTGTACTTTCTACTACATAGGCTGCTGAAGCTTCACCGGTCCTGAAGCCTTACTCAGACAGGTAGCTCCATTCTCTAAACTCCAGAACACACCTGCCCAAAGAGCTGAAACAGCCTAGAAGCTGAAACAGCTGGAGGAACAGCAGAGCACCCTGACCAGAGGCTGTGGTTTATATACCCCAGCCTCAGTAGCTGCACGTCTGCTGCCCCAACCCATCCCTTCCTCCACCCTATCTCAATCCTTGGCTCAGCCACTTTCACACCTCATGAGAACAACCTACATGCTGCAGCTCCCAGGTGAAGCCCATCTCCCTTGCCCTGACCCCAACCACAGACACTAACCCTGAGCCCAGCAGATGGATACAGAACTGGCAGGAAAGAAGAAAAAAAAAAATAGAGAGAGGAAGCCTAATAAAGTAAACATGGAAACTTGAAAATGTAAAGAGGAGCAAGGTCAGAGAGAACTAAAAGCAGTCACAGAAACTTACAGTATATGTACAAATAAAATTTTACAGCCAAGGGATTAAGAGAGGAAAATAGACAGCAAGCTATATAAAAGTATGCAGAAAATACAAATTTTTAAAGCTAATAGAGGAATGCATTAAAAACTATCAACAGTGAACTAAGATAAAAACAGAAACTGTAAAAAAAACCCCTTAAACTTTCTGATATAGGCCAGGGCATCTTCAGAAATTTTGCTTGTGAAAGTGAAAATATAAATGTGCACCTACTGATTTGCATGTGTATCTTAGCAATAAAGAGTGAATCTATAATCTATACAAACTACACTAATTTGGAGAGTATGTGTTTCAGTCTTCATATGGTAATATCTGGTCTGCCTTCAAACACAATACTGCTGAATTTGGTGATCCTAAAGACAACATGGAGTAGCAGAGTTGTCCAAATTTCTCATTGTTGCAGTTTATCATTTGTGGTCTTCCTTCACAACTGAAAGAAAACTATGGGAGCGAGTTCATGTTAGCCTGAACACGTCACTGATGTTTGTGCCTCTGCTTATCTAGCTGTCCTTTGTGGGTCAGACAGATAACAGCAGAAAATAAAAATCAATTGTACACATAAAGTGCACATTATTGATGTATAGAAATGAAAAGGCCTTGATCTTCAGAGACTATTTCCATGATTGGAGGATTACTGTGACGTTTGACCCTAAGCTAAGAAAAATCAATATAGTCATAAAAATTTAGAGAGTGTTTTCCAGTGAATAAAAAGCCAGTGAGGTAGCTTCTAGACCTGGAAGAAAAATTAATAGCCTCTCCATACAACACTACATTTACTAAATTCTGAAGGTGTTATAAACAGTTTATGTAGATAGTCAGAGTTGCAAGCTGTCTCAACTAAGGTAAAAAGCAGCATCAACACTATAAAATTATTGTTGGCATTTGAATTTATTTTCCCTCATGAGTTGTCAAGTTGTCATTTAACTGTAGTACTATTTTAAAAGAGATAATGCATCCTGGAACACTGTGGATCGTTACATGGGTTTTTTTTTAATATTTAGGTTTTACAGAGCAAGTAAATCTCCAGCCATGGCAGCTCAGTCTCACCAAACACTTCAGGTTTTCAAACAAAGCTTCAGCATCTCTGTATAAGCTGGAGGTTGTGTGTGTGTGTGTCTGTGGATCACTTCAGCAGACTTAGAGGGTTTTATTAATAACAGAAAAATATTTAGAGGCTTACTTTAAGTACTCAATAGAAGACACATGTTTAGAATCCTGCTTTAAGTACTTCACAGAGATGGCTGGCTGGAAACTGCTAGCTTGCCAAAATGATTGAGTACTTTCAGGCAAGCTGTCAAGTGTGAAATTGGACATGACCTATTGATTGATCTTCAGCACCAAAATTAAAAGATAATGATTAGCTTTTTAGAGTTCTCAGCAGAGGAATTTTATTTATCTTTTACAGGACATTTGAATCAGAACTACACTTTTGCAGAGTGCTGATGAGGATCACCTAAAAGGACATTATAGTGCTAGATATGCTTCTTAACTCATACTGGTCCTAGCAGTGGACTTGCACATTAATACCAGGCGTGCCTAATGAGGCTGTGCCCTTGGCCACTGCACTGCTAATGCTGGCTCCAGAAGACATTTTTGTACACACAAAAGACATATTTATTTCTTTTTTCCCTTTTGTAAAATAAGGTATTTTCCCCTCCTCCCTGCCCAACATTTTATGTTTAGAGTGTTTGAAACGGTTTCCCCAGTTTACCATCAGTGCCTAAAATGTTCTTTGAGATCAGACAGTTTGTGTGCTTTTTTATAACAGAAAATATTTCAGCCTGTTCTCCCTATTTTTCCTGCTGAGGTAATGCAGATGGGTAGCTTAAGGTCTGGATTAAAAATGGAACTTGTGTCACCTAGTCAGTTTTTATAGGCTATATGTAAGTATCACGACCAAGAAGAATGATATATTTAGTATGTCTGTCGTTTAAGACAGGAATTATAATGATTTGCTCCCAAAAAGAAATACTGAATTATAAGGATGGGGAAAATAGAGTCAAATCATTGTCAAGTTCAGGAATCTTTTAATGATGTCAGTATGAAAAGTAATATGGTCTCAGGAGAATAAATAAGAAGTGTAGAATCATAGAATATAAGAGATGCTGTGTATGAGGAGGGAGTGAGTTTGGAGTGGACAAAAGTACATCCACTGATTTTTTGCATCAGGAGTGTGGTGCTAAGCTGCTGCAGAACAGACTGACTGCAGGAATTTACAATGATAGTGCTTGGGAAGATTTACCTCCTTTTGCAGAGGCAAGCTGAATGTCTGCTGCTAGAGAGATATGTAAACTAAAATGAAGCCTGAAAGTTCTGGTTTATTCTGTTTTTCTGAGGCTGAGACTGTTCCTAAAACTTAAAAGGTGCTATTGACGCAAAAGTGAAGATAATCTCAAAGAAATTAAAGCTGTAGATTTCTTTTATTTCTAGCTTTTTAAAAATGATAATCTTTTACTGTTCATAGTTAAATTATGCTTGGAGCAGAGTAGATTGAACAATAGATCGATTTTCTCCTCCCTTCAGTACCAGCAAATATAAATTCCATGTGCAAAGCTCACACTACATTTGCTACTGTAGCAAAATAAACTGCTTATAATGTGTCAATTTACTCACATAGATGGAAGATGGCAGGGGTTGTAATTTTTTATTGGACGTCGCAGATGTTTAGTTTTACATATTTTTGTAAAGAAAGGTATGTTTTATTTTTAATTTATAATTTCTTTTTAATTTGTTTCTCTTTAAAAAAATGTTTAACTTGCTCATTCGTATACTGATGTGCAAAAGTATTTTCATGTTTAAAAGGCTTAATGTAAAGATTCCTCTATGGACATCAATATTGCAATCATAAAATTCCAGCTTCTGTTGACTTGTTAGCACTCCTGTTTTATAGGGTGAAGATTAATTCCATTTGAAGAGAAAATGCTATGCTAAAGCACCTTTATCTTAAAAAATACCAAAGTAAGATACTATTCTATTGAATTGTACTGTACATACAATGAAAAGGTGCTTAGCTACAAGTGTTTTGCTTGTCCCCACACATAAGAAAAAATGTTACAATTGTATATGTATAGAATAACATAAATATTGAAAAAGAATTTAAAATTTTGACCACAATGTAGTATCCTGTTAATGGAAAAACAAACATATGAAAGAAAGGTGAGATGTACAATTACACACATACATTACCAGTTTATCTGTATTCAGATGACAGTCATGTAGGAAAATGCTGGTAAAGAATTTTTGTGCAAATAATTTATTTTTCAAAGAGTTGTGGCCAAAAATAGTAATGCTTGACACGTAGGCATTCTATTCACTATTTCAAATGCAGGTATCATTGAGCAGGGGAAGCAAACCAATTACAGCAGTTCTATTTATTTATTGTTGGGATCCATAAACAAAAAGCAAATCTCTGCACAAAATTATATGCTTAAACATGTCTTTTTAATTAATATTGACATTTCCATGAGATGATTTATTCCCTCTTGAGCTCCTTTATATAACCAATTTTCTCTGTGAAACAGTAATTGAACTGCTATAATTACAGCTGTGACATGGGGCTTGGAACATCCAAAAAGGAGGACAAGCAAATATTCCTGTACCTCAATAAGTGACCTAAATATAAATGTACTGCTCTCACATTGTTATTGGATGATATTCAAATGGATCACATAATGCTCTTTAAATCCTGCTACAAGTCAGGCATTCTAGTTTCCACTGATCTGAGGGTGTTTAATATCTTGTAGTGATGTGCTTATCAGGATGTTAATAATAAAGCAGGCACAGGCAGATGATGCAGTTCTCCATCTCACAGGTGAAAGAAAATAATACCTAATTATCAAAGAGCAGTTGGTCATGTTCCCATGGTTACAATGTGAGATAATGATAGTTTTCCCAGTGTTGTGTTTTTCATAATATATTAAGGAAGGAATGCAAGTTTTACAATGTTTGATACTTGTTTCTCTCATACATTTTAGTGTTAATATGGCAGAATAACCATGGGAGACTGGAATTTCCTTGGAGGCATTTTAGAGGAGGTCCACATTCATTCCACTATTATTGGAAAGATTTGGCTAACAATCCTCTTCATATTTCGAATGCTTGTCCTTGGAGTGGCAACTGAGGATGTCTGGAATGATGAACAATCAGAATTCATATGCAATACTGAGCAGCCTGGTTGCAGAAATGTGTGCTATGACGAGGCCTTTCCCATCTCTCTTATAAGATACTGGGTCTTGCAAGTTATATTTGTGTCTTCCCCTTCCTTGGTGTATATGGGTCATGCCTTATACAGACTAAGAGCCTTGGAAAAAGAAAGGCAAAAAAAGAAAGCTCAGGTAAGGGTGGAACTTGAAAGCACTGAATTAGAAATGACTGAAAATCGTAAAAGACTGGAGAGGGAGCTCCGGCAACTGGATCAAAGGAAGCTGAACAAAGCACCCCTAAGAGGCTCTTTGCTCTGCACTTATGTGATACATATTTTCACAAGATCTGCAGTGGAAGTTGGTTTTATGATTGGGCAGTATCTTCTTTATGGTTTTCACTTAGATCCCCTTTATAAATGTCAGAGAGACCCATGTCCAAACACAGTTGACTGCTTTGTATCTAGACCAACAGAAAAGACAGTGTTTATATTATTTATGCAATCAATAGCAACTGTATCATTGTTTTTAAATATTCTAGAAATTATCCACTTAGGATTCCGAAAAATTAAAATGGGACTCTGTGAGCAGAATAAAACTAAAGATGACTCTGAGAATTTCTACATAAACAAATCTAAGAAATACTCTGTGATACCACACTCTTCTTTGGGAATATCCACCACCCCTCAGAAAACACTTCCTTGTGCTCTTAGCAATTATACCTTTTTGATGGAAAAGCAAACTGACACTATGCTCTACCCAGTTTTAAATTCTCCTTCTGTGTTTCAGTCTGTGCAAAATAACCGTACAGAAAGCAGCAGCAATTACACCCATTGCAATCAGGAAAATAAATCTCCAAAGAAGAGGCCAGCTACAAATGCTTTGGACAATCAGACTCAAAATGCTAGCACAAATAATAATGAAGGCTTTCTTGGCGAGCTTTGGACTGAGAGGCATGATGCACAAGAAGAGGCTGAAAAGAAACATTTTCTTGTTGATACTCAGAATGCAGATACCACCTCAAACATGTACTTGAGAAGCTTTGCTGAGATGCCACCTCAAACTTTACTGCAAGCTGGTACAACTTTCCCTTGTACCAGTTCTAGACGACAGGCAATGGTTGAGAGCACAGGAGCACCAACAAATTCTCTTCCAAAGAACGGTGACAGAAGACAAAGCAGTTTCAGTGTAAACAAAACCCAAATTCCTTACAGTGCTGATGGAAAAAATTCCAGCCGACCAGACACTTCTGATTCTATGGGGGTGGTGAGCTCAGAATCTACACAAAGCAGAAACTGGAATAGTCCTAAGCTTTTCTCTCTGTCTCGGCAACAGTCACTGTCAAGTAATGCCAGCAGTAGGCGTGCCCCCACTGATCTTCAAATATAGTGTGAGTTAACTCATTAGCTGCACTCATTAACTGCGCTAACTCATTAGCTGCACTAACCAATGCTGGGATAATTGCTGAACAGAGACATAACCCAGACCTATGTGTAAGTGCAGCTAAATAATTCAACTTTAACCAGCTCTTTGCATAGGTAGAAAAGCTGTGTAACTCTTTCAAGAGTAGCTAAGTAATTTTAAACAGTCTCTTTACTTCCTTTGTAATGAAAATGTGGCACAGACCTCAGTATAAACTTCTACACTCCAGCTAAAAAGGAAAACATACATCCTCTCAATCCACATATTAGGAAAAAGTCAGGCATTAAATCACAGCTGGTTTTATGACAAACAAACAAACAAACAAAAAACCTAAGACAGAGAACAAATAAAAAAAAGGCAAATATGGCAGTACTTTCCTGATTTCAGTTACAATGTCAAAAGATATATAAAAGTTTTATCAAACACTAAAACTACTCCTTTTCTGTTTGTCTCTCTCCTGAATTCTGATAAACTTTTAAAACTTTTCAATCAAACAAAGCTTCTACCTGTTTAGGAGGAGCATTTGTGTTTATGCTTTTTATGGGGATAACAAAATATTAGGACATTTATCCACTCACTGTTCAGGTCCATATGGTGTAAAGGAAGTTCCGTGAAATATCTTGAAATAATAAAGGAGGCAAAGATGAACAAATACTATGGTACATTTGTAATCAAGCTTTCTATGTATGAAATACATTTATTTGAGTTGCACAGCACTGAAACACTGTAAATACTTGGTGAGGTGGTCACAGCTGAAATGCATTAGTATTTTTGTGTGTATTTTTTACTAGCAGATTTCACATACTGTTCATGTACTGAAAAAAATAATTTGTGAGATATAGCATAATGATGATACAGCACAATTAAATTCCTCAAGTGCACTGTCATTATGCTTACCAGACAGCCATGTTTCAGATTGACTGAAAACTGTACAATGCTAGCAAAAAAGGAGCCAGAAAACCTAAAAGGCTCTTTTGCTTGCAGCAGCAACATGAATTTGGTACTGTCCATGTAAGAAATACACACAAGAACTATTAAAACTATTCGCTGTAGATTTCTCTCCAGTACGTATCCTTTTCACTTCTGTGTGTACACATAAATACAGCCCTACATAATTGTGTTTACACTGTAAAGTTTAAGTTTGTATAATATACTAGAATGTACATAACTCTATAATGTGACTTAGGCATCAACACTGCTGCTGCGGCTTTGATTCTTGCATTTCTTGATGTGTAAAATTCCGTGAGCAATAACTGCTAATGCTTATTTTGCATTTCATCTCTCCATAATAAAAAGCCTCATATTTAATGCACTCTGTTCCTTCTGTCTAAATAATAGAAAGTTAGCATTTAGATGTTCATGTATGGGATAGGACATTTGTATTTTTGTTGTTCAAGACAAGTTAAAAAAGAATTTTTCTGCTGCTGTGAGAGGAATTTTACTAACTTTTTTATGTCTGGCCATGAGTCAAACATTCTGTTTAATCACAGCACCTTCCCAAATGAAGAGTAACTACTGAAAAATATAAACATTGCAGAAGAGCATGGAGAAAAAGCGTGAAAACTCCCTAACATCATATGTGCAAGATCATTTGGTTGGTGGGGTTTTTTTTTAATTTTTTTTTTTTATTTCTACAATAAATAGATTTTATCTGTCAGCGTTTCAGAAAAACAAACAGGTATAAGTGTTTCTGCTTTTTTTAAACAGGCTAAGGCAAAAGGCTTTCCTTTTGACGTGAAGATTTCATCACGTATCAATCACTCTTCAGAGCCTCTTGGGTAGGCACCTCTGCAGCTGCAGCTCGCTGCAACTTTCTCCTGTGATTTCAGTCAGCTGCAGCTACTGAAATTCATTAATCAGACACTCTGGATTTCACAAACCAGATGGAAAACAGAAAAAACTCCAGCGACCCGCAGGACAGCTCGCCGCTCCGCCCGAACAGCGCGGCACCGCCGCTCGGACACGCTCGGGCCCCGCTCACGGCCGGCCGCGCTCCGCTCCGGACTGCCGCTGCCACAGCTCGCCCTCTCCGCGGGGCGCTCCGGGGCCGCGTCCCGGGCAGCGGGCGGCACAGCCCCCGAAGGCTGAGCCGAGCCCCGGAACCGTCCGCGGCGAGGAGAGCAGGGCAGAGCGGGACGAGGGCCAGAGCTGCGCAAGAAAAGGGGGCACAGCGCCGGCCCCGGCTGCCCCTTAGGGAGAGCGAGGCCGCCCCGAGGGGAGCGAGGGCGGCGCGCGGGGCCGGGCCCGCGGGGCGAGGCCCCGGCCGTTGCCGCGGCGCCGTCGCCGTGGTAACCGCGGGGAAGCGCTCGCGCCGTTAAAGCGCAGGGCGCAGGCGCGCGGCCGGGGCAGGCGCCGTGCGGGTTAGATGGCGCACCACAAGGTAGGGGGGAGCGCGCCGGCGTGGGCGCGGTGCCGCTCTCTGTGCCGGCTGCGCGGAGCGGCGGGCCGCCGACCGACACCGGCTCGGCCCTTCGTGCCGCCTCCGCGGCGGAGAGCGGGACCGGCCTGTGCCAAGGGGCCGCCTCCGCAGTCGAGGCGGGGCGCGCCGCCGATCTGACCGTGTGGGCGTCCTCCCTCAGGCCGCGGACTCCAAGCGGGAGCAGTTCCGCCAGTACTTGGAGAAGTCGGGAGTGCTGGACATGCTCACCAAGGGTAAGTCTCCGGCTCGCGTGGTGCCGCCCGAGGGGCCGGCGGGCGCCCTTCGGGGGCGTTGCGGGCGGGTGCCGTTGCTCTCAGGGTGTCCCGCTCCCGCGGAGCAGCTGCCGCCCCGCTCGGCAGTGTCGCGGTCGTGCCTCGGGCTGCCTTGCCGCTCTCCACTGGCTTCCCGCCTCGCCTCGCCGATCGCTTTTTCTCCTCAGTCCGGCGAGGCGGCCGGCAGAAGAACTCGCCTGGAAAACTTGGTGCGGCGTGGCCTGGAAATGGAGTCCGAGGTGCGCGGCGAGGCGGTGCACGCCGGGAGAGGGCAGCGGGCCGCTGGAAACGAGCCCCGGCAGCTGCAGAGCGCTCCTGCCCCGCACGCTCACCGTGTGGGGGGCCGGTGCCGGAGGTGCGTGCAGAACGGCAAGGCGGGCCCCTTCCCCTGCCTGGTGTGTCCGAGACCTCTCTTCTTCGGCCAAAGCGCTACTCCCAATGCGTGCTTTTGGTTAGTTTATTTTCTTTCCATGGGTGCTTTTCGTGAAGTTCTTCTACAGTGGAAGTCAGTGCTTGAGGTGAAATAACAGCAAATGTTATCTTAAAAAAAAAGCCCTTTGTTTCATACCCTTTCTTGGATGGAACTTAGTGCTTTTTTCTAGAATGAATGAAACTAAGTTCTGGATTAATGATTCTCCATATCTAACTGGGGGAAGTGGTGATGCTAAACTTGATACGTGTGACTTGGTATCTTTGAAATCCTTCTAAAATCTTTTTGAGACCCTTCCAACAGTATGTGGCAAAAATGTGTTAATATTGAGAAAATTAATATTCTGCTAATATTGAAAATATGCTGTTTAAAGAGGGAGCAGCAGATCTAGGATGTCAAGCGAATAGCTGCTGCACTAAGACTCTTGGCCTGGTGCGTGAGTACCATTTGATTTTTCAATCGCAGTACCATCCTATGGGATGGCGAAAAAGTCTCCCAAGCAGTGAGGCAGCCTAATTTTGCTTTTAACTTAGGAGGTACTTAGCTGAAAACATGTTTGGCTGTGTAGTTCAGACACCTGAAACCGGCACGTGGCCCCTGTGGGGAGCAGGGAGTGGTTCTGTTTGGGAACTCCCTGGGTATTCATGTGACAGTTTCCTATTATGTTGCTATGTACGTGGCTATTTTTATTTAAATTATCGGGGTATTGGTGCTTTTGTCTGTTGTTTTGGCCATTAGAGCCCCCATCCGTAAAGATTATCAGGGTCAGTTAGCCATTTAGTAGCCATTTAGTTTTGTAACTGTAGATGCTCAATGAAGGTTTGCTATTCTGCAGGAAGTTACAAAGCTGCCGATGTCCCGTGGTTTAGAGATGTAGCTTAAGTAGAAGTTTTATGAATAATATAGTTAGAATTTCAGTGTTACTGGCAAAAGCTAGTACTAGTGTGCATATGGCATATGTAAAAATGTTTCAGGCTATTTTGTGTTCTGTGTTAGAATAGCTAAAGACTATGTGGGGTTAGGGATCAAGAAAACTCTTTAGCTGTTACTAGGTGGAATGCTCTGTCCCCTCTGATACAGCAGACCTGTTGCTTATGTCAAAGTGTACAGGTGAAAATCTTGTTAAATGGAAAAATGCAACATGTATGCTTTCTGACTGCTGGTATGTGTTTTAAAGACTTAGAGTTGCATGAACTTCTTGCAATTGTTGAATATTTTCTATTTGCAGTGTTGGTAGCCTTATATGAAGAGCCAGAGAAACCAGATAGTGCACTGGAGTATCCTTTTTCTTTGCTGTGACTTATTTATTGAGACTTCATGCACAGTACTGCTTCTGACTCGTGGGTGAACTGGATAGGCTCATTTCAAAGCCTTGCATTGAGAACGTGACTTTTGTCAATGCATTTTACCTAATGATTGCATTTTCACAAGCTAACAGAGTCTGACAGGGTGCAAGAGAGCAGGGTATTTCAGTGTGCCAGCAATTATGAAGCTGAGTTAGAGGCCATGTCAGTGCTGAGACCTGCAGCATTAGGTTTGAGTACCTGCAGTGACAATGGGTTCTGAAGTTTGCTTCTTCACTTTTTCTGTCGTTTTTTGTTTGTTTTTAAATACACGAAGAAGGAGGAAACTAGCATATTTGGTCTCTTGCTGTTTTTAAGCCGCCTACATTTTTTGGTATTGCTTCTTTTTTTGTTATTTCTTTTAATTCTTCAAAACATCTGCCATTAAGAAGAGAAAAGAGAAGAAGGGGGTAGTAACACATAAGGATTTGTACTGATATCTTGTTTTTGTTTGTTTTTAAGGAATATAGCTATGACTTTGAAAAGCTCTCTTATTTTGGTAACTTTTTTCCTGTAGTAATCTCAATGGTTTACTGTTAACTTCAACATGGGTGTGAAAACTAAAATGTAGTTATGCAACTGAAGAAATACTTAACATCTAAATATCAGTTTTCTGAAGCATCATCTGGGAGCTTCAGCTCCTGAGAATCCGGAAATAGAGGCACTTCGCTTGGAAGTGGCAGAGATGAAAGAAAAATATGAAGCTGTGCTGGAAGAAAATAAAAAACTGAAAACCAAGGTAAAAGCCTACTTGGTGCTACTCTATAGTTCCATATTATACAACAAGAAAAATATTTTAAGTAATTAAAATAGAGCTAACTTTCTTCCATTAGAGTAATAGATAGTTGTTGTTGCATTGTTTAACCTCATGACTGAGAAATGCTGATAGAATTCATTGTAGTAAAGATTATTATTTTTTATGGAACACTTCTTATAGAATATAATATAAAATATTGCTAAACTAGGGATTTTATTTATTTAGGGAAAGTGTATTATTATGTCCAATACGTTGTATTGAGTCTTGTCTGGATGTGTTTAAGTTATCTGATATTATGTAGATCATGCTTTCAAGACAGCTTTGACAAACAAGTAAGGTACTGTATCCAGTATAAAGCCTTTCAAAAGGCAGATTGAAGGAGGAATATTATGTATTACTTTGTGTCACTTGGCACAGACTTACACATGGCAGGATCTTACACAGGCACTTAGATCCGCGTGGAACAATAATTTGTGCTTTTTACTTAAAGTGGCCTTGGTATTTATCTGAAACAACAATGAATCTGAAATGCTAGCTAGGGTAGGGCTGTTCTTTAGTGGGTCTACAGGCTGTCTGAGAGAGCTCTGAGATGTGAACAGCTTTCTAACAACACTGAAGAAGGAAACCTGTGAGCTATTTAATATGCTAGTAGCTTATGTGCCACTGCAGGTTTCCATGCATTTGTTGAAAGAGGACGGTGGTTGTTATATGTGAATACCCCTGAGTTTTTTACTGGGAGACAACCACCTCACTTTAGTTCTGTGAGAATGCATAAGAAATACAAAGGGGTAATGCCCAAGAATCCTGAGTGCCATCTTGCTGTCCTAGTAATTCTCCTTGCCTGTTACTCATTATGAGTCTTCAGCTACATTTGTTATTTCTGCCTAGGAAATATGGCAAAGAACAGCATTTTAGGCAGAGTAGCAGTAGACCAGCCACTTGTTTTAGCAGACTTAAAAATGCAGCTGATAATAAATAGACAGATAAGAGCAGAGTAATCTGGGTCTTTGTTTAAAGAAGTCTTTTCAAGAAGTCAAAACTTGTTGCAGGAAAGTAAGCCTTTTGGAATCATGGGTTCATTGGTGCTTTCCTGTTCATTCTTTAAATAATAACCCCTTTACATATTTCCCAGTATTAGTGTGTTTTGTTTCTTCCTGTTTTTTCCTCTACAATGTCATGCCCATCACTCTTGACATACTGTAGAAGTTCACACAGCATGCAGGGAGAACACTACCATTCTCTTGTAGCAGTCCTCTAACATAAAATACATGTCTTTATTTGTGCTTTTATTGGTAACTAACTGTTGCATTCATCACACAAATGTCAGATATTCATGTGTGTTGGGAGGAGGACAGGAAGTCAACAGTTAGGTCCTTGGTAGAAAAGAAAACTGACTTTAGGTTGTGTATTAGTCATGTGTTGTAGTGAAGTCTACAACAATAAAAAAATACTATTTTAGTGGTTCTTGTTAGTAGCAGAGTGCTGCAATTTACTGTAACTGGTAGGAAGGAATACATGGGGTTTTTTTGGTGTTTATTATTTTTAATTTTTATTTACGCTTTTTAAATTTTATTTGTATGTACTTTGTTTATTTTTAACCCACTCTGCAGTTTGCAGACGGGAGAAATCTTAATTGAGTAAACTGAACCTGCATATTTCAGAGAGATGGCCATAATTCTTGAACTGTTTTTGAAGCTTGACCTAATCTTTAATGCCACTGAAGTCATGTGAACAACTTTGTATCTTTCTTTGGTAGTAACTTTACAAGTAAAGGTCATATTTAAGTATGTAGTTGCCCAGGCTGTACTCTCCAGAAAGCGAAATGGAAGCTAGAAAGATTACAAGAAATGTTAGGTGGATACTATTGCAATGAGAATGACTGATTCATTTAATGATGTTTCAGTGAAAGTTTATAGTACCCTAGTCACTATTTTAAGATGAAAGTACTTAAAGACTGCTAGAATTAGAAACAGGGAAAAAGTTAAGGGCAAGACATATGTGCTTCAAAGTGCATTTAAAAATCACCTTGTTATGGCTGCATGGTTATACAGTGTGGGAAATGGATGTTTTGGGAGAAGGGTTACTTTATTGCCTGACTTGAAAATGGACTTGCATATGGATGAGTTAAAATGCATAAAGTAAATTGAACAAGTCCAGACCATGCATTTTCCTTCACTTCTTAATATAGAGTGTTACATGAAATATTGCTACTAACTAAATTCCTTTCTTTAAATCCACAGCTGGCTCAGTATGAACCACCTCAAGATGAGAAGCATGGTGAATAACAGTAGTTTTTTTCTTTATTGCCTTGACTTAATAAAGGGCTTCCTGAGAAATGCTGTCTTGTGTGTGTACTCTGCATTGTCTACTTTGTTACTTCATCATCTTAAAGAAAGAATGCATTACCATGAGCACGCAGATGCCTTGGCAACTGCTGAGTTAAGCATACTGGCCAACGTTCTTGCTTTTTGTGTTTAAGAAAAGATGACAATTATGATTAACTTTTAGATAACTGTGCTTGCCAGCTTCATGTAATTTTCACATCAATGGTCCTGTTGAGCTATGGATCTGTCTCTGTTTTCTTTTAACTGAAAGGAGTGACATGGCACTGATGGACCAACTGTAAATTAAAGAAGGACCTTCAAATTACTTTCTATGTTTGTACCCAGCACTGAGATGAGACTTCTACTGAAGCTGCTGGGAAACACTACTCAAAAGGGCATAAAATGAGCAAGTATAGTTCAGTGATGGATACAGCACAGTGTTGAAATGCAGTACCTACTGAATTTACACGTCAATCTGCATGAGGTGTGTCTCTTCCCATGCAGTTCATGTCTCTGCTCCCATCTCAGAAACTGGGCTTTGGAGAGTTGGTCCAGAGGCTGCCTGTGCAGTTCTGAATGTAATACAAAATTCTTACTTGTGATGGAAGTCCTGTGTAATTAGAGTGGCACATATAAGAC
This sequence comes from Pyrgilauda ruficollis, assembly GCF_017590135.1. Classification (NCBI taxonomy): domain Eukaryota; kingdom Metazoa; phylum Chordata; class Aves; order Passeriformes; family Passeridae; genus Pyrgilauda; species Pyrgilauda ruficollis. The sequence goes on from NW_024526377.1 coordinate 2,641,519, forward strand.
TACAGTGTGGAGAGTTCTGCTTTCTGATTCATCTAACAAGGAAAATAAAATCCCAGTGGGGTGGGATGTGGGTGTGACTTTTGGTTATTAATTTTGCCTGTGTTCCCTCTCCCCGTCCCTGAACTGGTTTTACAACTCTTCTGAAACGCAAAGTAGTCATTTATAAAAACCCCCTAAAAATAAAAGAGTAATAATATTTTAAAGAGCTGTATTTGTTTTCTAACCTAAAATTAAGTACTTTAAAGGCAGCTGATGACAGCAGAAATAAAGGAAGGGGGAAGTGAAATGCAGTTGTCTTATGTATTAGATTTATTGGCTGTTAGTCTGCAAAACCCATCCTGAAAATGAGGAAGTTAAACTATCTTGAAAATATGGTAGGATGGATCAGAACTTTCATTAGTCATTGCAATCAAAGGCTAGTGAATGTAATAATTGCTTACCTTACTACTGTATCTATTGTCCTAAATAGACAAGAAGAGAGGTAAAATGAGGGGAAAATACTGTTTTACATCTGTAAAGCATTAATTAGGAAAAAACCTGCCCTGACCCAACAAACCAAAGCCAAACAAGAAAGGCAAAAAAATAAATTTCCTCAACCTCTGGAACAAAGGACAGAAGAACATTCCCTTGAATGTAAGCTAGAACATTAAGCATTAACTTGCACCATGTGGAAGTGGGGAGAGGGTGATGCTGTGGGAAAGGTGTTGTACAGCTGAACGTGTTTCTGAGTGATGAGGCTGGCATGTCTTGCCAAAGAAGCAGCAAGGCAGGTGAAGGTGTTAGTCCGGCCACCACAGGGCATGGGCAGGACTTGAGCTGTCGGTGCCGGGGAAGTAAATCAAACTTCAATTTTCATAACTGTATTTGCTTCCCTCTCAAAGCACTTGGATGTCGCCAACCTTAAATTAGGATTGTGATGAAATATCAAAGATTTGTTAAAACTTCAGCTCAGTGCCCGCTTGCACCACGGCTGCTAGAAGAAAATTAATGACTGTTTAATGAAGACTATCGCTTCGCAAGGTAACGAAGACTATTGCTTTCTTACGCGGCCGCTTCGGAGAAAGCTCCCCTGCCACGGCTGGGTTTGCGCCTGGAGCGGAGCGGGAGGGGCGGCACCGGCTTTTCCCCGGAGCAGGGCCGGGGCACGGGCGCGCCGCGCTCCGGCCGCACCGAGCGCTCCGCCCGGGGCCGCCGCTCCGCCCCTGCGCTCACGTGCGGCAGCGCCGTCAGGTGACCGGGGTCGTCTGACCGGAGCCTTCCCAGCTCGCCGCCCGCCCGAGCCAATCGGCGGCGCGGAGCCTGACAGCGGCCAATCGGGGCCGGGCTGGGCCGTGCCGGGCTGGGCCGGGCGAGCAGAAGGAGGCCCCGGGACGGGCGCTGGCGGCTGCGGGGCGGCGGGCTCGGGCGGACATGGCGCTGCAGTTCGGCGGGGCGGGCGCGCCAGGCACAGCTGAGGAGCCGGCGTTGGTGGGGGGGAGCTTCGGGGCTGCGGACTCGTTCCCCAAGGACTTCGGCTACGGGGAGGAGGAGGAGGAGGCGGAGCTGGAGGGAGGCCCGGGGCCCGGTGGGCCCGGGGGCGGCGCGGGCGGGCCTGGCGGCGGCGCGGGCGGGGCGGACTCCAAGCCGCGGATTCTGCTCATGGGGCTGCGGCGCAGCGGGAAGTCTTCCATCCAGAAGGTGAGGGGCAGCCGGCGGCTCCCCGCCTCTGCCTGCCGCGCTGCCTCTCCGGCGCCGAGCTGGTTCTCCCTGCTGTGCTGCTGGTCGGGCAATTTCTACTTTCTGTTGTGGGCCCGTGTGGCGAAGTTGGAGCGACGGGAGCCTCCTCCTTACAGACGTTTACTTTCCAGAATGGACTCTGATCATCTGCCCTAGAGAGGAAGGTTGTGTAGCATAGGTTGTAGCCTTTGTATTTCTTCACTTTTAAGGCTTCAAAAGGAAAAAGTGAAGACAGTGGTGTGAAATTTATCATGAGGTGTTTTTTTTACGTGGTAGAGGTGTGTGGTGTTTAGCTAGTGCTTCCACTTGGAAGACTTGAGCCGTTGTTTTGCCCTTTGATGCTTTGAGAGAGACTTCTGCTTTTGTGTGAGCAGAAAGACAGCCTCTGGTTTCCTTTAGACCGAGTAAACAGAGCCACTTGTCAAGGAGGAAATACAACAGTTCCGGTGCCTTAGGTTTGTTGGTAGCTTTGTTAAGTCACTAGTGTCTCTTAATAAAAATAAGACAAAACTGACTTTTCATTTGCCAGGTAACTGACTAGAATTGTAGCAGCCAGAACAATCCTTGTTCCTCAGTGCAGGTTTTGTTTGCAGTCTCCCCTGTGAACTTTGCAGGTGACATTTTTATGGGAAGATGTTACTAGTGAAATGCATAAGTCTCAGCTCTAGACTTAAGGGCCTCAAATTTATTTCAGATGCAAGTGTGAAAACCTGCAGAGATTTCTAGAAAGTTTTTGTGCAGAGAAGCCTTTTTGGACATTCAGTATAGAAGGTATGCATCTGCTTCTTTTAGCAATCTTATGCAGACTGCTTGGTGATCCAAGACTGCAGTAAACCAATGAGTTCTAAGCTGGCTTCAGCCTCTGTTAGTGAGAAATCTTTTCCATTGTGCTATGCTGAAATACAGTGGCAGACTGGACTGTTGTTGCTTTTTAGCCTTATCGGTTATTTCTTGTTATTTAGGTCAAAGGCTCCCACTGTATGTGCAAAAGTACTGCTTTCACTGAAAGCCTTTTTCTAACTCTTTTAGCCATGTAAATGGTATTCGTTGTAGACTCTTCTTAGAGATCTGATTGTATTACCCACTTTTGAAAAAACTGAACTCTAAAAGCTAGAGGAAGACAGGAACTCCAGATTACAGATAGATTTCAAGACGTTACAAGTCTCTTTATACATGTAGCTTTTGGACTTTTTTATGGCCAGGATTGGTAGTCTTCAATTCTTTGAGGGCCTATTCCAGTAGTTGTGTAGGAAAGAAATAGTGTAATATTGAATATGCAGTAAGAGGACATAGAATTTATCTTTTGCCAGTTACCAATCTTACTTAGGAATTACAAGCTGTGATTCTGGTACCTAGGAGTTCATTGTTATGCTGCCTGAGCAAACTAATGTCTTAAGAAATTTCTTATTAACAGTGTCCCTGCTTTTAAATCTCTCTAGTTCAAAAATGGGCGTACCCAGACCCAGCTCTTCTGTCTGGGCACTAGCTGTTGATCCCCTTGCTAGAAAATAGGGGTATATGCAAGATAAACACTGTATTGGGGGAAGATTACCTAGAAATTTCTGTGAAAAACATGGAATTATTAAATAATGTCATGCTTCTACTGAGATCAGTATTGACAAGAGATCTCTCACAAAAGAAAAAGTCCTAGAGAGGGACTCTTTTTTTCCCTTTGGTCAGTTGGTTTTCCATACTTGTGAATATTCAGTAGCAAATTGTAGGTAGATTTTGGGAATGCAGTGATTGCTTGAGGTCATAAACAAATTTCTGTGCAGACTTGCATAACTGGACTTACTGTACTGTACTGATGTAGGAAACAGGGAAGAGTTCAGGTGGAGAACATCAATCTGATGAAGTGTGCTATTTTGGGAAAAAAAAGGAGGTGACAGTGTTGCTTCCCAGAGACTTACCAGCTTTAAACTGAATTTACTAATTCTGTCCTGCTCTTGTGGGAGATGCTGAGTTCCAAAAGAAATGTGGATTTCAGAATACTTTAAAACTATGCTGCAAACCTGGAAGAATGCAGTACAGCTGCTGTGTATCTAGAACTGTTCTTACTTCTCCATACAAATGTCCTGCTGTTTAAAACCTTGTTTAGACCCTGGCCTCCTAAGATGTTTGTCCCAAGGAAATAAATTCTTTCCCTTGGCCTTAAAAATCTAGGCTGAAGTATTACTTTGAACCTCACTAAACTGTACTGGGTGTGGAGGTGTTCGTCTTGCAGTTTTTTTTGACAGTTTGTTGCATCAGGTGTCTAATGGATGACTTCTGTAGCTGTATGAAACACTTGAAGAAACCAAAATTACCAAGTTTGCAGCCCCTGTTGTGAAGTTTTTAGATTTACCAAGTGCTGTATATGAAACCTCTTTAACTTTTGCAGTCCTAGTGTATGACTGCATTGTTTGGAGTAACTTTCATACTGTTGAGTTGCATTAGCACAGAGTTCTCTGTTGACCCTGACTGGTTTTGCTACAGGCTGCTTTTGGTGTTTCTGTACAAGGAAGGGCTAAAATCCCAGTGGGGCTTTTTGAGTTCTGGCAATGAGTATGTTTATCATCCTGCAGCTAAACTGTTTTTGCCAACTAGTGTGAAATCCTTCATCCTTTCTTTAGTGAACTTTCACAGGAAGTTCCACCTACATATGAGGAATTACTTATTTACTGTGTGGATGCCTGAGCCCTGGAACAGGCTCCCCAGAGAGGGTGTGGAGTCTCCCTCACTGGAGCTACTCTGGATGCAATCCTGTGTCATGTGCTCTGGGATGACCCTGCCTGAGCAGGGAGGTTGGATCAGATAACCCCACTGTGCTCCCTTCCAGCCTCACCCACTCTGTGATTCTCTGCTCAAAAGGAGGTGTTAATAGATGGCAAATTACCTAGCTGTTTGGACCTCTAAAACTGAGATGTTATTTTTGTACTCTTCTGTTGTAGCTTAGGAACCATCTGATTATGTTGTGTTTTAACACTTGTCACCAGACTAAAAATGAAGTTTCCTTTAGGAATTTCTAAGACTGGAAAGGAAAAGTTCTTAAAAGCTTGCAGTTATTTAATTAACTGGCTTTATACCAGATCTGAATATAACAGAATTTGAAAGCAGTGTGCTAGCCTTGCAGGGAAAGAAAGAATAACTTGGATATCTGCATCTTCAGCCAGTAGAGCTGTTTGTGAAAATGTTTAACTGTATTCAGTTGCTTGGTTCATTTAAGGGGTAGCTGATACAGGAAGCTGTCTATTTACCTAAAGAAAGCTATACATTTTAGAATGGGTAAACCTATTTGTAGAATTCAAGTCACAAATCTTTCACTAATTTCTTCTGATAAGGTAAAATCTAGACTATTATTTGTGTTCTTTTAACAGGTGGTGTTTCACAAAATGTCTCCCAATGAGACTCTGTTCTTGGAAAGTACCAACAAAATCTACAAGGATGATATTTCCAACAGTTCATTTGTGAACTTCCAAATATGGGATTTTCCTGGACAGATGGACTTTTTTGATCCAACATTTGATTATGAGATGATCTTCAGAGGAACAGGTGCTCTAATATATGTTATTGATGCCCAGGTAAATACAAATCACAAGGAAGTTTTAATTTTGCTTTTTGTGTGAAAGGAATGATCAAGAGGCCAGTAATTTATATTTTTAGATAAGTTTATAAGACTTCTGCTGTGTATGAAGAGATGCATTGGCAGTCTGACTTCTAGTGTGTGGTTTTGTTTTGATGAAGTGACTGGACGTATGCTGCTGGTGGAGAGAGTGGAAAAGGGCTCCTACTCTGAACTTACCTGTTCTGCAATAATAGGGAGAACCTGCTTGGCTAGATGGTCTGAATTGTCCCTTTTTTCTGCTCTGGAGTTCAATTAATAACAGCACACTTCTGACCTCAGTTTCTAGTGTTGGTACTGCTGGGTATCTGGTAGCTGCTAATCATCCAAGGAATTGCACCCTGGCAGGTTTCCTGGTTATTAGGACCATCTTGGAGATCTCTGCTGCCTTGTGCTGGGGTTGAAGTGTAACCCCCTTTTGTTCTGAAGTCTGCTTTTGTGTAGTTGAGCCTTTTATAGCTAATGAAACTTAATTGACATAAAGAGTCTAAGCTGCTCGGATTTATGACACATCAAGGTATTCTCTTGTCCCATACTTCTATTTAGTTACAGAAGCGAAGTTCTTGCACTGAAATATTTTGTCTTTGTGCAGAATGGAATAGTTATTAGGCAGAAACTTTGCCATTCATTCCTGTCAAAACTGATTTACAGGATGACTACATGGAAGCTTTAACAAGACTCCACATTACAGTTTCAAAAGCCTACAAGGTCAACCCAGAAATGAACTTTGAAGTTTTTATTCATAAAGTTGATGGTTTATCAGATGACCATAAAATAGAAACTCAGAGGGATATTCATCAAAGGGCTAATGATGATCTTACAGATGCTGGGCTTGAAAAACTTCACCTTAGGTGAGTTAAAGACTCTGGCATATGTGATTCATACTGTTGCTGATATGCATACAGATTAAAGGCTTTTAGATGTCATACTGGAACAGCTGGGGCAAGGTCTGGGTAGTTTCTTAATATTGAACCAACTTGTGTTACTAAGATACACTGCTGAATTTATGCACAAGCCTCAGCTGTTAGGCACACTAAAAAAGAGGCAGGCTACTGTATCAGATTTATAAATCAACAAATTTATCCCTGCTCAGCGATAATTGAAAAAGTCTTTCAGTGTAACAGATTTGTAACAGATTTGTTCATGTGGGCTGGAGGGGCAGGGAAAAGAGAGGGAACTTCTCTGCCTTTGAGTCCTAGCTTGCACTGACTTCTCCCTGTGATTAGTGTGACTGGTTCTAAAAGCTTAGTCTGTTACTTGAGATTTGGCTCACTTTTAAGGTATCTTCTACAGACACCTTTAAAGCAAGCTATCTTTTCCCTGGTTTTGTTGTCCTTTTGAATCTTGTGGAGCCAGTATCTGTCAATGTTAATGTGAAAGTGGAAGGCCAGGAATGGGACTGGAAGAAATCTGATTAAGCATTTTTACACCTTTGTGATAAGCATTCTGTGGGTGAAGTGTGTTCTAACAATGTTCAAATTTTTATCTTTGGTCTCCCATCTCTCAAGGATGGGGAAAATCTGTTTCATGTGTACTCCAGCTGCTCAGACCTTTGATTCTTTGTGCAATGTCCAGACACATTTGTGGTAAAGGCATCCCAGGCAAAAGTAGCAGGCCTGAATGTTAGGAAATGTAACTTTAACATTTCTATTACAATTCTGAAATACTCCTGAATCTTCTTTTTTCTTTCTTTGCCCTTCCTCCTCATCTCAGCTTTTATTTGACCAGTATCTATGACCATTCAATATTTGAAGCCTTCAGTAAAGTGGTACAGAAGCTCATTCCACAACTGCCAACTCTGGAAAATCTACTTAATATCTTCATATCAGTAAGTGTTCATCTAACAGAACTTTGAATGAAATGCCCAGCATGGTGAAGCAAAATCTTCTGCTAAAGATTGCTGGCTAGATCTGCCCTAGAGAGATTTGGGTGGCACTCGTGTAGGTGTACTCTGGTGACCTGGTTTTCTATATTAAAAGCTCTTTACGACAGCTAAATTCTACTGGTGTGTGCTTTGTGGGCTTTCTCTAAATATTGACAAAGTGTATTTTGCCTGGTTATAACAGCTGATGGAGTTTTCCTGTCAGCAAGGTGTACTGATTACTTTGCTAAGGCACTTAGTAGTCTAATGTGCTGGCCAGAGACTTTTTTGATAATATGAACTTGGCCTCAGACTTAGCTGTCTGTTTCATAAGGGACTTTCCCCCTTATTCTTTCAGTGTTTGTGTTTCTTATGGAATTAATGTCATAGAAATTTCCTGCTCTATACTTTTGATTAAATAAAATATCACCCTAGAGACAAGACCATCTCATTTAAGTTGTCTGTGAGGCTGTTGCAGGCATTTGGACAACAAAGAAAAAAACATTTATATCCAGGAGGAGCTGGACACTTAGACATGTCACCCCATGCTACCATATAATGCTTGTTTGGTAGAGGACTGTTTGTAATAACCTGGCCCAGTGGATAAAGGGTATGTTGACCTTGCCCAGTGCCATGAGGATGTGGAGGGTAATCTTGATGCCAGAAAGATTGTCTGGATGTCCTCAGGACACTGTCCTGGGTATTCAGACTAGCTAGGAAGAGATAAGGAATGCTTCTGGTGCATAAATAGAAAAGAAGCTTTGCCAGTAGTGTATGTGTGACAAATTGAACCATAGAGGCTTCTGAACTTTGTATGAGCACGTGCACTTTACTAAAGTGCTCAGTTACTAATGGCATTGTGCTTTTCTGTAATTAAAAAGTTCTGAAGTTAAAAATCCATGAAAAGTACCACATTATGACTCACTGACTTAGTTGCTCTGCATGTTAAACTGCATGGCAAATGCTTCATGCAGAAACTGCCAAGATACTACAAGCATAAAATTTAAGAGTCAGCACACTGCTATGAAATATCTCATCTCTGAGCTCCAGTCCCTTAGGAGGATATGAATTATGGCTCTTCTGGAGTTAATAGAAACACAGAAGGGGTAAATTGCTGAATATGGATTCTGGAAGCATAGTAAAATGTAACCTTAATAACAATTAGTTAAATAATAAGCTAAGGATTGTAACAGAGTCCACAGTTTTATTTTTGTCAGCTCTGTGATGTTGATATGTACTCTAGCAACAAGGGTATTGTGTTTGTAAAGTAAATGCTGTAAATCTTGAATCTGTCTTAAGCCTCCTAATTGCCTATGTTTAAACCATCTTCTGCTACTAAAATGTGAAAATGTATGAATTCTACTTGAGATTATAAAAATGCACTTATTTTAAAAATTAATCCAAATTCTTTCTCTTTCTGAAGAATTCAGGCATTGAAAAAGCTTTTCTCTTCGATGTAGTCAGCAAAATCTACATTGCAACAGACAGTTCTCCTGTGGACATGCAGTCATATGAGTTGTGCTGTGACATGATTGATGTAGTGATAGATGTTTCCTGTATATATGGGTAAGTGATGAATACTTTTAGGAAAAAAAAGTCCTCAGAACGTGTAGAATAGGTTGCAAACTGTGCAACTGGTGCTGGCTTTGTCATGCAGCAAAATGTGCTTTAGAGCACATTGGTTCTGTGAGTAACTAAAATAAATCCAAATTATTTGGCAGCATTTATACTTGGTTTGTTTCCCTCCACTCATGGCCCTAGACAGCTATCTGACATTTGTGGAAATTGTGTTTCATGTAAAATCTGAATACTGCTGTGTCTTGTTTGGCATGGTGGAGCAAGTACATAAATACCTGCAAATAATTGGGCTCAATAGCATGCCATAAGTGTAACTTGCAGTGACATTGTTGAGACTTGCTGCAGTCTGAACAGAATAACATTTGTGAGGTCAACTCATCTGCTGCTGACTTTCTATGAGGGATGCATATAGTGCTGATATCTCACGATTTACAGCAGAGTTATTCTTCCCACTGGACTTGAGAAGTGGTAACTGGTTCTGAAGAACTGGTAACTTATCTTAGAACTGTGATTGTAGCCTGGAAAATGCAGTGCTACCAAGAAAATACTACAGCATTTCATGGTCTGTCTCCTGATGGGTTGATCCAGGGCTGTGTGACTGTTTGGTTTGGTTTTTTTTTCAGGAGTGCTTAGAAGTAACTTGCAATACATCATTTGCATCTATAGTAATTTAACTAACACTAATAACTTGAAGATAGAAAACAGCATGCTCATCTCTTCTTGTAAGTGGAGGCTGGTGTAGCTTAAGACTAAAAAGTGTCCTGCTCCATGTTGCATTCTCTGCCCCAGCCTCACTAAGGAATCCTTTGTATTCATTTACCAAAAGTAATTTCACTGAGATGTTACTACAGACATCAAAAGAATGCACGCTGGTAGCTTGCTCTTAACTGCTCATCTGTGATAGGTAGTATCTAATGAAGGCCTCTGCCCTGGTTAGATCTGGTTTTCCTGAGAAACTGGAGGTCTGATAATGGTCTTACTCACTGGTAATATTAACCTGCATTGCAGGTTCTCCATTTGCTTAGTTCAGTATGAGTAATATTCTTCTAGCTGCATTTAACAGCTGTTTGTCTTGGAAGTTACATGTGCATGCCTATTAGATTATGCCTTGGGTTAATTTGTTCTTTTTTAGGTTAAAAGAAGATGGCACTGGAAGTGCTTATGATAAAGAGTCAATGGCAATTATCAAGCTCAATAACACAACAGTCCTGTACTTAAAGGAAGTAACAAAGTTTTTGGCATTAGTTTGCATTCTTAGGGAAGAGAGTTTTGAGCGCAAAGGTAAGAACTTCCCTGCCATTGAACAGCCTTTATCTAATATTTTTTATCAGCTGTAAAATATTAATATGACTTTACAAGTCACCTTGATTTTTGTGTGACTAAATTTGTGTAGTTTCTTCTGGGAGGAAATTTTTATTTTTTGGAGATAGATATAATGAGGTCGTATTTTTAAATTTGTGAATCATCGCTTTAATCACTGTCCTCCTGCCAAAATGACTTGTGTAGCTAACACGAGCTCTGTCTCTACCATCTGTTCTAGTGGGATCACTAGTATGGAGCAATGGGCCTCTTACCTACTCTTTGCTCATGAATATACACCTTGCATTCCAAATATGTACCTTTTTTTTTCAAAAAACGGAGTCCAAATAAATACTAACATCAGTAAAACTTTGTTAAATCTTCTGAGTCCAAATTTATACTAAATAAATAGCAAAATACCTATTGGTTAGATTTGATATTGATTTTGATGCTCTGTTTACATAAATATGCCAATCTGAGCACAGTTTTTCCTCTCCTTGACAGGTTTGATAGACTACAATTTCCACTGCTTCCGCAAAGCCATTCATGAAGTTTTTGAAGTAGGTGTTGCCTCCCACAGGATCTGCAACCATCAATCAAGCACCTCAAATATGAAAGCAGTGACTCACAATGGCACACCTAGGAATGCAGTCTAGAGGAAAGCTAAAGACCTTGGATAGACTTGTCAGCTCTTCACTCCAAAGTTTTGTGGAACAAGAGAAGAGTAGTCTGAAAGCCTGAAGTATGTTTCAGAGAAGAGTGGTCCTAACTGTGGAACAGCAGATTGTAACTCATGTTGGGCAACTGAGACTACTGTGAAAATACTTGAGGCCAGTGGAGTTAGAAATGCCAGTTTGAAATCAGCTGTATTGCAAATGCAGTAGGTTTTCAGTTTGGAGTCCTCTTTTAACAGTCTGTGTCTGACTGATTGCCTGGTCAAAACTTACAAACAATTGAGTTGGGTTTTGTGTGAAACACTGAACAGTCACTTGCTTAACTTTTTAATTTTTTTTTTTAATTAATCTGTAGAATATCCTCTTTTGCTTAAGTTTACCTCCTGTCATGCAAAAACAAAATTGGTGTTATTAAGGCTTGTGAAACTCAAGCTTTTTGCTTGCTGAGGCTGGTCTCAAATCATTCCATTAAGTAGTTCTTGTTCTTGCTGGTGTGCTCATAGTTCTCATGAATTCTGTGCTTGTTAAGTGGATGCAAGATAGAGAGCTCTGTTCTAGTGATCATGTGTTTGTTTAGAGAACTGACCTGGAGCTTCATTTTAAGAGATAGTGATACTTTGCTTTCAGACCACACTTCTTGGTATGTCCCCTTTGATGGAAGGGAAGGATTAAAATCAGAAATAAACTACCTGCTCTCTTTTGCAAAAACATGGATGTCATAAATCTGTGTGATTAATCCTATTCATGAAACAACTGCATGGCTAACTAAACTGAAATGTCTGCCATCTGTTGGAATAAAGCAGCCACTTTCAGCTATTCCCAAGCAAAGAAATTACAAAGTTACTGACTTTTGATGGTGGATCTTTCTCCACTCTCTGACTGATAATCAAGACAATTCCTAGCAAAATGTCTGAGGGTGTTGTCTGTGCATGGCAATTAAGTTCACTGTGCCATAATTTACTAATAGTACTGGACTTTGAAAGTACATTGTTTCTGTACTATGACAAACACCCTCTTGTTTGTCGCTGTGCAATCTGACTAAAATAGTGTTTTTCCTGATTTTGTGAATTCTGCTGACTTTCATACTATGGGCAGTATATGTGAATTCTTTAATTTATTGGTATTAGTACTGCAGATGTCATTCTGTACACCAGCCTTGCTGTGCAGGAGGCCCAGCCACTGGCCCATAAAGACCTTGCCTCCTTTTACCTGTCCCTATGTGTGTATAGGTGTTGCAAAGCCATCGGACCAACTATACAAGTCCCACTATAAAAATTTCTGCAAGAAGAACTAATTGAAGTGATTTCTGCAACTGGTGTATTTATGTGGTCAGAAATAACCATGGGACTGCTTCTGTGCTTATAGAATGAACTTCCATTGATATATATAAAAATGAATATACATGCATTAACATTGGGGTGTATGCACATACTGTGTAAATATTTTTTTTTTTGTACAGCAGGAAACTGGAATTCAAGTGCTCTAGGTCTATTCTCTTAAATCTAGGCTGAGCCCCCTTTTGCTAATGGAACTACAGAACTTTTTTTGAGGGAGTACAGCGGGCTCTTAAGATTGGGTTTTGTAGTTTGCAAGCACTATCACAGTTCAGATTCTGAAGGTAAGAGGAGAAGTAATTGGCAAAATAACAGGAAGAAAGAATCCCCATTTGTGCAGTGAGTTTTTCCATGTTCTAAGTACCTGCATATGTTCTCTTTCTTTTCACCACTACAAGATTTTGTGCTAATAAAATGAAAAAAAAAAAAAAAGGTCAAACTGTAACACTTGTTTCTGCTTGTCTTTATGGACAGAAGTCTGTAAAGGCCTGTGTGGTTAAGCAAAGTTTTAAAAGCCATGTTATCTTTATGGTATACTTAAAAAAATTAAATACTACATTCCCATTTAGTCAGCCTTAGCTTTCATTTTAATTAAAAACTGTTTCAGAACTAAGCTCTGAAAGTTTAATTTGTCTCTAGTAAGGAGTACCGTATTTCTTCAGTTTACTGAACTAAGATGCTGTTATACAAGGAGAGTCTTAATAACCTGTTACTGCTTTATTCAGACAGCTTTTAGCTTCTGAAAATGTTATGGTGCCAAAGAGGAGGAAGGATAGGAATTAGGCTTTATTTTCTTCCTTGGGCAGGAACTTGTCTCTCCTTCCTGTGCTGACCTGCTGCAGGGAGAGATGCTATTAGAGAAAAGGGAAGGCAGTATCACAGTATCTCCAATAAAAACATTGAACTCGTAGAGGAAACCATCAATTGGGGCTTCACTTTTCTGCCTTTTTTCCCCTTTTTCCTCTTCTGAACCTGCAGTGGTGTGGATGTTCTTCAGTCTTTTTTTGCAAACAACTGAGGACCTGTGATCATAAGGAAAAGAGTGGTGTTGACAGGGGAGGGCATAGACAAAATGTTAACCCATCTGCTGAGAGAAGAAATAAAATTTCTTTCTGTTGAAGACTAAAGCAATCCCTTGCAAGGTACCTTTCAACGTTTGCATTGTTGGGCACTGGGGCGTTGCTGATGACTGACTGAATTTCCCGTTGTTAATTATGCCAGCTGCAGCACAGGGGAGGGATGGAGGGAAAGGCCAAGCCTGGGACGAGGGGCAGAGCAATCAAAGGTGGTATCACTGCTGCTCAGAAGGTGTAATACACCTACCTCTCTGGGACGAGGGGCAGAGCAATCAAAGGTGGTATCACTGCTGCTCTGAAGGTGTAATACACCTTCAGCTGGAAGACAGAGCCAAAAATCCCTCCTCACTGTGAAAAACGCCAGTCACTTGTTTTTAGAATTTTAAAAGTTTAATAGTAATAAAATGATTATTAAAATAGTAATATAGAGTAATAAAAATTTGGACAATTAGGGTTAGGACAATATGAGACAATAAAAACAAAGAGTTATGGACAGTCCGGGTACCTCTTTCTGGGTAAAATAAGCCTGAAAAAGGACCCACGTTAACAGAGGATTAACCCTTAAATGCCATAGCCTGTTGCATATTCATACACCTCATCCATGATGCGTGAATTCCATTCAAACAAAGGATTCTGTCTGGTCAGTGTCAGCTTCTTCCTCTGAATCCTGGTGGTGTCTTCATGGCTGAGCAAGACAGGAAGAAGTTCGTTTCTTCTGATAATGGAGCAATAAATTCTCTTTCTCTGAAAGATGTAGGTGTCCTGTGGCTGCTGTCTGGTGCGGTTACCCTGTTCCTTTCTTTAAAAAAAAATCCCACATACATAGTTTCTATTTTAACTACAAAAGTTACATTTTACCTACGAACTACATTTACCATACTATTAAAATACTAATACAACACTACTAATCAATACAACACAATACATTTAGCAAATACCTGCGTAGAGCCATGTAATAGCACTTTTCACACTCTGTATCTCGCGGAGCGTGGGGCAGCTCAGCTGGGCTGGGAGCGCCCCGAGCCCCGCGGGGCCGGAGCGGAGCTCAGCCCGGCCCCTGCCGCTGCCGTGCCCGCTCGGGCCGGGCTCGGGCCGGGCTCAGCACCGGCGATCCTCGACCGGCGATCCTCGGCCGTCGCTCGCCGGCGGTGAAACGCCCGCGGGAGCTGCGGGCAGTCCTGCCGCGGAGCCGGAGCCGGGGCCGGAGCCGGGGCCGGGGCCGTCCGGCCCGGGCAGTGCGCGGTGCTGGGGCCGGAGCGACCTGGGTGTGCGTGGTCTAGTCACGTTTAGGGAAGATTTTGTGTTGTAGCAGGATTCCTGTGTGTGCGGAGTCTAGTCACGTTTAGGGAAGATTTTGTGTTGTAACAGGATTCCTGGGTGTGCGTGGTCTAGTCACGTTTAGGGAAGATTTTGTGTTATAGCAGGACTCCTGTGTGTGCGTGGTCTCTTCCATTTAGGGAAGATTTTGTGTTGTAGCAGGAGACCTGGGTGTGCGTGGGCTTTTCACATTTAGGAAAAATTTCGTGTTATGGTGGGATTCCTGTGTGTGCGTGGTCTCTTCTCATTTAGGGAAGATTTTGTGTTATACCAGGATTCCTGTGTGTGCGTGGTCTTTTCACATTTAACAAAGATTTTTGTTCCCTTTGGTGCGAAATAGCTGGACACCTGTGTGTGCGTGGTCTTTTCACATTTAGGAAAAGTTTTGTGTTATAGCGGGATTCCTGTGTGTGCGTGGTTTTTCTCATTTAGGGAAGATTTTGTGTTATAGCGGGACTCCTGTGTGTGCGTGGCCTCTTCCATTTAGGAAAAGTTTTGTGTTATAGTGGGATCCCTGTGTGTGCGTGGTCTCTTCCATTTAGGGAAGATTCTGCGTTATAGCAGGACTCCTGTGTGTGCGTGGTCTTTTCTCATTTAGGAAAAGTTTTGTGTTATAGCAGGATTCCTGTGTGTGCGTGGGCTTTTCACATTTAGGGAAGATTTTGCGTTATAGCGGGATTTCTGTGTGTGCATGGTCTTTTCACATTTAGCAAAGATTTTTGTTCCCTTTGGTGCTGAATAGCTGGACACCTGTGTGTGCTTGGTCTTTTCACATTTAGGAAAAGTTTTGTTTTATAGTGGGATTCCTGTGTGTGAGTGGTTTTTCTCATTTAGGGAAGATTTTGTGTTATAGTGGGATGCCTGTGTGTGCATGGTCTCTTCCATTTAGGGAAGATTTTGTGTTTTAGCGGGATGCCTGTGTGTGCGTAGTTTTTCTCGTTTAGAGAAGATTTTGTGTTCCCTTTGGTTCCCTTTGGGTTTGAGTTTTGGGCTTGGAGCAGCCGCTCGCGGCAGACGGCGCTCTGGTAACGCGTCTGCAAGAAGGTTTAAAAAATGCGATTCCACTGACTCCCGCTGCTGTACCTATGGCCATCTTCTCCCATCCTGTCCTTTTCTTGCTATGCTTTGCCCTCCCAGCACATTTTTCTACCCTGATAGTTGTGGAAACAGGTAGCAGGAGAAACATAGCCTTCAAAAACGGAGTTCTAGAGGCGCCTTTTCTGAATGCTGGCGTTTTTTGAGGTTTACATTTACAAAAATCTCTTGTGCTGTCTGTGTAAACAAGCTGGAAGCTGGACTTCAAGGGATACTAATTAAGTTTACTTATGATGTTAAATTTGGAGGAGATGTCAACTCCCTCGAAGATAGAGGCCCTGCAGCAAAACCGTGACAAATTAGAGGGTGGGGCAATCACTGATGTGTGAAATGCAAGAGTGTTGGATTTTGCAGCTGGGACAGGTAACCCTGGACACGTCTGGGGAACGGGAGGCTGAAGGGTGTCACGGAAAGTGAAAGTTGCTGTCTCATAATATATGATTAAATCTGTAATTACCTAACAAAGTGTTTTTAAAGCCTTTTACCCTATGACATAACAAAGATAAAGGGAATGATGTTAATTCCCTGTTTTTATGTCACTTAGGGGCAAATAAAAGAGAAGCTATTGATGTCTGTCCACACCTTGCTTGACTTTGATTTTTACAATCAAGTTTCTGTTGTTGATGTTGTGCCCATCCCTGTCTCTCATCACCAATCTCCCCACCCCCAGATATCTTTTGGGCTGCTAACTGATTATTCTTTATCTGAAATCTGTCAGAGAAAGTCAAAGAGGAAATATGTTAAAATACCAAGTAATATTAAACTGCCTGGTGGATAAAAGTAGTGTGGATCCGTGTCATTCTTTCTGGCTTGCAGTGAGTGAATTGGTTATTCAGTGCTCCCCTGTGATTTAAAGATAGTTTATCTTTCATGCCCTCTAGATGGCTGTCTTGTTCTCTTCGAGAGAATATTACACAGTCTGATGGAGCTGTAAGGCAAAAGTTTATCTAATTAGTCTCAGTTTTCACACGTTTGTGTATTTGCAATGTACTTTACCATTTATGAATAAAAATTATGGTATGTGACTTGAAAACCTGTGAACCACTGTCAGCTGAAGTGCCTTCTGTTTCTGGGCCGGAGGTGGGTAAGTCCTAACTTGTTTAAGAGAATTGAAAGTAATTCCTAATAAACTTTCCATTATATCAAAAAGCTGCTAATTTATTGCACAAGAAAACTTATGTAAATGATAATATAATTGCCAAACAACAGCTCAGTGTGGAGTGAAAATTTCCTGAGGTTTTAAATTCTTCCTTGTTAAAAAACAAAACCAAAAACAAACAAACAAAAAAGCCCTAAAATTTTTGGTTCTTGAAGTCCTTAATTTATTTTGTTAAATTTAAATTTTGTTCAAGCTGCTTAGTGCAGGAAGGAGCAAGTACAATGTTTGCTATTCAGCTGACATCATTACCTGTAAGTAAAAAATCAATGTAGAATGGGACCTGGTATTTCCTGTGTAAAGTCCAGAGGGACATAAGGATCTATTGCCCAGTTTTCTGAATTGTGATCAGCTCCCGCTGCTCCGGGCAGAGCCCCGGGAGCCGGGGGGAGCCGCAGGGACGGGGCTCGGCCGGTGCTCGGCGCTGCCTCCGCCTGCCCCGC
This sequence comes from Pyrgilauda ruficollis, assembly GCF_017590135.1. NCBI lineage: Eukaryota > Metazoa > Chordata > Aves > Passeriformes > Passeridae > Pyrgilauda > Pyrgilauda ruficollis. The sequence goes on from NW_024526377.1 coordinate 2,658,669, forward strand.
CGGGAGACCCGGGAGCCGAGCCGGGCCCCGGGGCCAGACAGGGTCCCTCGGGATCTCTGCCCTTCCTAAAGTCCCTCGGGATCTCTGCCCTTCCTAAAGAAAAAATATCACAACGATTACATTTTACTTTATTAAATTATTAGTTTTTATAGAATTTTCAAGTCTACCTAGTTTAAATATATTTCCAATGAAGTAGATGGCTTGGTAATATTATTAAAAAAGCTTCAAAACTTGCATTAACTTTCAAAAATGCTTGATAATCTGAGCAGTTTATCATAAGGAGCAGGAGAAAGTTTGAGGTTTATTTAAGGTTTATTCTTTGAGCAGTTGTGTTTGTGTGAGAAAGATGTGTCACCAGGTGTAGGGACAGTTAAAGCAGTAGTGTTTGAAGAGAGGATAATCCCTGAAATATGTCAAAAATAAGTGAATGTAAGAGTTGTTGGGGGAGGTATTGTGTTGGGAAAAGATGTTTTCAACACAAAAAAAAGGTTTTCTTACTTCTGTGTCTGCAGCAAAGTCCTTCAGTAAAAAGCTAGGTAATCATTTTTCTCTGTGTTAAATTTTTTCTGGTTTTTTTTTTTTTTCCTTTTTTTTTCTGATAGTGCCTTTTGCAGTATACACTTGTTCAAATTGCCAAGACCATGTCATTTTCTCAAAACTTAATTGAAAATACCATAAGGACAGTGTAAATTTAAATGAAGCTCTGAATTTCACGGTCCAGCTCTGCACCTTTCAGACCAACATTCTCTCACAGATTTGGGAAAGCATACCAAGCTGATCACATCTGTTCCAGCTTTTGCATTATTCCTTCCTTTTAACCCTGTACAGGAACTACTATGTGTAACTCATGATAAAACAGGAAAAGTTTACTGCAATTTTATTGAAGCTCCCACCTTTTACTTTCTCTGAATTTCCTTTTTAATATCTGATACTGGAATGATAAAGTGTGTGTGTATATATATATATATATATATACACACACAATATATATATACTTATATAATATATATATATATAAATATGTAGCTCTGTAGAAGATTGGTGGTAGCTCTTCTTTCTGTTTAGTTTTAAACATGTAGATGGCATATCTGTAAGGCAACTCAAGGATTCCTCATATGAGAGTCTAGTCATGTTATTCATTTACTGTCTGCTCTAAAATCACTTTATTTCCTGGTTTTGCTTGGGGATTCAGTCAATCAGAACTATATGTGCATATTCTAAATCTTTCATTTTTTTATTGTCACGCTGCCTCTCTAGAGAAGTAATTATGAAGTGTGCTAGCAGTCAAGTAAATCTAGATCTTACGTAAAGAACATTAAAATAACAAGAGGTTTCTAATTACACAAAGAATGAACAAGACAAAATAGTATCATCACCACATGACACTGCATGTAATCCAGACATGCCCTGAAATAGTGGGACATTTTATTAGAGTGGCATAATAGCATGAGATATTTAAAGTCTGGTGTCAATTTTTTCCATAATATTTGTTGAGTTGATGCTTTCAAATGATTAATAAATGGAAAATTGGTAGCACTCTGTGTGTGTGTGAGATGTAACTGGTACAACCACATTTTGGTTTAAGCAACATCATCAAATTCTGGAGGAATTCCTGCTCCAGCAGTGCATAATAAATAGGTAGGGGGATAAAAAGATCTGTTTTTTTTATCCTAGCTGCTAAGGTGCAGCTAAATACACGAGTCACCTTCCTTTGCTTGTTTTATTTTGAATCCTGCATAATTCCATTAACAAAAGAAAAATGTGTAGGGTAACAGAGTTGGTTGGAAGGAGGATGTCTCCTTCCCTTTCTTAGGATGTGCTAGAGGACTGCATCTTAACTTGCTCTCCCACAAAATACTCTGCCCGAAGTTGTGTGCAGAAGGTTATTAACCACGAGCATATGGCTTCTGTCCTGGTGGTGGCACTTAGCACTCTCTCTGCAATGCACCAAGCATTTGGAGGAAGGAGCGGGAACACAAAAGAATAAACAAAAATAAATAATAATAAAAATAATAATAATAAAAAAAACCCACTGTAAAATGATAATGAGGGAGTGCGCAGTCCCTCTCAGCAAGCAGCTCAGCAGAGCAGAAGTGTGGCCTCAGTCACGGCACTGTGACTCATTATTAGAATCCTTTGCCCGAAGGCTGGAGCAGCGATGCAGGAGAACTTCACGCTGAGGAGCTGATGGCTCCTTGGAGTGACTGCCAAACTAATCAGGCAGCCGCGGCTGCTGAAGGCTCGCGTTTGTTTCCTGACAGACACACTCAGAATCAAACATCAGGACTATCCCTGCGTTTCTGTGAGAGCACAAAGCATCCCTGCTTATTCAGTATGAAATGTTGTTGTTGTTGTTGTTGCAATAATAAAAATTATTATCATTTTTACCAGCTTCGGTTCTCTGAGGAATAAGAAAATGTCCCTCTGGGACTGCTGCAAATGTGACATTTTGTTTTGTAAATTGTTTCTCTGATTTGGACAGGGCAGGATGTTCATTTTCAACATTAAAATAATATTTTTCTATTAGCCTAGGAAAGGCATTACTTGAATGAATATTCTTCTGGTGCTGCTCTCCATCATTATAGTGACAGCACAGGAATTATAATATTAGCCTAATTCTAAAAATTTTCTACCTTGTGCTCATTTTCTATTCCTGATTGTTTCAGCTTCTTTACATAATGTGACTGCTACACAACTCTTCTTTTGTAATGATAAAGGTATTCATCCTTGGTCACTTAATAATGCTTCAGAATCTTTATTGTAATATCTAAAAGCCTCTTGAAGTCTGAATAGAGTTCCTGTTTCTTTATGGTCCTTACCATGTTGTGCCTTCTTATCTAGCTATCTGTATTTGTAACTGTTGATAAAGAGAACAAAATTTGATGTTAAATGGAAGCATGGGAGGCCTTCAGGGAAGGGAAGACTGAAGCCTGAGAAAGCCAAAAAAGGCAGGTTCACAGCAGGCTGCTATTTCAGCACTGTAGCTCTCATACCTTATGTTTTGTGGCACAGCACATATTCTGTCCTTTTTCTAATGATGATACTGGAAAGCCTTTGCATTTCTTTACAATGACATGGGGAGTGCAATCTTAAATATTCGTGTTCATTGTGCCATATAAAAAATGCCCACTGACCAGAACTGGGCTCCACAAGGGCCTGTTTACCCAATTGCTTTAAACAGCAAAGAGAAAATACCAATTATGGGCTTAAGATTCTGCTTTGTTAAGGATTTCAGTGTCTCACTTCATTAAACAACTGAGGCAGGCCAGTAATTTTTTTGTACAGAACAGAGCAAGGAGAAGGCTCAGGCAGGAGTTCTAGAGCACTAGGAACTTGGCCAGTGGAAATTTAGACAGACAGGGAACTCAGAGCTGACTGGCAACTGAGTGGAGCATTTGGGAATTAGGGTGATAGGTCACTTTTAAATTTAAACTTATAAATTTATTGCTGAATGGTTCTTCTGTGAGTTCTGTATTTCCTTTTTCTGAAGATTTGAGGGAATAACATTTAGTTCTTCATGCCTCTGTGCATGACCAATAAAGCTCAGTGATGCCAGGAACAACAGTTATGGGTTCCTGCCATTTTTAATTGTCTCAAAACATGAACTGTCAAGACTGAGTTCAGTGTTTTCTAAACCAAGTGGTCAAGACACATGCTTTTCCTCTCTCATTTTCTCTATTGATTGTATTTGAAAAATGTTGAATCCAGGAATGGTTTGAAGAGCAGCACTGTAAGTTGAAATGTGATTAAACCAGAGATTCTATAAAGGAGAGGGTGTTGGGAACTTTGATTTGCCTCAGCTGGCTGAAATAAAATTGAAATGTAGGATAAACTTTCGCCTCATGTTCCTGTGACAACCTACTTGACATAAACAGCAGTTATACAGAGCTATGAATTTAACCTGCTTGTGGCTGGGTTTAAAATCTGAGCAAAATCAAGAGCTAAATTTGGATGCATTTTTGTGATTTTGCATCATTGCTTTATAACTCTATAGAAGCACATAGACTGCAAATGCTGATTCAGATGCATACAATTTTGAACTTTAAGTATTTAAAATAGTATTGGGTAATCACTTATTTGTTTGGAGTTTGGAAAACATTATTTCTGCATGTGTGTACTTTGTTTTCTTTGAAAATTTTATTGTGCTTTAGAATGGCAACTTATCAGAGCACTGTACTTGTCTAGAAAGTATTTATGTATCTGGACTTGCTGAGGGCTAAATAATAACTTGCAAGCTGTATGGCCAGAATATTTGCTAATGATTTGCAGATTTCAATACACAAACTGAAGAAATTTATAGAAAACTTTAAATTTGAGGATTTTGACTTTAAAGACTTTAAGTAATTGTCTTTGCTTTGGATCTAGTGAAGCTGCTGGTTCAGAAGACGTTGATAGCAGCAGATATTGGAATAATTTGTTCATCAGTGAATACTTTCAAATAGTGCCCTAAGTAAACTTAATTAAGGAACGTAAATTCACTTTGAAAATTAGGCTTAATTTTCAAACTTTAACCTTTAAATAAACTGTAAATCAGTATAACTCAGGAACACAACATCAAGTGTGGTGTTTTCTAGACAATGTGAGGCTCTTGTCAAATCTTGCATTTCAGTGACAGCCATCTGATCTAATTTCTGTCTCTTGATAATGTTTTGGTGACTTGGTGGAGTCTAATCACTGCTGACCACAGCAGATAGCATGAGTGACAAATTTTGCTCTTCTTATCTGCACATTCTCCTTGGCATATCTTGACTGATTTCTGTTTGTATTGGTTTTAATTCTCTAAACATTAAGACAACAGTATAGATGATGTAATTATTGTCTGTGCTGCTGTTCTTTCATTTTTTGGGTTTTTCCATGAAGAATTATGCTGCAGGATTTGTTTGTTCCTTTTGGTTTTGTTTTGTTACTGGCTTCTCACAGCAGGAGATAATGGTAAATGCTTTATTTCCCACCATCTCTTCACTGTGTTCCCTCCTTGAAACTTCTGCTCTGTCTTTCTGAAGAATTTCTAGTTTCATCTCTTAAAAATGGGTTTGTATGAGATGGTTTAAATGTGTTTACAGTGCATGTCTTGAACATCTAAGTGGCCAAAGCATTAGTTAGGGCTTTTAGACTTTCCTTCTGCTCTACTTACTGCTTTGGGCAAATAATTTGAGGGAAAATATGGATACTTTAGTGAAGGGCAGTAAGTTGAAAGAACTTTATTTCTTAGTGTTAAATATATACTGAATACAGGTAGAATGTGAGGCTTGTTAAACACAATATTCCAGTTTAGTTATTGTATAACAGAGTAAGAAATCCCAAAGGAATTTTTTAAGCAAGGTAAAATAGAATTGCATACACTCCTTATTATTGCAAAAGTTTCCTTAATCACATTGTTTAAACTCTGCAATATACTGTAATGCTTATTAGTGATTTTTCATTTTCAGCTGTCAAATAATTCCTTTTGCTAACTCTGGATAAATAGCATTCTCAATACTTTTGGTTTTAGTTATAGATGATGTATATATGACCAGACAGCTGATAAAATAAAGAACTATTGTGTTTTCCACTGTGTTGCATTTAGAGGTTCAGATGCAATTTATTTGATTTGTGATATTTTATAAAAGTTTCTTCAACTAAAATTCTGTTAGTCATTCTTGTTGTCAAAGGTAATGAAAGGAAATTAAATGTTCTTTGACCTGTAATGACAACAGATGGTTTGGGTCCAAAGAGAAATAGTCTCATGGTCTCTTTTTGTTCCTATTTCCCAAAGAAAACTCCACATTATCAAAAGTCCCTATAATTAGAGACACTGAAATATATGTTCTATTCAATGGGCTTGTGTGAGGAAATAAATTTGGACTATCAAACCTCTATAATAATACAATCATATAATATATGGTTTGTTATGCCATTTCCAATAACAGTTCCTCTTTTCAGATTTTCCTTGTTGTTATTTTGTTGACCAATTTGAAATTTGATTTGGTTTTCAGCTGGAAATATTCTGAGAAAAATGAAGAAGGATCTTCAAGAGACCCATCAAGACAGCAATGAGTGTTTAAAAGTAAATATGTAAATAAGTCTATTTTGTGTGGTTTGCTTGCTGTTTTTTTGTTGTTGTTGTGGGGTTTTTTTTGTTTTTGTTTTATTTTTCTTTTTTTATTTTTTTGGTTTGGTTTGGTTTGATTTTTTTTTGTTTTTTTTGTGGGGCTTTTTGGTTCTTTTGGTGGTTTCTTTTTGGGAGAGAGAGAAGCACTAAACCTGGGGCTGTTTAGGATCTGTATCCTTTGGTATGGAAAAGTCTTTAAAATTTAAACTTTCTTAGTACTTTTGTTTTTATTTGAAGCAAAGTAAATAAATGGGCATAGCTAATTATTAAGATCTAGTCAGGCCAAGTGGTATTGGGTAAAAGAGTTAATAGAAATTAAGATGAAAACAAAATCTTAGCAATCCTGAACTACTTGAATTTTTAAAACCTTTAAGTTTAACATTTTAGGAGACTTCAAGACAGATAAGATTGGAAAAGGGACACACTAATTCTGTATTTCAACCATTAATGCCTTCTTGATCCCATTAACTTTTTAAATGTGCCCTGTACTCAGCTAAATTGGGTTGTCTGGAAATGTTCAGAAGTACCAAGAGACTGTGGGCAGTGCACTGCTGGAAATGGATCACCTCTACTATTAAAAAGTGCTGATGCAGGGCATTTGTGGCTTTTCACCCTGTGTCTAATTCACACACATGTAGTCCTGTCTCCTCTCTTTTCAGACCAGCATTCCTGCAGAATGTTTGTAATTTTCTTTCCTTTCCATGATGATCCTTGCACATGATGATGAAATTAATTCTCCGAGTCTTTTCATCCTGGGAAAATCTGACCTGCTTGCCTTCCATTTAGATAATTTTTCTTCCCCTTTCTTAAAACTGAGGTATTTCTATGCTTCCCTGTCACTATAAGACACAAAATAACATGACACGGACACGCTGCTGCTCGCAAGGTAAAAAGGGAAGTTTAATTTCTGACTCTGGCATTTATAGATTTCCAAAAGTGACAGTGGATTGGAGGGTGACAGTGCCACCTCTCCAATGACACTGGACCAACCAACAATCCATCAAGTTTCTCCTCCTCCAGAAAAGAATGCAAAACAATAAGTTATTTACAGAGAGAGTGTGAGAAAGTTCGTTACAAGAACGTAAACATCAGAAAATCTTTAGAAAACCTTTAAAAATCAGGGCGATGCTGATCTTCAAAATGTTTACAGAAGAGGAGTGACCACTGCATTTGAAGGCTGAGCGTGTCCTTGGCCCCAGCTCCTCTCTGCCTCGCTGAGAGGCTGCAGCAGAGCTCTGGAGCCAGGAGGGCTGACCCAGCAGAGCTGTGTGTGACACAGAACCAAAGGTTGGACCGCCTGCCTCTGAGGTGGCGCGGCGCATCAAACCACAGAGGATCAGGAGAGATGTGTTGCCTCGCTGTGAGTGACAGAAGTTAATAATTAGTGACAATGATTGACAGACCCACTCCATCTGCCGCCCTGACGCCCAGGAGCAGTTATTCCACAGCACAGGGAGCTCCTCTGGGGCAGCAGCTCGGGCTCTGATTGACAGCTGCCTCCGAGAGAGACGGGCCACTGACAGCAAAGTCACTGTCAGCAAAAGTGCCGCAGCCTCCCCCTGCTCCCTGCAAGTTTCACTAGCTGTATACATTTATTCTCTTTCATTTATCGTGTCAGGTGGGGTTTTAAATGTATTATTAGCCAGGCATTTCTTCACTGCAGGGCTTTTTTTTTTTTTTTGCAGTGGTAGTGGAGAGATCCATACACAGCGAGATGATTTCACCTATCTGCAGCTGAGTGAAGGAGTGTAGACCAGCATACTGACATATCTCTAATTAATCTGCCTTTCTGTCTGTTGGGAAAGAAGAAATGTTGCATTACTTTCTCTCTATATTGAAATTTTGAATGTTCGTGTGACAATGCACTTTTTTGTATTTCCAAATGCAGAAAAATATTTGGAAACGTTTTATAATTTAAGTCTGTTGTATTATCCTTTCAGATTTGCAGCATTATAATAGGAATATAGGTTGGTTTTGACAGAGATAATAATCTGTGGGAGTTTTTTAACACCATGCATGAAACTATGATTTGTAATGTAAAATTGTACTAAAAACGACAAAGGCAAAAGGTCCTGCATTCTGTAAGGTAGATATATATAAGGAAATTTATTGTAGCATGCTTAACATATTCATTTCATCACTTTACCTAATTATAGATTATTTGTTCTATGAAAGTAAGGTGCAAATAGCACGAATTTAATTTTGGGTCTTATTTCATAATACTAAGAGCCTTCAACGTCTGGGAAGATTTAAGAGTATAATTCTTTTTAGGTTTTGTTTTGTTTTATTTTCTAAATTACATTAGTATAAGCAGAATACACTCATCCAAACCCTATATAAAATTGCAGTTGTGAAACATTAGATGCCAAGGCATTTCCATTTAACAAGAAGTAGTACTTAGCCTACCATGCATATAAAAAGAAATTCTGTGATCCATTCATAATTGCCTACTTTCCTTCCTCTAGCTCATGAGACCACAGAAAAGAATCGAATTGCTGCTCAAACAAATTCCCACAGATGCTGTAGGAGTTCTTGGAGGATGTTATTTTTGCACTGTGAGGTGAGGTCTTTCATTAATCAAATATTGTGTACTTAGCAGAGGAGATCTATGTTGAATTTTATTCCTGTTTCTTTTTTCATCTGGAGCCCCTCTCCACATTTCTCTAGCTGTACATTTCAGATTTCCTGGCTACACAGAAAACTATCAAATGTAGAATGAGCAAAACATGGAAAGAAGCTTCATCTTTGATGTTTTCATAACAACCCTCACTATGTTTGTGGTGATAAACACAATGCTTTAAATTTGAGTTTGGTTGTTTTTTTAAAAATTCAATCAATTTATGTGGGTTTTTTCAAAGTGATCAGATAATCTTCATGCACAGGTTGCTCATTGTGGTAGACAAAGAGGAAATCAGAATGGATTCAGTCTTAATAGAGAGTTTGTCTGCAGGAAAGCTTGGTCAGCTTCCATCTTTTTGTTACAGTTCTCTTGTTATATTAAGGTGCTAAAATCTCTGCTGCTGCTCCTGTCAGGCCAGGAAGGAAATCCAACCCTGCAAGGCTGAGTGGAGCTGTTCCATATGGAATAACCCCATCATTGCAATAGTCAAAGTAAAGGCTCCCAGAATCACTGAGATCCCCTTGAGGGGCATCATTCACTCTGGATTGAAGCATCTTCAAACTGTATTTTGGCATAGCTTCTACAGCAAGGCTTCAGGCTTCATGAGAGGAACATCACTCCACTTCAGAAGGCCTCAAGCATCTGCCCTTCTTGTTCTCCAGTTACTCTCCTGGAGCCTTCTGCTGAGGTGTGGTGCTACAAGTGCTTAAAGTCTCCTGAAATTGTGTGGTGTTGCTGTGTTTGGGTGGATGCTCGAAGCCTTCTGAGGTCTGGTGTTCCTGTGTTTGGGTTGAAGCCTTCTGAAATCGGATGGTGTTACACTTTTGGGGCAAATGCCTAAAGTCTCCTGAAATTGTATGGTGTTACTGTTTTTGGGCAACTGCTTAAAGCCCTCTGAAATTTTATGATATTACACTTTTTGGGTGGATGCTTGAAGCCTTCTGATGAGGTGTGGTGTTACTCTGGGTTGCAGCCTTCTGAAATTGTAAAGTGTTACTCTGTTTGGGTGGATGCTTGAAGCCTTCTGATGAGGTTCTAATGTTCCTGTGTTTGGGTTGAAGCCTTCTGAAATTGGATAGTGACAATTTTTTTGGACAAATGCTCAAAACCTTCTGAAACTGTATGGTGTTACTGTTTTTGGGTGGATGCTTAAAGCCTTCTGATGAGGTCTGGTGTTACTGTTTTTGGGCAAATGCTTAAAGCATTCTGAAATTGTATGGTGTTACTCTGTTTGGGCAAATGCTTGAAGCCTTCTGGTGTTCCTGTGTTTGGGTTGAAGCCTTCTGAAATTGGATGGTGACAATTTGTGAATGGTGGCTGTCTCTGCTGTGACATGTGTGACCCTTCAGCTTTCTGCAGGAGAAAGAAGAGACTTTGTGATTAATCTTAGACATGCAGCTAGAAGGCAAACTGAGCTGGAGAGTGGTAAAATCTTCTTAACCCAAAGCTGAACAAAACTATGATTGTAGGCCGCATAATGCACTGAGAAAATAGGTGAAACCCTTTCAGTTAGGACAGTGAAAATGAATCTGCGTGAGGAATTCAGGAGTCTGGCAGCTGTGAGACAAAACAATTTTAAATAGGTAAAATGCAGAGGTTTATACTGTCATCTAAATGTAACTAACTCAAGGTATCCTATTCAGTAAGTTATAACTTGTAGTTCCTAGACTGGATTTTACTGGTTAGAGCAATCACAAGTCCATAAAATTCTCATGTATTTTGCATATTGGCTCTATCTCTCATTTAAGGAAAGCAATTAGACTATAATTGGCTCTATTCTATTAATTCCTTTTAAAATCCCAGAATTTGTGGAGCAGCTGTGTCCCTGACCTCCTGCTTTACCTTTTATGATAGATGAAATGTTTGTTTTCTTCCAAGTATAGATTTTATCAGCCTGAAAAAAGCTGAAGAATGGTATCAATCCCTATCAATAACACATAGATTAGAGCTGTGAACCCCTGATAAATCATCTGTAAAAAAGGAAACGTGTTCTCTAGTAAGAACCATTCTTTATTTAGAGTCTTGTTATGTAATCATCAGGTAAATTTGACTTTGATGTCTTTTACAACATATTCTGTTCTCAGGACTCCCATAACCAGCACATCAAAGTATAAATGGACAATAATTGGAACTGTAAAATATGTTGCTTCCTTTTCAGTATTGAATTTAAGCCTAAGGGCAGAATTCTAACAAATATTCTCTATAGCAAATAGAAAAAAAAAAAAAAAGCCACTCCTCTTTATTTCTGGTTTTGTTTGTTTTCTAAATTTTCTAATATCTCAATCAGCAAACACACCATTTATTTTGTAGTGATATGCCAAAAAACCCCAGACTAATTGGTTTGCCAGAGAATAGGAAAACCTAAAGGAAACCCATCTGTCTGTGAATGTTTAAAAACCCCAAATTTTTATGAAAACATAGAGATGGTAATTTATTTCTTGTTTTGTTTTGTGTTTCTTTCAGTTGTGCTTTTTTGGTGATGTGATTATAATAAGTCTAAATGAAGATTTTCACTTTAAAATCAGCTTGGATTTGTTACTTGTCTGTGAGAATTTAGAGGGTGCTGTAGTGTTTTACAAAATTCTTGATTTTGAGAAGTCTGTCTTGGCAGTGTGTGTGCTGAAGGATGACAATTACTGAGTTTACAGTGTGGAGTTTACTTCAATGAGACAGCAAATTGAATGCTTTCCCTCTATTTATCTCTTAGTTCTTTGGGAGATGTTTTTTCTCATTTCTGTCTTGTTTGGGGGGGATTTTAGTTGGTTTGCTTGGTTTGGCATGGTTTGGGGTTTTGTTTGGTAGGGTTTTTTAAAAAATGAAATTGAAAAGAGCTTTGTATCTTCATTCTTCTGCCAAATTTGCCTGCAGTTAATTAACCAGATGAAAGGAATCATCAGGCAGGGATGGGGGACTCCTGTCATTCATAAATCTGTAAAACTCTTTTGAAAAGAATAGAAACCATCATTGCTCTCCCTCTGCCCTTCTCCTCTGGCTCTACTCACTTCCAAACTTAAACCAGCTTACACTTGGATCTGCCCTGGGTTTCTCTGCCTTGCTCTTGCTTTGCACTGGGGTAAACAGCAGACTCTAACACTGCTTCTCTGTATTTTGTGCTCTGAAGGTATCTCTAAGACACAAACACTTACTGAGGAATTATTTTTCCTTTTAATGGTAGTAATTTCAGATAATTGCTGACTAAAAAAGCCCAGCCTGCTTCTATACATTGATTATTGAATAGTTTTGACTAAAGGACATACTCAGATTTCCTTAAAGCTGCTAAGCATCATAGAGATCTTCCTTGAAGGATCAAGAATGTTGTGCTGCTTTCTCCTGCTTGCTTTTTTGGAATAAATCTTTTACCATATGCCATTAGAAATGTGGTGAGAAAGTTCTTCCTTACTTGACACGAGTGTTCAAAAGCACCAAAGATTAATGCTTTTTTTTTCATTACCATAAACATCAAGGAAGTGCATACCCAAAGGATAGAATTGGCTGCTGGCATTTGAAAGGAACTTCCATGCTGTAGCTTCTTGGGTATTCTTTAGTTTTGTTTTAAGAAGGTCTTGTCAGTCATCAGGCTACAATTATTTTAAGTAATGCAGATATCAGTGCACAATCACTGTCATCCTCTTCTGGGAAATAGTTCTGGATTGTCTCCCTGTTTGCCTTCCAAGTAATTATTTAGGTAAATTAACTAGAAAATTCTGGGTTACTGTAGTGAAATGAAGTTCAGCATACAAAGTTATTTCAGTTACTGCAGAGTCTATCAGAAAAAGCCCTTATGCAAAATAGTGGTATAATATTTCAAAACTAAAGCAAATTCGTTGTTTTATTTTAAGGTGAAAATCAGATTACGCTTCTATTAAACTCTGTTGGTTTTCCAGGATGTTTTATTTTGGGCTGTCAATAGTCCAACTGCGTCCCTTTTCCCATTTCCAACCTTTCCCTGGCTCACAATTTGATGAAAAGACCCGGAAAGAACAAGGCCAGCTGAGACAGCTGCTTTTGACCAAGCTGAGGGGCAGAGACTACAGCCTGGGGACTGAAGCTCTGGGCTTTTTGGACACATTCTCTCAGTCTGAGGCTTCGTTTGCAAAGTTCACTGTCCGTGCCTGTTAGCAGAGAAAGTCAAGTCTTGTTGAGTGTCTGTTTGCCAGAGCAGCAGGAGGTTCATCAGCTGTCTTGGAGCAGGGCTGCTGTCGTCTCAGCTGACACGTACACGAGGCAGCAATGCCTTGCAGGAATGAGCGTGTGATAACTATACGGTGAACAAAATATTCTTAAGGCATGGGGAAACTAAACATATCTCGCTGTGTTATACTTCATCTTCGCGATTCAAAGTGACACGTTTTTAGAAGTCCAACAGTTATAATGGAGCTCGTGTGTCTGGCCCTGTGAACCCTTAAAAACCCCTGAAGTTTTATGGGCTGCTTTGCAACACAGACCTCTAGAGAGAGAGTTTTTAGAGAGGAGGGGGGGAAAATCCTTCATCTGCTTTAAGTGTGGTTAGAAAGAACCTCCCCCCACTGCTATCATTTACTCACAGTACTTAAAATACTTAGTGGAATAAGTATCAACTGAGATTTTTTTTTTTCCATCTTCATAATTTTCTTTCCTTCTTTTTGTTTTGTTTACACATCCATTCCAGTGTGTGCTGCCTCATCATTATTATTACTTCTGAGCAGATGACCTTACCAGAAAGATGTATCTTACTGTAATCTTTGTGTGATCATTAACAGCCTGCTGTGAATCTGTTCTCCAGTTAATGGCCATTGATCCAGTAAAGCACATTTCCTCAGTGATACTTTCCCCTCAGAGTGTTACTTTTTCTCCTTCTCAATGTACAGTAATTAACCCTTTTGGCCAGCATAGTGAGATCACCTCAAATGCTACACATAAGCCCTGCAGGGATATGAGGAAACAGATGCTGCCAGCACTTTATTGTTTAATTATGATTACAGATGTTTTTGCACTCAGGAGACTTGTCTGTCTTGGCAGTACATTTCCCATCCAGTCAGTCAACAGAATGTGAAATAGGTTTCTGGGTTGTTTTTGCACTACAATATTGAATTACCTCCCAATAGGAAGAAGCAGATCAGGTATTTTTTTCCACAGAGTAGTGTTAAATTACCTAACTCTGTGTAGACTTGATTTCAAACCTTTATTATTATTATTACTATTACTATTACTATTACTATTACTATTATTATTTTAAAGTCACAAGTTACATGTGAATGACTATATAGAAATATAGCTGTAGCATTTATATGTTTTGAGCAGCTTGGGATGTGCTGAGCAACAGTTTAGTTCTTTCTTTTCAAGGCTTTTTTCTCCTCTGATTTTGTCCCTTTAAAGCACATTTTAATGTTATTCTTTATATTGGTCTATGCCTTTGGCCTGTTTTCTCAAATTAAGTTGGATGAGTTATTTCACGTGAAGAGTGGAAATGAACCTGTGATAAGGAAAATCACAGGAATAGTGCCCATATGAAATGCCAGTTTAAACTGAGAGGCAGCTAAACAAGTGGGCAATTTTCACCACAGTTTGCCCTTCTAAAACATGTATGTGATTAAGCTGTTTGTAATCTTATTTCTTCAAGATGCTAAGTATCAATTTGAAAGCCATTACAGTATTTTAGTGGAATTTCATTCTTTGCTACCTTGAGGTATCAAACAATATTGTATTTCTGCTTGGCTGGGCAAGGTGGAGTTTGGGAAATGAGAGCTCTGCTGCTGAGTTACAGCTCTGCAGCAGCCAGACCTTCCCCTGGCAGAAATCAGCTCCCATTTTCCCCTCAAATTCCATAGTGTGTGATCACATGGTAACATTTACACTTTGTTGTTTCACCAATGAGAATGAATTGAGAGAATAAAAATGATTGCATCAACATTAAATAGTCCAACAAGAATGTAATCAAGTTCTTAAATGCATAAGTGCAAATATTTACTAGTTTATTGCTTTTTCTTATATATGTTTAATTTTTTATGAAAATACTTGCAGTTTCTAAAGATAACTTAGTGGCACACTGCTTTTACAAAATCTTTACTTTCATTTTTACAGGCACTATGTTAGATCTTCATTGAAGAGAAGGGTTTTCAGTTTTGGTTAAAGTTTGGTTCCGTTTCAAGCAGTATTTTTGTAAGTAAAGCAGATAGTTCAGAGAGTGTCATTGAGTTTTGCTTAAGGTAATTCAGGAATTCAGAAGTATCCTAGCACAAATGCTTTTGCTTATTGCTGGAGAATGGATCAAAGGGTTTTACAGACTGAGGCTGCAGACTGCAAATATTCTAATCTTTTTAAAAAAAAATGTTTTGAGACGATTTTATGGTAACTCTTCACATGACAATACAAATTCTTGTGATCTGAGGTATATTTTCTTCATGCTCATGTTTGCAAAAGTTGAGACGATTTTATGGTAACTCTTCACATGACAATACAAATTTTTCTGATCTGAAGGTATATTTTCTTCAAATGCTCATGTTTGCAAAAAGTACATGGCTGCATAAGAGAATCTGTTGTGAAGTCTGCAGTTTCTCAGCTGTTTCAGGAAGGGAAATGAACAAAGCTCTCTTTCAGACTAAGGTTTTTTACAGAGCAGCATAAGAGTAAAAGAAGAACCATTTATTTGCCTAGTCAGATGAACTGGGAATGCTTATTAAAATTCCCTATTTTTTCAGGTCAGACATGTTAGATTTTTCTGTGAGATGAAAGGGAGAGGGTCTGCAACAAAGCTGCTCCAGCTGAAAATAAAGACACATATGAATCCCAGCAAAGACACTTCTGCTGTTGTTAGCTTCTCCCAGGAAGGAGATTGTCTCATTAAAACCAGGAAAAGCAGAGTTTGCTTAAGAGCAGTGTGACTTCTGGCTTGCAAGGCTGCAATGTTTGTACCTCCTTGAGTTCTACTGCCACAGGAAAAACATCAGCTATCACAAGCACAACTCTCAAGGTGTGCTCCTTGCTAAAGAATTAATGTTCAGTTTCCTTCTCTAATTATGTGGCTATAGACAGATCATGAACCAACATAATTCTGGCTGCAAAATTAGCTTTGTGGTTAGGTTAAGCTGTGCATTAGAAACATTTAGAAGCATTGTCCTACAACCTTCATTCCACCCTTGTTCTTGTGGGACTTCCACACTTCTGATCACTGAGCCAATGTTTGCCAGGCATATTTTTAAACAAACTCTATGACAGGGATTGTGGTATTAATGGAATTATGGTATTAATTATTACAGATTTTTGGAAAGGGCAAAATATTTATACATAAGAAACATTCTTTGCCTGCGAAACAGAAGTCCAAATGATGTGTGATGTTGGTTTTCTCTGGTTGGTTATTTAGTTTGGTCCCTTAAACTCTCTTTGGTACAGCTGTTAAAGGGATGTGCACAGATCTCATGTTCTTCATTGTTATGTCAGTGCAGGCTCAAAATTTGGAGGCAGAGAAAAAGCAGTGGTGTCTCCAATGTCATGTAAACTGATCAGTTATTAATGAGCTCACAAAGCTTCTTGAAGAAAAATACATCACCATTTTGGTATTTACAATGGACAAGCCTTGTGTTGTTTAGCAGATAAGGTTTCTGGTATGTTTGTTATACCCTGTAATATTGGGGTGTTAAGTTGCTCTTTTAAGAAGTAATAATTGTAGGGTCCTTCCATCTTTCTCCCTTTACTGTAAAAATATTTTTTTCTGGTTTAGTGACTTGAAAGCCATAGAAGTAGACTTTACTAATTTGAAAAATAATTCTTTTCAGCAGCTCTTTTAATCAAGAAGAGAGTGCCTGGTTAGGGTTCCCATTTCATTTGCAAGGTGTTGGCCCTGCTTCATTCAGCATGAACTATAATGCAAAGGTCATGGAAATGAAATAACATATTTAAAAATTATAATGATGCAGACAGGATAGTAGGATTATGTCAGATTTTTGCAATCTAAAATTTTTTACTAATGTAATGAATGAAGAATTGTGTTTGTCAGAAGATAGAGGTCTTTGACCTTTCTTTGACTTGATTAACTGAGAGTGAGATGGTAATTTCAAAAGTGATGGGACTGGTGTATAATGTCTTCCAGTGTTTTGTTTATAATTAAACAATAACACTTTAAATAACTACTTTAATCAGCCCAATCTAAAAATCTCTTATTGTACTTCTTCAACAAGCATTTCAAATATTGGTACTTGTGGTGCCAGAAATTATGTTTTACTTTATCCCTTGTGGACCTAATTGCTTATGTTGTTGAATGAATGAATGAATGAATGAAGGCCAAAATGAAGAAGGAATGTAGAATGAAGATTCTAAGCTTTGATTAAAAGGGCTTAGTATTGACAGGCAGAATATTCAGAAGTGGCATCCATGAAAGCAGTGTCTGCAGTACTGGCTGCTTTCTAATTTTAAAAAACCTTTTGGAACATGGGAGATTGATGTGTTAGATATCAGGATGCACCAATAGCATGCAAGATGTGTTTGTATAGTTCCTTTTTTCAAAACAAAATGCATAGACATGAATGGTTTGGCTCAGTTACTTGAGTGCCAGACCCTAACAGAGTTTTAGGTGCTCCAGTAGCTTCTCCAGAAGAGTATGAACCACAGAATTGCAGAATCAGCTGGGCTGGAAAAGATCCTTGAGGTGGTTGAGTCTAATCTGTGACCTAACACCACCTTTACAAGTAAACCATGGCACTGAGCACCACATCCAGCCTGGTTTTAGACACCTCCAGGGACAGTGACTCCACCACCTCCCTGGGCAGCCTGTTCTAATGTTCTCTCTGTGGAGAACTTCTTTCTAAGGTCCAACTTAAACCTCCCCAAAGGTTCAGAACACAGAATCATGGAATGGCTCTGTTCCATCCTGTATTACACGTGATTACAGAGGGACCCTAAAAAGCTCAGGGCCTAGACCATTTAATATCAGGAGTTAGTTACTTTTTCATGGTGACTGTCTTATTTTTGTGCTGTTACCCGCTAAAGCTGATACACATCAATGATGTTTCCTGGGTAATGCTTTAATTCCCCTGAAATTAAGTGGATAAAATTGCCAAAGAGAGGTAACGCTTTCCTCTTACCTGCCTGGGGAGATTGTGAAGGAGCAGTGTGTCAGTGCTGAGCTGGGTGGTTCCAGAGTGCTCACATCACCTTGCCTGGTGCTCCTGTGTGTTGACACCCCGAACCAGCAGAGGCTGAAAGGTGCTGGCACAGTCTGGCTTGCTGCCACCCTGAGTCTGCTCCAGCCAGGGGAATGTGGCAAAAACAGAGGAATGGGAACTGTTGGAGTGTGTTTTTTGTTAATGGTGTGTTCTGTTATTGCCCAAGTTAATGGTTTGGTCCAAATTATACCCTAATTGCTAATCTATCCTGATACCTGCCCCTTGCTCTAGTGAGTTCCCTGTCAATCCTACCTTGTGCCAACCCCCTGCTTGGAACTGTCCTTTAGAAATCCCCTGAAGTTTGATGTCCCATTCGTCCATGTGATCCAATCCCCCCCTACTTCCCTCATTGGATGATGCTTTTGTGAACCCTGCCTTTTACTCCTCCCCAGGATATCCCCAGTTTGCTGATGATTTGTGCCCTCCCTTTGAACCTCCCCCAATATTTCAGCTGCTGCGCTTTCGCCTTCTTGCCTTTGCCCCCAGATTCCCCAGAATAATAATTCCTCTTTTATCCTATGCAACAGGCCTCCCCCTGATCCTTGCCTCTTCAGAGCACAGACTGACAGCCAGAAAGGCTGCAGAGTAATTGCTGAAGCTGCACCTTGGGTCATCCTGCTCCTGGGCTGTGACCCACTCTCAGAGCCGGCTTGGAGCCGGTGCAGCTCCGGCTGATGCGTCAGGGAGCGATGGACTTGCCTGAAAAATAAAGAACTTAAATAGCAAAATAACAAGCACAGAAACTGCATCATCTGAGGGGCAAGATCCAAGACTGGGGATGTGGTGAAGGTTACAATTTATAGGGGTGTTCTGAGGGAGGTGTCCCATCACAAACACGAACCTGGAATGTGACCTGGTATGCGACAGACAACGAAAGGGCTGGGAGCACAAACCCTGAGAGGAACCCCTGAGGGAGCTGGGGGTGCTCAGCCTGGAGCAAAGGAGACTCAGGGGTGCCCTCATCACTCTGCACAGCTCCTGAAAGGTGCCTGTGCTCAGCTGGGGCTGGGCTCTTTCTCCAGGGACTGACAGAACCAGAGCACACAGCTTCAAGCTGCCCCAAGGGAAATACAGGCTGGATATTAGGAAGAAGTTTTTCAGAGAAAGAGTGATAAAGTTCTGGAATGTTCTGCCCAGGAGGTGGTGGAGTCACCATCCCTGGGTGTGTTTAACAAAGCCTGGATGTGGCACTGGGTGCCAGGGTTGAGTTGAGGTGTTGGGGCTGGGTTGGACTCGATGATCTTGAAGGTCTCCTCCACCCCAGTGATTCTGGGAATTCTGTGATTCTGTGAATTCTGTGAAACCATGGAGTCCACGTCCCTTTATCAACCACCATCCTGCACCAAGGCAGGTTTGTTTTGCTGCAGGCCCTCCTCACCTCCCTCATAAGAATGCACCAAGTGTGTTTGCCACCCGCTCACCTCTGCTCTGCCTCCAGTCACCCCTCCCAGGCTAGGAGGAAAGCTGTTAAAAAGAACGTTTCTGCCTCTGCTGCTGCAATCCTCTCAGTGACACAAGAAATGTCACTCATGATGATTAACATTTTAAAGTGGTAAATCTTGAAGGTCAGTCTGAAACAGAGGACAGGGAATGCTCGTGGCTTTCCTTCCCTGCCTGCCTCCCATGAGGAAATGTATTGCATGAAAGTACTGCTGGCAGGGTAATAACCACACCTTGCTTTTCCACTTTTTTCCATCAATAAAAAAGGCAGAAATAATTTTGGACAGTAATTTTGGACACAATAATTTCAGGTAAATATAAAATAAATAAACAATTTCTGTATTTATCATACAGAAAATGCACTGCCTTGACATGTTCTCATATTCTTAGGAAAGAAGTGCTGCATAAACCAATGCACCTTCTTCTAACAGTGTCATATTCTCTGTGGAACTCATTAATTAGAGTATTTAAATTAATTAGAGTATTTAATTTAAGTATTTAAATTTAAACTTAATATAGTAAACATAAAACTCAGTAACATAACAACAGGTGATATTTTTTAATAGCAAAAGATGCCCCTTCTACAGAACCACCACATTACAGAATTCCTCCTCGGAGCACAAACCTCACTGCCCCCTATGTTTCTTGCTAAGTGCATTCTGATGCCACATTGAAACATAAAATAGGTAAAATCAAGCAGCCACCAGTGGCTATTTATATGCTAATATAAATCCTCTAAGCTGAAGTAGGCACCAAAATCCTACTGCTGCTACTAATGATGGCTGTGTTTTAACCTTCATGGGAAAAAAGAAAAGTATTTTTCCTTAAGAAAACAACTCAGTTTCTATGAGATGAAATGTAATTATCTGTTATCAGATGTCCTTTAAAAATGGAAAGCATATTTAAGCTGCTAAAAATATTGAAGCCCTAATTCCACCATAATAGCATTTTAATTTCAGCAAATCACATCTCATTGTTAGAGGACACTTTACTGTAGGAATGGTGTTAGAGGTCCATCTTAGCTTTTTTAAGAAACATTTTCCTTTCTTTTAGACATTCAATTAAATCTTTGCAATCATCTAACCTTTTGTGGCAGAAAATTTTGCTTACTAAGTGAGAAAACAATGGCCATTAGCATCTAAAAGACTTTGTTTTAAAAAGTAGCTGAAGTTTAATTCTGATGTATTCTCATCAGAATATGTTCTGGCTGCTGGATTTCCCATTTATGTTAGAAAGCTAGAGTTTCATTCACTACTGCTCTCCTTTTAAAATATTTATTTTAAATGCTGGACAGAGTTGGTGTAAAATCCTTCTGTGACTGGGTCTGTGATTTGATTCTGACAGTCATTTAAAGGGTGATGCCAAAGGCAGGTGAATGCAAGGGTCACTGTTTTCTGTTACCAACAAGTAAATTTACTTTTCTATTTAAAACTGCTTACTTGTCACCACTTTCATTGTTCTAGTTCACATACATGGCCAATTTTAGCATCCTCATTTATATTGATGATTTTGTACTGTCATGAGAGCAGTTTATACAAAGCTGTTTTGCCAACAGGTACCTTGGATTTCTTTTTAAAATGTTGAGCTTTGCTTCACCTTCTCTATTGCATGCTACTCTTGCTTATATCTAGGAATTTTTTTTCTACAGGATCAGATGAAAAACTTTGGTGTGCTGGCTTCATTTGATGACCAGTGTGATTATGAAAGTTATTTTTATCCATCACTCAGTAGCACAGGGAGTTCTGGTACTGTGAAACAGCTTCAGTAGCCCTGGAGATGAACCTTATTAGCACCTGCATTTGAATGCCAAAATCTGAAAAAATATTGCTTTCTCTCACATCAGAAAAATACTATACATAATGCTATTTCCCAATCTGTTTTTCTTGTCTGAACTTTGTCTTGGAGTGAGATCTTTTACTTCAGGTAGTCTTTGCTGCTTTAGCACTGAGTTCTAAATTTAACGTGTAATTTTGCCTGGGTTTTCACTTTTGGGCTTTTCACTTTTAAACAAAACAAACTGGGAAATATTGTTGGGTTGCTAGTAATGCATAATGAAACTGTATCCTCCTGAAAATGTGTTCTTGTGGTTGCACAATCAAGCAAAATTCAGCTGTGTGAGATTTTCTCTCAATAGTGTGGGAAATGCATTAATGAAACTCTCTTTCTCAAAAATATGTAGGTCATGTATAGTGCAAATGGTCCTGAATATTTGCAAAATAATGATTCTGATACTCAGAAAGGAACAGCAATAAGAAATTCCTGAATTTGAGAAAAGTTCTGCTACCTGGGGTGGAAAAGCAGCACTGAGAATTTAAATCTGTGGCTATTGATGAAATGTTTTTGCTTTAAGTTTTTTAAAAGAATTTTAGGAACAGGCTGAAGAAAGTTATGCAGCACTTTCTTTGTTTAAAAGGAGAATTATTTTTCTTTTTTACTTGTTAAATTCTTACCTTCCATTCATTTTTCACTGAAAACTTGAAGTCATGCTTTCACTTGCTTCAATTTAATCTTGTGCTTTAAAACCAGTAACCTACATTGATTGTATCCAGACTATTTATAGGCTTAAATATCTGTCATATTGATATGAGCTGAAGCAGAATGTCCTTATACCTGCTGTTGTTATCTATAATTCTGTGCCAGCAGGGAAGAGAAGGCCAAAGTCCCAAAGAGGAGTTAAACCTGCTCCTGTCAGGTTTTTGCCCAAACCCTTGTGCTGTCTGGACAGTATTGTGCATAAATAAGATAGCAAATTATGAAATATGTAGGTGGAAAAAGCCTTCTTTTGATACATGGGAAAGTGACTGGTACAGCCTGCAGATTGTCTTCTCTAATATTGTCACTAGAGAGTGATGGTTGCCTTTTGAACAAGAACCTTTGTCAAACTTGACACTAAAAAAGGGGTCAAATCTCTAAACAGAATAAAGAGATTCTAGCTGTCCAGCATGTAGAATTAGTAGAGTCTTATTTTGCAAGATAAAATAAATAGGATGCAGTGTGATACATGCATGGAACAGTCATCTTTCAGTTAAAATTGAGTTATTCCAGCACTAACAAGAGCAGTAGTGGCAGGCATGGAGTTCAGCTATATGAAACAACCTATTTAAGGGAAATCACCTCTTACTTAAATGACTGTAATAAGCATCCTCTGAGCAGCTCTGGGGGTGCCATTTATCACAGTGTAATAGAAAACTGTAATGAATGATAACACCTGGCTATTCTACAGCAGCTTGCATGTATCAGGAAAAATGCAAATAATGCATCCAAGATGGGCATTGTGGTGTTCTGGGTTTTGTTTTGGTTTTTTTCTTTGGTTTGTTTGGTTTGAGTTGAGGTTTATTTTTTCATTCTTTACCTCTCCCAAATAATGCATCCAAGATGGGCATTGTGGTGTTCTGGGTTTTGTTTTGGTTTTTTCTTTGGTTTGTTTGGTTTGGGTTGAGGTTTATTTTTTCATCCTTTACCTCTCCTCACCCTTTCAAAAAAAAACCACGTCTCTCATGTGTGCAGAATGAATTCTTCTTGCTTAGAAGATTTGTGTTTCAGAGGTAAAAACTCTCTCTCTCTAACTCTGATCTTTGTCTCTTTTCTTTGCACTGTACTATCTAATGCCTGTATAGGTGATAATGAATCCTCCCTGTTCAAGCAGGCTCATCCTAGAGTAAATTTCTTACCATTTTGCTCCTGTTCTTTAAATTCTCCCTAAAACAATGTAACCCCCACTAAAATAGTGACCCCCATTTCTGATAAAAATGAAAAAATATAAAAAATAATAAAAAGGTAGCTTCACATTGATTCAATTTCAAAAACTTGACCTACAAAATAGCATAATTTGCCATTTGGAATTATATTCTTATTTTTACCTTTTATTACAGCACAGAAAGTGTCACTATAAATGCTCAAAGCAGCACTTATTAGAGAGTATATAACCTTAAATACTTAATTTAAAAGTTCTATTTCCATTTACAGAAGATATTAGTGTAGTCAGTAACTTTTAAAGGGCTTGTTAATGGTTCACTCCTTTCATTCATCATCAAAATAAAGTAATTCTAGAAGATGTGCTTTATTAATTTAAGTGAAGAAATGCACTTATTCAGCTGTAACAGCCCGCTTGCAAGTGATATTTGCTTCTTAGAGTAAATCTCTGCTATTCAGTGGTTGTAATGGTGTTACTAATGGAATAATAACGAGGTGAGTGTCATTAGCACACCTTGGGTGACAGGATCTGCCAAGGTTTAGGAATTGTTCTCTTGGATGAGCCTTGAACAGGGAGGTTGGACCGATGGACCCACCGTGGTCCCTTCCAGCCTGGCTGATTCTGTGACTCTGGGAATTATTTCCATGCCTTGCTTAGAGGATTTGTACTTCGAAGGAAGTTTTGAGGATAGGAAGGAAACACTGCTGTTGCAACGTGTGTTTGGATAAAAGTGACTCTCCCTGCTCTTTATTGTTGCGATTTAATTGCTGTGAAATGACCTTCACAATAAATTGATTTAAGGTTATGCATGCAAAATTCTAACATCAAGTGATGCATTTTAAAAGAGTTTTAAGGCAGAGGGAGAGCCCCTCTAAGATATTGTGGTCTTTTACAACAAACAACAAATCCCAGACTATCAACTCTAAAACCTGCTTGTTAGGGGCTGGTGCAGGATGTATGTGGTGATGTATGTTTATTTATTTATTTCTTTTTAAAGTTGTACCTTGCTGTTTATTTTCAAGACAATTGCTTCACACACAGATCTCTCTGAAAAATGCTTGCTTCAATATTGAAATTTAAAAGCCTTGTCACCTTGGGGTGTTTTGATCTTACTCTGTTGGTTTAACTCAGAAAAAGGTGTTTTACTGCTCTGATTGTATATAATGGGTAAGTTTTAGTCTTTCATTTTCATATGTTCACACTGGTCGTTGCTGTTTTATGTGAAGATGTGACAGGCCTCTTTTAACCCCTTCTGATATGTTTGACATGTAGTTCTCTCAAAAAAATTAATATTCAAGCATGGATTTCTCACTTATAAGAAAAAGTGTTTTTCAATTCCTTCTAATAATTTTCTTTTATCTGGGGCTTCCTCTAAGCAGCTGATGGTTATTAAAATAGTTTGATTTTATATTACAGAAATCAAGTTACTCTCTTTAAAATTATTTTTTATGCTGTATGAATGAAGTTTTGTGATTTTTTAAATAGTTTTTTTTTTTTCCATAGGGAAATGTTTCTTATTTTTCTGCTGACAGTTTTCAGTGAAAACTGTATATCTACTATATTTTTATTGCATGTCTGGATTTGCATTTCCTGTGTTTTAAATACATTTTCAGGTAAACTGCAAGAATTGTGATGCAGGGATTTTTTTCCCTGTTTACCTCAACATCATCTGTTAGGAAAAATTTACCACAGTGTGGAAGTTTAAGAAGTCCTTGACAACTGAGAGACCAAAATAATGAGATTTATTGGCAGTGCACACACATGGCTCAACCACAATAATGCAGAGTGGATTTGATGAGGTTCCATTGCAGCTGAACCAACTGCACACAATGCTAGTTTAAAAAGCAAATTTATTTAAGCAAACTTTCAGAAACCTTAGTAGAAATTGTCTGTGTTGGAACTGCATTGCAGTAAGGGGATGATGATAGGTGCTACAGAGTTTGGTTCGTTCTGCTTTGAAATAAAATGACACAGAAGGAGAGTCTGAAAACATCTCAGCCCAGCTCTTCTCAGAGAACCCTCGACAGGAAAAGTCCAAGGGTCAGAAGTTATAACAAGGAAAATCTGATTTTACCTAAGGAAGATATTTTAGCAGAGCTGGTGACAAGCACTCAGATTGCCCAGAGAACCTGTGGCATGTCAAAATCATCCTGGAAAATGCTTGGTCAATGAGATTTAACTTCAAAGTTAACTCTGCACAAAGCAGAAGTTGTGAGTAGATAATCCCCTGGAGTTCCTTGCAACCTAAGGGCTTTTTTTGGTGCATTTTTGTGTTTCTACAAACATTAGTGTGCATTTATTTAATTGGAGTGTCTATGTGTAAACTTTGGTAATTTTCCTGATATTCCTGGTGCTCATATTCAATAATTTTCTTAATTCTCCTTCTGAGAACTTGGGAATGTTGTTTCAGTTTGCCTCAACTGCACCCCTAAAATAAAATAGGGGGAGAGAGTTTTAAAAGCTTAGAATAAAAAAAAAAATTAATAAACCTCCCACATTAAACTCTACTGAACTTGGTAGTGTGTAAGCAAAAGGGAAAGAAATGAAGGCAGGCAGAATAAATATTTATATGTAAATGAGTTAAATATGTTTTACAGCAAGGCATTGGAGGAAACACAACTTGGATTACAAGTGCCAAAATGATAGGGCATTATCACAGCATGGTGATAATGACAATTTAAAGTCATATTTTTGTAATGATGACCATTTGTTCTCAGAATTCTGAAAAGAAATGGCCCTGCTAAATACTGTTGCTAATAACAAATAAGTGGTTATACTGAGACTCCTTTTCCTATAAGGCATTGATTTAAAGCTGCAGTTCAAAATTTGGACAAAACATGTGTTGGTCTGTGAAATTATCCATATTTCTGTTCTTAGTAAGCTGTTTTCAAATGGTAAAAATATGTTTAAGGGAAAAAAGTAATGGAATATCATGCAAGAGATAAGTAAATGTCAGCCTTTTTTCCCGTGTCCCTCTCAAAATAGGTATGATGCTACTTTTTCACAGAGGTGTGTTTACCATTTTATTAATGATAAGATGGACTATTTTTTTTTTCTAAATTTTTCTTCTTTAGGTAGAGAGTAGTGTGAAATGTGGCCAAAAAAAGTGAAAGTACAAGAAATTGCTGCAGAAATTGTGTAAACCTTAAACTGTCATGCTAGTTGGTCATTATCTGCTGAGCATAAATAACCAAAAGCAAGATGGAAATTGTTTTACACTGTTCAATGTTGGCTAATACTCTTCTTAGTGTTAGTGGAACTTTAAGATTTATTTTCAAAATTATGAGTCTAACAGACTTCAGTCCCATAACATTGCTTCTGAACAATAAAATACAATTTTGATAAATTATTGTCTACACCGAATGCCCCTTCAAACTCAAGCCTTTTCCTTTCCCTCTCCCTACCAGATGAGCAAGCTCTTGGGTCCATATATTATTCATTACAATCAAATAAGACACAGTGGTGGCTCAGTAAACTTGCTTTTCATATAAGAATTGATTTTATTGAGTAATGCACACTGCAGACCCCATCTTCCAGCAGCCAGGGCTGAAATGAGCAATTCTCTCATTGTAATAATGTGCCTCTGTCATCTCCTTATTATCAGCATGATAAAAGATGAAATATTCACAGATGCTGCCCTCCTAACCTGATCACAGTTTGATATTTGAGCTTTGGAAATGAGTTTTATGGGCTTTAATATACTCCTTGGCGGAGTGACCCCTGAAATTAAACATTATTACAGAGCGGATATTTAAAAAGCTGGGGCCACAAATTACATCAAAATGAAAATATTAAGGAGTATTGTGACTATACCTAGTGGGAACTCACCACTGCTGAAGTGGTGAATGCCATAAAGCTCAGCACATTGGTGTCAAAAACATCAGAAAAAAATAATAACAGCGCAGGCACCTTGACTTCTGGTATTTTATACGCAGGGCTAAACTAAATTACTGGAATGGGCTTTATCCTATAGGCTGGTTTTCCAGGAAGAAAAAGCATATTGTTCTCAACTTGGTCTGCAGCACCCTTCACAGTTCTGTTAAAATGCACATTGCAAACACCAATAAAATATACTTAAGTGTAGTGAAACCAAAGACTACACTTAAGGAAAGAATAACCCAGCATAACTAGGTGAAATATTTTCATTCCATTTCCACTGCTCTTGCTGTTTCTATGGACAGGTTCCTGCCAAAATCTGGAATATGAAGAGCTAAGGAAGCTTTCCAGACAAGAAAATAGAGGAATGTACAACATGTTAAAGATCTTTCAATCCAAATACTATATTGTTATAATTAGGAAATAGCACGTTTTAAATCTCTGTAAAGGTGAAAGAAGAACATACAATTTATTAATTTACATAAAACATCAGTTCAAGGATAATAAAAAAAAAGATTAATTGAAAGGAAGGGGGTGAAGTGTTTGTGTTGATTTGCTTCAGCTTGTTTATATCTGCATAATCTAAAGAAAAACAATCTTACAGAACATTCTGGATTTATAGCCATCAACTTTCTCCTGATTGCAGTGATCATTAGACAATCCTTGTAGGAAGAAAGGAGACTGAAATTCAAATCCCCTGCAGGTCATTCAGTGGATAGTCCTCGGTGCACTTGGGAGAAATGGGTGGTTATGGTTGAAATGTCTCTTTCTGTGACAGAAAGACATTTTTGTTACAGTTTGGTGGAATTTTTGTTTGCTTGTTTTAAAGTGAGGCATTTCATGACCACCTGAAGTTCTTGTTGGCTTCAGCATGCCTGCCTAAGTGGATGCCTGCATCCCTTTTTTTAAAACTCATAACTAATGATGCCTTTAAGGCCATTATTTAATTTCTGTTTGCATCTTAGTTTTTTTAATCTGGCTGTGTACTGAAATATTTTTAGCTTTCAGTCTATTTATAGCTTTGAGTTATGAATTTGTTGTAGTTTGGACATCACCAAGTCAATGTGATTGTAATACCCTCTGCACTGATCTTGCTAAAGCTTCTGCTAAATTGAGCTCAGCAGGAGCATGTCCTGTGACCTCATAAATAGTGGAAATGATTGCAAATCAGAATTCATATATGTTCCTGTCTCAGTGGGTAACTCTATCCCCCACAAAGGAATCAATCATCTCTTTCAAATTTCTGTTTGCCCTTTCACTCAGATATGTTTGAAGATAATCTGGAGGGGGAGATCTTGCAGAGTCTGACAGAACTGTTACTGGAAATCTAAAATAAATGCCCTGTGTCTAACAGTTCTACTTAGAGGTGGATGTTTCAAACATTACCCTTACTGCAAAGAACTTGGGGGATGGTACATTATAGTTCCCCAGCTGGGACTGGCACTTCTGAGAATTTTTTTTTTTCCTAAATTACACTTTTATTTTATTACAAATAAACTTTCCTTTGTTATTCTTTACTATTCTGTGAAGAATTTGTGTTAATGACATTAAACAACTTCTGAGAGAATAAATATTTCACTTCGCTACGTGTTACAAGGTATAATTTCTATAGAGACAGAGTAAAAAGGACAGACTGCCTAGAAACTCTCATTCTTGAAGCTTTCTGTCTTGGGAGACATAAGTAATGTGGAGGGTAAGCATGTGAAACCAAAATCCCAGTCAAATCAGCACCTAATGTAAGTGGGAGAAGGGAATATAGGGTAAGGCCTTTTGGGAGTGGAAGAAATAGATATTTGACTTTGTCAATACCTTGAGAAAAGGAGTTTTCTGTTCATCCTTGCCGTGGTGGTCTAGAACTGCCTGAATGAAGCCTTTCTCTCTCTGCAAGGACAGGGGTGGCTCCTGTTGAAGTTCGTTGCGTGTAAAATCCTGTTGCTATGCTCAAATCTCTTCCAGAGTCAAACTTTAGTTCTTGACAGCTGTACTGGCACAGGTTCTCCAGAATGCCAAGCTACCAGTGCTGGAACAGGACCAAAAAAGCCCCTGAGAGTACGGATTCTGTCCATAAAGGAGCACCAAAAGCACCACATCTGTGACCTGCTGACAGTCATTAGCTGTTGCAGTTTTGTGTATGTATATTTCTATTAAAATAGCATGTGCTTTCTAGCTGGAAGTGAACTCCAGATGTCAAATCCCTACTGAGAAGTAGAAATTGTGTAATTGAAGGTAATCTGTGTTTATTCCATTAAACACTAAAGCTGACCACAGGTGTTTTATTCAGTGCTAGATTGTTAATGACTGAAATATCAAACAAGAGCTCTGCTATCTGAGAATGTGCAATTTAAGAAAACTGATTGAAGCCTTTCTATTACAGAATCAGATTCCTGGCAATTTGCACTAGAGGGAGCCAGTCTTTAGGACAGGTTTTAATCAAATGCAGCTCCCAGTTGGGTACAGTGGAGTGGAAAGTGAAACACGTATGTGCATAGCTGCAGAAACAGAAACACTGAGGTGCACATTTCATTCTTTTTCTCAGCTTTTCTCTCAGGCCAGGCAGGCAAAGAGCTGTTTGAGCAGCACAGAGTGCCCTGACAGCAGGATGACTCCCACTGTGCCTGTAAGCATCATAAGCATCCAGCAGTGTAAAGAACCAGCTCCTTTCCCCTGTGGTCTGCTCCTCAGAGCTGGGCAGTTGCACTTTTATCTTTGTAGGTAAAGCTTGGCATTAATGATGCTTCCAAAACACATTGGCACAGCTACCAGTGATAGTAGAACATAATACTGAGTAAATAATATATTAATAAATATATTATAGAAAATAAAATAAAGATTTATTAAATATTAAATTATAAAATATATTATTTCTATAGTATAAATATTTATAAATAGTATATAAAATAATATGTATACTATATAAATAAATAATATTAATACAAAACAATATTATTTATAAATATATAAATATTATTTATATATATTATATATTTATTATAAATAATACAATTTATTATTAAAATGTAATAAATAATTATATAAAATGTATTAAATAAATAAATAACATAATAATAATAATATAACTGAGTAAAACTATAGTAGTTTTAGCTGTGTTACCTCTTTATACCAACAGAGCTGAGGGGTTTTTAAATCAGATTGTCCCTCACTGCGCTGAAACATCAAATACTTTTCTTTCATTCATCCTAAGTGATTGGGGTAAAGATAACCAGCACCATGTTAAAAGCATTTTTAAGTGATTATAGATCCAAATGAAATATGTTGAGCCACAGAAGTGTTAGGAACAGTAACAACTGTCAAAATAAATATGTCAATTCTTGGAACTGCTGCTTGTTTGGTTTTTTAAATAAGTAACTCTGTTATCAATGTAAAAACATCATTTAGTGCTGCAGAAATTTATAGTTCTGAGCTGGTTTTGGCAGTATATTAGCAGTGCTGATCTCTGGTAAATCCTAACTCAAGAATTTTCAGCAGAGGAGAAACATGAGGCAGCATAGAAAGGAAAATGTTGAAATCATATATTTCTGTGCTCTGTCAAAAAGAGTAACAAAAAAGTCTTTACCAAAGGATTTTCCAATCCTGACTTAAGCAACTGAGATCACTCAAAAATCCACTTCATATCAAAGGTCTTTGTGAGTGCCAGGGTGAAAGGCTGATGGCTTTGCTTTTCTGAAACATGTCCATTATTTCATCTGTGCTTGTGTCACTTTCTCTCCACTCATTCACTGGCACCCCACAGGAGAGAAAGTTTCTGAAAGAAGCAGCCATAGTAGTGACCATTATGATGGAAATCCTCACCTTTTCTTCCATTTCCTGCACCAGTATTTGTGGACAATTTGTCCCGAGAGTTCAATTGCTTTTTGAATTTGCTGTATCTCCATTTAGCTTTTTTTTTTTATAAAAAGTTTTTTAAAAGATTTTTTAAACAAGACTTTTGCAAAGTGGTTGTATGGTCTCATGGACTTTTTGTTTGGTTTCTTTTCTGCTTTTTATGTCAAACAAGCAAGATGCTTTTCCAGATTTTTGGTTAATTTGATTTGGAATGCAGTTTTCTTCCTAAAAATGCTCTCAGAGGTTGTTGGACAATTCTGTTCAGAAGAATTCAATTTGTTTCAATGCCAGCTGCAAGGTTATTTAAAAATAAAATAAATGCTTAAAAACAAACTATAACCCCAATAATTTTATGTATTAAACGAATGCTGGAAATAGGTAAGGTACAGAAGTCTGAAATGTGCAGCAGTGAATAATGTATATTGAAACAGTTCTGATTTTAAAGCAAGTAGATTAAATCCCAAATACAGGTTTTTAGATTGCAGTTATAAAGACAGAAGGATGAGTTAAGTTGTTTGTTTGTTATCCTCTCAGTACAGGACAAGTAGTGCTGCAAGAAAAGCCCAATTGAAGCTGACAGCTCAGAGGAGGTGATGGGAAATGGTTTAGAGGAGGTTCCTTTGGCCACAGATTCTGCAGGAATATGTGCAGACCTGGGGAGTTAACTGCAAAATATTTTGCCTCAAAAACATGTCTAATTTCATTTTTAAAACCCTTCCAGTGGAGGTGAAACTGTCTTGTATCTGTGCATGATTTAACCCCAGGAGGGTTTGATAATGGACATCAAAATAGATGAGTTGTGACAGACACTTCCTGCAGCCTGGCAGGGCTGTTCACACTCGGGATCCAGTGACCATCCCCTCTGCATTTCTTCTCTCCTGCCTGGCTAGGATACTTTTGGTGCCAGTGATAAGATTGGATCATTACCCTCTCCTTTTAATTTACCACTTCAAATGTAGACTACTGTCACATGAGCTATGTTTGCCATACTTAACAAGGGAAAGAAAGTTTTTAAAAATTACACCATGCAGCCCAGAATTCACTGGGCAGGTTAGATAAGCTGTGAGTACATATTGTATTTTCTTAGCTGCCACCTTCAGACTGATTTTCTGATGGAATTTTTCCAAATTAGAGGTAATTTCAGGAGTTTTTTCTCAATTCTCTGACTCTGCTTGTTTCTTTCCTTCAGGTGTTTATTGTATTTCTCCTCACCATTTTATAAATATTATACACATGTTGGTATTCTTCTGGTATTTGATGATTTGGCATGTAGAACAGAATATGCTGAATAGGAAGAGACTCATCAGGATCATCAAGTTCAACTCCTGGCCCTTCACAGAACACCCCAAATATCACATTATTTGTCCTGGTGATGAGACCACTTCCCTGGGTAGCCTGTTCCAGTGACCAGGCACCTTTTGGCTGGAAATCTTCTCCTGATATCCAGCCCAACCTTCTCCTAAATCAGCTTTATGCTATTTCCTGGAGTCCAGTCACTGGTCACATTTAGGTTGGTCCTTTTTCATGTTGCTTTTTTCATCACATTTTATTAAATAGTTTGAGGTATTTTTCCAGAATATTGACTAATTCTGGAATTCAGGATTTTAGATCAGCTGGTAGTAGTGGGTGTTTTACTTCCTTTAGCATTTTTCATTCTTACATTAATTTCCTTTCTTCACTGGTGAGTTCAATTAGTCCTTCAGTGATTAGTTCAACAAGAAACAGCAACTTTGTCATTTCCACACAGTTGTCATTCCTTTTTCCAAGGAATTTCAGCTCACTGAAGGTGCTTAATGAACAATGTGACAATTTGCTTCTGTATTTTGCCACTTGTAGAGAGACATTTACCAGAGTGAGAAGTCCTCATACTTACTTTCCACTTTCCAGATCATCTATCATCCTGTAAATTTTTATGGTGAGTGGGATTGTACTGCCTGACATGGGTGTTTTAAGGAAAACCAAGCATCAGCATCCTGAAGTGTTTGGGGGTATATTTCTAAGATTTTCTTAATATCTGGTTAAATATTTTTACTATTTCTTCTACAAATAGGACTCAAAAAATTGAGAAACACTGTTTGTTAAAACACTAGACTTGAAATTAAACTGGATTTTTGATTTTGCAGTTCTTCTAGAGAACAACTTAAATTGTTTTTCAACAAATCTGTTTGATGATTTCCATAGAAAATGATTGCTCAGCATCTTGTTTTTCTGCTTTTTTGTTTGCTTATACATTCAATTGGACTCCTTTAAAATACCAGGGTACATCTAGAAGCAAAAGGCTTATGTTTCCTTCTAGAAAACTCTCCCCATCACATAGATTTCTTCCTTATAAAAGAGATTTTCTTTCACTGCTTGATTAAGTTTGAAGTGTTTAGCATTTCTGTGAGGACTGCTTGGGAAAAGACAAAACTCCATCAATTGTAGTTAAAATTGCAATTTTTTCTTTAACTGTCATAACAACATTTGGGCTAATTGATTCTCAGGAGAATAATGACATGGAGCACGTAGTAAGAAATATTCATGAAGCAATCTGTAAAATCCTAGATCTGCCTTACTCCCCCAATAAACCAGAAAAATTCATCTACTGAAAAAGAATGAAAAATAAGACATCATTAGAGATTCTTTCCAGTGTGACTTGAGGTTAGTTGGAATTCCTTTAAGTGTCAATGAATTTAGATCTGGCAGAACTCCAGTTCCAACAGGGTTTTTTTTCTGCATATGCCCTGGGAGAAGGCCAGAGAAATTTAGAGTATGGAGATAAAAGAGAGAATTGCAGTACTAGGGGAGAGAAGCAAGAAGAAAACCACAGGAATATCAGAGAACATAGTGGCTGTGTGTGAAGCAGTTCATTTAGAAAATGGGATGATTGAGAGAGATGATGGGACAAGTTCCAAAAAGTGGACACTGCTGAGTGTTGTGATGTGAGATGTGTGAAGATTTTAAAATGTTCCACAGACCTAGCAAGTGGAGTGTGCTCTGGCACTGCCTTACAACTTGTGATCTTTGTGATTTTCAGTGCTGAGTCTGGAAGGAACTTTCCCCTTGTTGAAGGTGTCCTGGACGTGGGGATGTGGTACTGAAGGGATGTGGTGCATGTGTTGAGCAAACTTTAGAAGAAGTCATCCACCATATGAATCCAAAATAAAAAAGGAGTTTCTGAAGGGAGATTTTGGGTTGCAGAACAGAACCCAAAGCATCAGGGTGTTCCAGGTGAGCTACAGAAGCATGTATTTCATTCTTACTGTGTGGCCCTATGAATCAGCAAAGGGATTTGTAAAGGATGTGATCTGGACCATCCAAACCTTCCCTTTAGCCATCATATAGGTCTTTTTCCTTTCTTGAATTTGCTGATAGATCAGGCTAGAAGGAGAGCTGGGGAGAGACTGAAAAAAGTGAAACACTAAATGGAGGCTGAAGATAATGGTGTTAATTAGCTTTTGTCTGATGGACTATTTATTTGCTCTGACATTTGTGTAGATTGCAAGATCTTGGTTGCTTTCTTCTTGGAAATGGAGTCATATTTCTGAATCCCCAAAATGTCTCCTGTTCTGTGAGCTCAAGAACTCTACACTAATTTTCTTGATAATGCAACTGGGGGTAAACTTTGGGTTTTTGCTGTTTTATTATTTTTTTTTCTGAAGAACATAAGTATTTTGGGTTCCTGTGTGAGAAAATCTCCTTAGTTATGAGAACTTGAGCATTTCTGCCTATAGTAAAAATGTCAAACATCTTCATAGGATCCTGCTGGGGTTTTTCTTTTTTTTTTATTTTTTTTGTGCACAAAATGTTGTGCTAGCCAGAATTGTGCTTACTGCCTTCTGTGCTGACATTGTTCTGTCGCTGTTGCTAACAATGTGGTGCTGTCTCATTGTGCTGACTGTGTGCTAGACATCTGCTGACTGTGATTTGGATGTTTCACCCACTGAGCTGAAGAGTTTTGGGATCACTGGGGCATGAGCAGGAGCACTTGACAGCCACACGGTCTCAGCAGGGGAACTGTGGAATGTAGGCCAGGCCTGACATAAGGCCTGTCATGTTGGGATAGTTTAATTTGCTTATGCCTGCACCAAGCCACTTGCCTGAACTCCAGGC
This sequence comes from Pyrgilauda ruficollis, assembly GCF_017590135.1. Classification (NCBI taxonomy): domain Eukaryota; kingdom Metazoa; phylum Chordata; class Aves; order Passeriformes; family Passeridae; genus Pyrgilauda; species Pyrgilauda ruficollis. The sequence continues at coordinate 2,693,462 of NW_024526377.1, forward strand.
TTTATTATTTTTGTTCTTCTTTAGAGAAACTTTAGTTTGTTGGAATGGCAACTGGCAGCAGGCCTGTTATGAACAGTAGAGAGGCTAAGTATGTGGAATCAGCTAATTTCAGGGTTTTTCCAAATCCATCTGAGGTGTTTTAGGTTTAGTATCTGCCTCACTGTTACCTCTTCACTAATAAGAACTTGAAACAGAAAGGTTTTATGAGGTTTTACTCCTTTTGAGGAAACTATTTAACTAACAGATAAGTAATCCCTACTTTGCTTGCTTGCAAAATTCAGCAGTGCTCTGGATTTCACTGCTTGGCAAGATGTCTAAAAGTTATTGGTTGTCATACCCCATTCTTTCCATGTTTTTTTCTCATTGTCTCCCAAGGAATCTTAGCCTACTCAGACACAGAATAAATCCTTAGATGTGCAGGTGTGAGCATAGGATGAGGTAATACATATAAATGCTGAACTCCATCCCAGATTGTCACCTGGTTTCCCTGCTAAACCATCCTCAAAATTTGTATTTCAAAACAAGGCTTGAAACGAAGCAACAGTGTCTTGAGTTCCTCCTTCCTGACAGCCAGTGACTTTTCACAGACATCTGAATTTTTCTGAACTGTCACAGCTGAATTTATTGAAGCTGGAGATATCCAAGTGTTAGACACTGAATGTGAATCAGAGCTTAATACACTGGCTGCAAGTACTCCTGCTGGAATGCTGCCTGCTATTGATGCCTTAGGATTTCAGCTTTTATATTTTTCATGTATTTGTAATCCTGCAATTCTTTAGTGTAGAACTCTAAACTCCATATACAGTTCTAGCAAGTGTCTCCCCATTTTGGTCAGACACAACAATTCCTCTCCAGGCCTGGGAATCCAGGACACCTCACTGCCTCAGGCCCTGAGAAATGTAAATGAGAAAAGTGAATTGGGGGGAGAAAATCTAGGGTAAATTACTGCATTACCTGGAGCTGTAATTGGAAGATTAATCCTCAATATGCAAATGGCCCAAACTCATAAAAGTGTGAAACCTGTGACCCATTGTCCATTTTGGGTGCAGCCCCTGGGGGCTCCATCTGCCCTAAACGTACCTGAAGGCCCTTCAAGAAATATAATAACAATAATAAAAAAAAATACAAAATACAAAAATGCAAAAAATAAAAATACAAAAATAACATACAAAAGCTGATGCAGTGGAGACATTTCACAGCACTCTCATCCATGGGGAGTATTGGTGCAGAGGCAGTGGTGCCACATGGCAGTTGTTGGTACTCTGTGTATGCCATGAAAACACGTTTTTGGAGGCACAGGTGGTTCCATGGGACTGATTTGTTGCTGTCAAGACTCATTCATCACATCTCCCTACAACTGTTGTATATGCAGGTGCTTGCTGGTCATTGTGGGAGACATCATAAATATGCAGCCAGTCTTCAGAGGAGAAGAAAACATGGCTGTAATTCTTTCCAGTGGCAGGAATCTCCATACCTGGCTGGAGACTATAGCTCCATATAGTTCCACATCCTGTCTCCAACAGCAGCCAGGCTTGGAAGCTTCAGGAAAAGTAGGAGGACAGAGGAAAAGAATTTTTTTGAATGAGTTTGTCCAGGTGCTTTGTGCCTGTGTAAATCCCACAGGGCAGAATCTCCTGCTAGTGAGTCCCACCCTGCAGCTCTGCCTCGTACAGAGGATGTGCAATGCTTTTACCAAATGTGCCTCCTGCTATTCAGATATTCCCTGCTCATTGGCTTTTGTGTTAAAAATCTCAGTGAGAATTGTTCTCTGGCCATCATCTGCAGGTTTACAGACCATTTTAGAAGCCATTCATACATTTCTTTCTGATTTTCCATTAACAGTTTTTGTCCTTCCCAGTTTTACTAAGTCCATTTTCTGATACATTGATAAGAACTCTGAAAAAGTGTCAGAGACATTTTTCTTCTTGTTTTTGGTCCTTTTCAAAACAATTCCTAACTTTCTACTTGCCTTTTAGATTGTTGTTAAGCAAGCTTTTTTTCACCTGCAGCTAACTCCCAGATTTTTCTCTTGAGTGCTAATAAGCACTTTGGGCCTTGTTAATATCCATAAAGCATATGTAAACTTAAGTACATTTTTGTATTATGCTACACTTTTCACTGAATACTGTTAGCTTAGCCTTTTAATCATTCTTTTATCCTGCAATTCTTTGGTTATCTTTTAGTTTTATGTGTTTTTATTTTTATAGCTGTCATTAAACAACTGGATAGACCTAAGGGTTCCCAAGCTTAGCATCCTGCCTCTGATGGCAGTGTTAAGAAAGAGTTTGGAAATAGAGCAAGTGCACCATGATATTTCCCTTGTAGCCTCCTTCCACATTCCAGAACAGGAGATTTTCTAAGACAGAAATATCACCTTTATTTACTCTTAATAAATTGTGCTTTCATGAATAATGTCCTTGAATCCATTCACATTCCTATTTTCCTTAATGTGATCCTAAGTGCTCACAGTGTCCTCAGTGATCACCCAAAAAAATGAGTGCAGCCTTTTCCATCTTCCATTTCTTAGGAAGTTTGAAATTACAACAGGTAATGGTACATTTGTTCCATAGTTCCATTTCTTTTTGGGCCAGTAACATCTGCTGCTGGAGACTTGCACCAAGAGCTGCTGATATTATTATTCACATCTGAACTGGTTTTGTTCATAGGGTGTTGAAACTGTGGAAAAATACTATTTGAAAGTACAGACTGGTAGTTTATTTTGTAATACACCTGGCAGGGGGAAGCAGATGCATAAAAATGTATATTGGAAAAAAACTAATTGTAGGTGAACAGTCCCTGAATTGGTGTTTTCAATATATAATGTAAACTTCTGCAGTTTGGCCTGAGGTAGACTCTTACCTGAGTGCACCTATGGCATGATGCTTATGATTTTAAAAACTACAGCTTCCCTCCATTCCAAAAGTGCTATACATTTTACTTTAGCAGGCCTTTTAAGTTGCTAAAAATTATTGAAGAAGAAAAAAACCTACCTTGAAGATAAAGCAACAGCCTGATATATATTGTGAGGTCTAGACAGGTTTTCAGTGGAATATTTTCTGTTTTAACCATGCAGCAATCTGGGCACTGAAAAGCTGTCACTGTGATTCAAGGTTGAAGAAGAATTTATGTCTTTTATTAGAATTCTTGATCTTGTGGAAGGGAACTTTACTGCAAATGCAATGCATATGTCTGTAGGGATTTATGATTTTATTTAATCCTCAAAGAGAAAAGAGGGAGGGAGAATTCATAATGGGCTTCTTACAGATTAGAAATCCTTGTAGTCCAGGCAAAAGAATGGTCTACTCCATTTTACTTTCATCTCAGAATCTCAAATACAGCCATCATTAAACTTGATGCACATTCTTGGCTTTTGTGGGCCAGATAATTGTGAAATCCTTGTGCTTGAGAAGGCCAGGAAAATCATCAGAGCGCCGAAACAGAAATTTCCTTCCTGCTTCAGCCTTTGAATGGAGCATCAGCAGGCAGAGCATCTTCCTGCCAGGCTGAGCCCCTTCCTGAGCTCTCCCAGGAGCACACAAAGGACATTTCTAGCTGATAGACGAACTCGTTTTGCCTTTTCCCTTTAAACAGAAGAGTGATGGTGTTTTCTGGATGCTCACAGGAAGTCGCGGTGTAAATTTGTCACTGGGTGTCACTGTTACACCACAGGAACCCGGCTGAAAGTGGATTTCTCTGGCCTCGGAAGATCTTGAAGACCTTTAAGTACAAGTGGCAGAGGCACAAAGCAAGGGAATGAAGGTGGAACCACTTTTATATAAAAATACACTACAAGTTGCTTACAGTGCCAACAGTGCTTATCAATTCTTTGGTGTTTCCTATGTGCCCATATTTCAGCCCTGAGTGGTTCCCTCTGGGTTGTTTTTTTTTTTTTTTTTTGCATTTTTGGGGCTGTTGAAGAGCGGCCACCTGCTTTTTGTGAGCACCAATGGTCAAAGAAATAGAAATTCCAGCCATACAATGGAAAACTGAAAGGATTGCTAGAGGACATCTGACCCATTCCCCCACCCCCAGTAGGTCAATTTGGCCTTAAACTACCCCTGATAAATGCATTTTTAAAAGCAGCACTGATGATCAGTTTTCTTGGCTATCTTTTCCAGTACTTCATCACTCTTCTCACAGAATTTTCTTGTTAGCAAACTTGATGTCCTTTTCTGGAATTTATTGTTCAGTCTTTTTTCACCTAGCAGAAACTGAGAATGAATCCTTTCTGCTCTGCTTCAGACTCTTAAGGGATTGTTTTGAGGATTTGGAGTATGTTTTAGACTTTTTATTCAGCTAATATATAAATATTTACATTAGGAGGGAATGAGGATTTTGGCAAAATAATATACCACATTTCTTACAAGTAAGAACAATGTCCTGTATTAAAATGTTCATTTCATCTATATTTTAGTAAAGGAGGGAGGTGAATCAAAGTAAATAAAAACTTTTTATTTAGTATTTAGAAACTCTTGCTGGTGATTCAAACTTTACCAAATTCTTTCATTCTTTTCATTCAAGCAGGGCAAAATCCCCTATAGTTCCAAATATCCAGCTCTGTTTTTTCCTGTTTTATTTCAAATTAGGGGATTTTCTGTATCTTGTAATGTAGAATATTACATTTTGGAAGAGGGAGGGAGGAAGATTTCAACTGTTGTGTAATACTAGAGCATCTAGTAATGTGAACAGATCAGGAGTAGCATTTTGAGGTGGCTGGGGGGATTTTAACCACTAGAAAAGAAAAATGTAGACATTTAAACATTCAACAGTTTATAGGTATTGATTTCTGTGCTAAGTGATCAAACCTGCTTAGTTTAATTGCTGATGTCACAACACATTTAGTTGCATTCTAGATTTTCCTTAAGGTTAGAAATTTGCAGGTCATTTGGTGGAATTGTGCTTCTTGGGCTGGATTGATGAGGCCATGCTGTGATGGTCAAATAATTGTCCATAACACTTGCTGCAAACCTTCTGGTTAATTAAATGGCATGTTTATTGTTACTATAAATGGACACATGCTTTTATTTCCTCCTTGTTAGCCATCCCACATTTATCAGCACTGGTTAACTCCATGCTCTTAAGATTTCCTGCTTCACTGAGGAAAATTTGAATTATTTTCACAGGAAAGGGGATTAATACCAGCATTATTGTCAGTTGCACTGAAAAAAAAGCTGATGATTTTTTCACGAGCATATTAAATCGACCTGATTAGTTTTTGCATTCAACTCCCTCAAACACAGAAGATTGTATTCCAGTAGAAGCCAATCATATTAATTACATCTGAAGAGTCTGCATATTCAAAAGGCATTGCTTGTTTTATGGACAGCAAAAATAAACACCATATCTTTTTAATAATTTTAAGTGGGTCACTTTCAGGACTGTATCTGTTTTAAATAAATTATCATATTGTTAAGGGCCATGGGCAAAATCTTTTTATTAATAATGTGACAATTTGGGGTTTGTTTTGTTTTATAAGGACCACAGTATTTGTTTTTGAAATCACTACCAGCCAAACACTTTAAAGATATGATGATGTATCTCATCTGGTTTCTGGGAATTCTGTATTCTGTGGGTAGGTAAGAAGCCATTTTTGCATGAAAATGCTGTAATTAGCAATTTGAGATTCCCAGACTCCTCAGAAAGCAAATCACAATAAGGGATGTAAGGGATATAACTGAATAATAAGGGATATAACTGGACTGTTTATCTTCCTCTGAATTGCCTTAGGGAAGTGTTTTTCCTTCTAGAGACAGATAGGCACACAGACTTCCACGGAGACATTTTAAAAAATAAATGTATACTCTTTAAATAACATATATTTTCATGGACACAAAATAATTTTTACTACAAAAATGTTCTTGCCAAAACGGTTTGGTATTTTTGGCCTCCTCTTTCTCCTGCAAAATGCATTTGATCTTTGAGGTCTACAACTCTATCTACATTTCACAGCAAGTTGCAAGTAAGGAGGAGAAAAAAATTCAAATTTTCTTTATATTTTAGTAAAAGATGGGTTGGAAATTTGGATTAGACTTGAGGTATCCTGCACTCTGTTTTTATCACCAGTCCTGCTGTGGTCCACACTACATTTCTTTTAACAGGGTAAGTTTTAAATTTGGCTCTTTGAGAGTTTGGCACTGCTGTGTGCTCTTTTTCTGCAGGGTCCTGCATGTGCTGTTGCAAATTGTCATTTTGTGCACTTCACGAGATTGTACAAAGCTCCTTCCAGCTTTACCTGAGCATTGAAATTCTTCACTGAGATTTCCCAGGGTTTTCAGTTTAACATTGAAAATATATTTTACAGTGGTTAGTTTTAGCTCTTGAACCTGTGATTTGGAAATTGATCTTACAGGTTGAGGTACATTTTTTTGTTGTTATTGTGTTTAGAAGGAGTTTCTATGTTGAAATCTCCTTGATTTTGTAATAAGATGTGCAATATGCTTCAGAATTATAATTAATAGCCTCAGTAAATCCTAACAAGTGATATTTTGTGCGTGTGTACTTAGTCTGTTTTAGCTGAGACAAGATGTAGAATAGGACTGATGCACAAATTAATGCTCCCAGCCTCTTCTGAACATACATAAGTAAAAAAAGCAAGGTATAAATGAATAATTTTAGCTCTATTCAGTTTTAATCAAGAGTCAAGGAAGAGCATTGCTCCATTTTTATGGGTTCAGTTCTGCAGCAGAACCACATAAAGTCTGTTTACCTCCTGTTTTGCTCAATGTCTGAAAAACAGTATTACCAAAATTCAAATATTCACTTACAAAGTATGAAACATGCAGTCTATCTTGCTGGGCATTTAATGGAAGAATACTTTTTAGGTACCCAAAACTTATTTTGAAAACCTCCAGTGGCAAAGGTTGCCAAATATCCCAGTGGAGGGAGCTGTTATAATCAATTATTAGAATGACTAATAGACTTTCCATTGATCAGAACATAATAAACATTTCACCTACCCACTGCCTTGGAACGTGGTCAAAGGTCTATTGAAATGTCACTTAGAAGTGACTTTGGAGACTTCAGGCACCTTTGGATAACCCTTGTTTCCCTATGAGAAAATGTAGGACCCATATCATAAGCAATTGCCCCTAGTGTAGGTTTACAAATATATGTATTTTCCTGCTTAGTTCTCATTGTCTGAAAAATGTTATTGTATTTGTGGAATTTTTTGCAAGCAAAAATGAAGTAGATTTGAGATTAAAGTGACAGTTCTACATGTAGAAAGGAAATTTTGGTAGCCTACAATACAGGAAATGAGATACAAAATAATTTCCAGAGTTTTATTGTTTGAAAATGTTTGCTTGATTTACACAGGTTACCAAAGGGTAATCTCAAATATTCATTCTAAAAAATGATTTCTGATCTTAGATTCTGATTACCTTGGGTTTGGGTACACATTTTGTCTTCTAGTTTGTTTCAGGAAAGTTCAAAATCAGCCTGATGAAAATTTCATTGAGACATTCATAAAATAAAAAGTTCAGATGTGAAGCCAGAAGGAGTTAAGTAAAAAGGAATAAAATAAACAGTTATTTATTTTTTCTTTTAATAATTATTCAATTAGAATTTAAAAAAAATGTGATTTCTGATTTCTTACATTTACTCTTGAGAAATACTGTTTTCTACATGGGGCATAAAACAAAGCCAAGGGGAAAGACAGGTCCAAACCATCAAGAAGACTTGTTTCATTATTATCTATTTAAACTGCTTTTAAAAAGCAACAGTATCTTCAAGTGTAGACAGTGAATAATCATAATTATTTCAGATTTTCTGTGACATAAAACTTCAGATTTGTTGACTTTTGAAAATATTAAACAACATTTTGAATACAAAAAGCAAAAAGAAATAGAAGCACCAAGTTTTTATGGCTGAGCTATAAGGAAAAACAAATTCCAGGATATAAATTTGAATTTCTGAGAACCTCATATAGTTATCAGCCACCTCAATAGTTACAAGAATGCACAGGACAAAAATAAATATACTTTCCCAATAATTTTCCAGTGCTGCTCTTTTTTTTTTGTTGTTTTTTTTGGTTGTTGTTGTTGTTGTTGATGGGTGTCAACAATAACAAAAAAGAAAACAACTGTAAAAAGGGAGCTCATTGCATGGCATTGCTGGTTCATTTGTTGTTGAGAGACAGGAGCTTTATAACTGTACTGCAAAAGATTCTGAAATATTTATGTTTTGAAATCCAAAGGGCTGATAACACAAGTAGTGCCTGATGTATTTTGTGACAAGCAGAAATCAGGGGTGTAAGAGCAGTTTTCAGTTCAGCACCTTGTAGGTTTTTGGACAACAGATTCACTTGAAAAATATTTGTGTATCAAAGGTGCCTGTGCTCATCTCACTTCAGTATTTACTTAATGACAGCTCAAGTGGTGTGACAAGTATTTGTCTGCAGATAAATTTAATTTTATCTGTAATAGTTTTTCTGTAGAAAATACTAAGGATTTTGTAAGGATAGAAACAACATCTTGTAAATTGTGGGACAGATTGAAGTTTTTCTTTGCCTCCTAGCTTAATTACCTTTTCTCAATGTTTGACTCCATGAAATCTCAAAAAATTATTATAGTATTGTTCCTATTTATTTCTTCTGTTTCACATAACGACATAAACATTTCACTTTATGTAAATCAATCTTGAATTATAGTAAAGAATTATGTAGAAACAACTGAAGGCAGCTGTCACACAGAATCAGGTAATTTTACTCAGAACATTAGTTACCATATAAAAGGAAAATTATTCAGTGACAAGTTTATTTGTATAGAACAGATTATTTTTATTCATATAGAAGAGGATATGATGTGCAGAGGAAGAACAACATTTGCAGTTAGATACTTTCCATTCCATGTAGGTATTTTCCGAGTAGTTAGATACTTTTCTCTGAAATGCAGTTGCAATCCATCACTAATACTGTCAATTTGAGTTATTTTGTGTTATAGTCAGACCTGTGTCTGGGGTCCACAAAGGATTAAAATTAAATCGATGCTAAAACAAACAAACAAATAAACAAGATAAAAAGCTAAATCAAACAGCAGCAAAAAAATCATGTTAATTAGAAAGCCAATGCAAAGACCAAGAAGTGGCAGATGAGGGCAAAGCTAAATCTGTTCAAGCATTGTGCTCAGTTCTTACTCCATTTCCTGACCCCCTCTTCATGAAGCAGCTTGTTTGTTGATCTTTGTGCTCCCCCCAACTGTTGTCAGCCCTGCACTGTGTGTTTGCCAGCACTCTCCAGACTATCTGACCCACTGCTGCTCAGAAATGGGAATGTGAACACAATTAAAGGAGAGCCTGACTTGACAGTTTCATTTTTTCATTGCATTGGGAGTGTTTACATAACTGCTCAAAGGAGGCTTTCTCTATGTACCTGTTTACGTGTTTTGCTTCTAAAATTCTTGAAGCCCTTGGAGAGTGCTTGCCTGGCACTTGTGAGCCCTTGATTGATGAGGAGAAAAGCCCTGTTAGTGAATCATGGGGAAAACATCCCATAACGAACCGGTCTCTTAATGAGGGTCAGCGCTGCCTTTGCAGTGCCTGGAAGGAAAGGGATGGAGGAGAGAGATCCTGTGGTGTTGCAAAACTGTTTGGGGAGACACAATGGTGGGGGAACAGCTCAGACACCAGCCTTTGTGTGCAAATTTCCCACCAGAACCAAGCAACTTCTTTTATTTCTTTTTCTTTTTTTCTTTTTTCTTTTTTTTCCCGAATTTAATTAAGTGGGGTTGGAGTCCACCACTGGCCTAACAAGCACTTCTTCATGAATGAAAGGTTTGTCTCTGGCAGTGAGGCAAGGCTCTGAACAATGTCAACAGCAATTACTGCCAGCTCTGGCCACTCGAGCAGCCCCTGAGAACAGGAGGTGCTGAGCAGGCAGTGCAGTGCTGCCAGGAAAGGGCTGGGGGGACTCTTGGCCCACCTTACAGCAAACTTGTCATCCCAGCACCCCGGATTTTAACCAAAGCTGAGCCTCTCTCGGGAAGGATCTGTCTAGAGATGCTGCTGCAGTCAGGGAGTTTTCCAGCAGATGTGACACTCACTGGTGTGGGGGGAGCTTGTAGGAACTTGTATGACATGAAAAGGTGGTGTTTGTATAGGTACAATCCATTATCCCAGAAGTGATGAAGCTAATTCACTTAAATTCAAAAGGAAGCATACCTGAAAGTTTTAGCAATTCCCTTTATGAATCCTTGATCTTTCTTAATTTGTAGGCCCATTCAAACAGAGCTTAATAGGGACCTAATGATATTTTTCTCTATATTTTTCCTTTAGGGACACATTTTTGTCAAAGACTTTATATGTCAAAAACTGAACTCCATAGCACTGAGGTGAATTTTTCACTGGATAAATAGTTAAAGCCAAATATCAAACCCACACATTTCTATGTTAGGGGAAAGCGTGCAGCAGCAGTAATCTTGCAGCTCCTGTGCAGCCTGCTGCTGTGAGAACACCTGTGCTGTGAGTTTGGCAGACCATGTTCTAAGTGAAAGTTGTTATTCAGTCAATATTCTGTAGGAAAAGAATGTGTTCTGTGGCATCATCAGCATGAAATTGTGATAAGAATGGAAATTGGTGACAATGTGGTCAGTGCTGAGCAGCCAGCACGCGCTCCACTTGCATGCACAGTTCACAGTGCACAAAATCTGTGATTCTTTATTTAAACCACATTAAGTTTCCTATGTAAGAGTACCACCAGGTTTCCTGCTCATATGCAGCCCTATTTCATTCTGTAAGTGCCCTGAGAGTTCTTGCCAGGATAAAGAACAATTCTGTGATGCAGTTTTGCACTGTCACTCCACTCTCAGAGAAACAAAATACTGCCTGAAATTGCTTCTTTTTACACACATTTATGAATGCAGCCTCTGACTTGGGTTGATTCCTGTCAGTTTAAAGCCCTGGCAGTACCATTTAAAACCTGACAAGTTGTACAATGAACTCCCTGATCATCAGCTTGATGTTGGCATTGAGAAATTTCTTTGGGGCGTTTTCACAAGCTGATCAATGTGAGAAATGCAACTCTCTGAATTAATGTAGTGCTTTATCTGTATAAGGCTTTGAAATTTCTCCAGTTAATAAAACCCTCAGAGTGTCAGTCAGGGGGTTTTCACCCAAGGTGAACATTTTATTGGTTTATTTTTGTTCAGTTTTTGTAACCGATTTTTGTAGTAATACTTCTCTTGATTAGATTATCATGTAATAAGGCAAAAGATCAGATGTTTATTTAAAAATGGGAGAAAATGTAGCAGGGATTACCAGTGTGGTCCCAGAGGAGCAGCAGATCTATTTGTTGATACATGTTTTGTAATCATGAAAATACTTGTTCAGGTTTCCAGTTATATTTTTTCCTCCCAACTCTTCACTTATGGATGAATATATTTTGAGAAGCCTAGTTGCAGCCCAGTTACTACTCTCAAAGCATCACTGAGTGCAGTACTGACACTTTCTTTTTTAAAAAGTGCTCTGCAAGTATGTCCTATGCCCAGAAAATGGTACCCAGATGTCGGTATCTCTTTGTTTTTATTGTCTCATATTGTCCTAATCTCAATTGTTCAAACTTTATTATTCTAATTATATTATTACTATTAAACTTTTAAAATTTAAAAAACAAGTGATTGGCATTTTTCACACTCAGGATCATGCCAAACATTTCTGAAGCTTGTCTTTTCCATTAAGTAGAGTTTTAAGCCTGCACAAAGCTAATTTTTGACACATTAAGTCAATACTCATGGCAGGCAGATACCTGCCTCTGTCTGAGAGATCCTCTGACAGTACCAGCGCAGTACTAATACTTTGTACCTGCTTTCTTGCACTAATATCTTACTTAATCAAAATTTTGGCAAGTTTTTTACCTATTAGCAGCTCTTTCTTTTCCGTGTTGATGTGCCCAGTGTTGCACTGTGCTGAACTCAGCTGCTCACCAATGCTGTGGCTCAGAAGCAAGAAACTTTATTTTCACAGTTATGATACACTGTGCACTTTGTCACAAATTGCAGATGGTTTAGGATACTTTATTATATGAAAGCTATGTTTTTTCTGTTTGTTTGTCTGTGTTCTGTTGTTATTTATGCTGTGCAATACCCTGAAGAGAAGCAGGGAGCACACAGTGCCTTCAGCTGCTCTCTGTGGGGTCTGGGGGCTGCAGTCTCCTTGTTCCCCTGGTCACCCTCAGGGGGTTTAAATGGCAGAGGAATGTGAGATAACAATTAGCTTCTGTTCCTCCTCTAATGCCTAATCTCATCATGGGAAGGAAATTCTAGAAGGAAAAAAAAAAAACCCAAACCTTTTTACTTGTTTTAAATAGGTAGATGAGGAGAGTTTTCCGTACAGGAAAAGTTTAAGGTGCAAGGACTGAAAAGAATAGACAAAACTGGGAAAACCTCTGGAGGCAGAATCATAAATTTGGGTAATTTAATCAGTGGGTGCATAGGATAAGGAAAGAACTGATGAAATCTTTTATGAAGTTTAGCTACAAGACTGTTTTTCATAGGAACAGAAAAAGATTGGCAGCATTCTGCTCAGTTGTGAGAGCCCAGGATTGTTGTCTGTCTACCTTGTTGCATTGCAGAAGGACTTTTGTCTTGAACAATAACACAGTCTTTCTGTGGCAAATTTATAATAATTTATAAATTAGTGGCAAAATAAAACAAGGGTAAAATTTTGACTTAAAGTCATAGGCCAAGGCAGTGACTGTGGCCTGAACAAAGCACATGCCTTTACAAATCCAGCAAAAAGTCTTTTTTTCTTGAGATCATGGGAAGGATATGCTGAAAAGCTCAGAAATCATCAGTCCAATTTATTGGTTTCTCTGCCTGCAAGTGGCCATAATTACAGTGAATAGTTCAGAGCAAATAATTTGACAAACTTCTTTTTCAGCTCATGAAAAATCCATGAGTAGTTTGCATGCTTTTTGCATTTGTTTGTTGTTAATATTAATTTAATTGTTCTTGTGTGACTTTCTTCAGCTGCATAAATCACATGGTGTGTTTTTTTGTTGTTGTTCTTTTTGGTTTTGGTGGGTTTTTTTATTTTTCTCTTTGGACATAGGAAAAAGCAGGTATTTATAGAACTCTTCCTTAACTTAAATTGTTTCAGGACCTAAAGAATAAGTGTAAAGAAGGCTGTGCCTTTTCAAACAGCCTTACAAAGAAAAATAATTGACTTCTCTTTAGTACAGGTTTAAAATGACTGTACTTTCTTTAACAAGCCTTTATTCTAATAAATATACTCAGGAATGATCTAGTCTAAAATGTTGTTCTTCATCACAAGCACTTTTCACTTTTGCTGTAATTGCTCCTTCTCATCATTAGAAGGACACAATAAACATTAAGGAATGCATCTGTGTTCACAGATTTGAATAGACTTTCTCTTTTATCAAATATGAAGAGCTTAATATATTTTCAGTAACCCTGACCTGTGTTAATCTTTTTTATTTCTGTTTTACAGTTGGTGCAGAATCAACAGAGGACTACTCTGAATGTCCTACAGGTACTCCAAATTCTTTTTGACAGCACTTCCAGGAAGACAGGTCTAGTCTAGCATGTAATTAATGCTGGTGATTCCACTCTGATCTTTTCACTCCTTTAATGTGCATCTCTGACTGAGAAGGAGATAATAGACAATCATGTAAGGAAATCCTTGATTATGGCTTGATTGAGCTTGTGGAGCTCTGGAGAGCTGGTGTTGTCATGGTTTCCAAGCCATTTAACATATGACATTTTTACATAGACAAGATGTTAGATAGCCATCCAAAAAATTGTAATTTGGATTATGTCTAATCCCTCTTTGAATGTCAGATCAGATTTATTTTCATAGACAATCAGTGACCAGGTCTCATATTAAAGCTATAAAAAACAGACTGTCTTCCACAAAACTTGCAAAACAGAGGACTTGTCTGGAAAGAAAAAAAATCTGTCATTCAACACAAGAAGCAGATTTGCAGTTTCTAGCAGTGCACATTGCTCAAAATTCCAAATCCTCTTAGCCTTTAGTCACCATATCTATAATGAATTGCAATTTAAAAATAAAAAAGAACAACCCCATTACTCTGTGATCAGTAGTGTCCCAAAAATTCACAACCTCAGTACCTCAACCCAGGCTGAACTTTCAACAAAACATAGAATCAAAGTTTAATATAGGTGGGAAGAACCAGCTGAAGGTTGCTGTCCAACCCACAGCTCTGAAATGGTCCAGAGTAGATCAGGCTGCTCTCCTTGAATTTCCCTGTATGGAGGAGCTGAGGTGATAACAAAATCATAAATTATTATTTATTATTGCTATAGAATATTAATATTATTATATAGGTAGATATTAAATATATAAGTATATATAACATATAACATATAATATATAATACATAATATATAATATATCTTATATATTCTATATTCTATAATCTATATTCTATAGTCTATATAATAATATACATAATTATATTATTATTATTATTATTAAATTAATTAAATTATAAAACCTACTTAATACTGGATTGCTTTCAGCACAAAATGCACATGATGCTTGTGGCCCTAGGTTTGTGTCTTTTGAAAACAGGGTTCATGTGTTGCAGTTTACCTGGAGAGGTGTGATTTGAGTTCTCTCAGCTGATGCTTTGGGACACTTGAGGGTGCTATATATGATCCCCAAAATATGTCACAGCTCTTCATGAAGGTTCTGGTGCCTTCCTATATATCTGAGTGAAAGTGAAAGAAGGGGAGGACACTATGAAACTGGCATTTTTACTGAAGGGGAGAAAACCTGACATCCCCACAAAGAAACACTTAGGTTTTTGTATTCCTGATGTCTGATTTCTTCAAATGGACTTAAAAATTTTAATTATATTTACCAGCAAGGAAACAGCTTTTTAAGGATGGCAAGTTTGCTCACTCTTATGATGCTAATATGACATTTTACACTGAAAAAAGTCTTTGGTCAAATGTTATTTCTTTTGTGACAGCATGGTGTATGCCTAAACATGCCAGGTCCTGCCAGTATATGGAGAAAAGTAGCTGTTGCCAATTTTTTAACCTAAAATACTGTCATAGTGGTGTGTTTTGTTTTATTTTCACAGACCTGCACATATTTTCAGAGGGTAGAAACACCGGGTGAAGGGTAAAAGGTAGGTATGGAACATAAGAGAGAATATTTTATATTTTACTTGCAACTCAGTGATTTTAACTGTATTGCTGGCAATGCCACTGTCTACTTTTGCATAATGCTGCCTTTCCACAGGCCACACATCTGATGTTTAAAGGGATATCATATCAGACAAAGATCTGTTTTTCCCTTTTCTTCACTTAACACCTTCTGGAGTCTTTCCACACAACTCCACCTGTACAGAGATCACAAATGCCAGAGGAATTTCTCCTGCACACTGGGATATCTAATTCTTTGCCCTCTGGGGAGCAACTTTTGGCTGCTATGCAAGAGAGTATTGTTTCCCCAATTATTTGTAGTTTTCCTAAGCTTTAGGTAGCACCTTGCTCTTGGTATTGTCTTTTTTCCTTTGGAAAAACACAGAGGTATCTTTCTCTGAATTTTAGGAGCCTTAAACCAAAATACTGGGGCATTTTCAAAACCCAGCTTTTGTGCATTGGTAAGCACAGGTAACAGTGAAGTTCTGGAAAGTTTTTTCCCACCAGTGATTTTTTCAGAGCCAGCAGAGGGAGCACAATAAAAAAAGTCATGGTACACATATGTCTACTTGTCTGTAGTCTAAGTATTTAAAGGATTTCTTCAGGTATGTCAGTGTTGCAAGACCATTTTACTGGTAAGTGAAGTGTGTGGTGAGGTGAGGGAGCATAAATACAGGAAGCAGCAGAAAGACAGGGGTAAGGCTAATTTTCAAAACAAGAGATAATGCTCTTTATTTTCTGTATCTGTCATTGAGAATACAGGAATAAATGACAGTATTTTGTTCTGGAATACTAGATAATCTAATGCAGCTGATAAAGTAATTTAGTAGCCCGTAGAATCCTTGCTAAAGCATGACAGAAATGTAGTTTTACTGACTCAAAAAGTGTTATTAATTTAATCATTTGATCATTAATGCTGATTGAATGAGTAGTTCAAGGAAAATCAGGGAGATAGGTTGTACATCCTTTGTTAGGAGGAGGTATTTTGGTTATACATGCACATAGATCATAGTGAAGACCTTAAGTCTGACTGTGCTTAATGATTATAGACACAATTGTAGCCATATTCTACTGGATCTGTTCCTTTGGTTTCAAAGTTATTCTCAAAATTGCAGTCATTTCCCAACTTTTTCTTTTGCACTCGAGTGATTCATTAACTGGGTGCTACTGTAATGCATGGGGATAACAGGAATGAGAAAACAATTCACAAAGCAATTGAACTGGTCCTCATCCATTTCAGTGTTTTCATCCCTTATCCTATAAGCTTCTTTTCTGTGTCCTAGTGCAGTCCCCAACAATGAAATTATTGACATGGCTGAGGGGACTCCACAGTTTTCTCATGTTTTGTGCCATTCAGCAATGGAGCACACACATTTCTGACTGACAAGCACTCTCAGTCCTGCAGAGAATCAAAAGAGTTTACAATTGGTTATGCCTTCTCCTGCTCTTCAGGTTTTGTTAGATTGGATATAACCATTGCAGGCAGCACCCCAAAGTGTCACTGTCAGCTGAGCAATGGGAGAAGAGCTGGACGTGATGGGGACTCTGGTTATGAGCACATCATTTGGACTTGGTTTGATTATTTAGGCTTCCCCAGAAAAGTCTGTGTTGTGGAACTTGAAAGGCAGCCCATTAGATTTTTCTCTTTTCATCTAAATCCAAGATTTACTTGAGTTAACTGAAGATCTGCTGCTCTAATGGCTTGTGTTGCCCAAATCACACTGGTGGGTGGGCTCAGCAGTTTGAAATTCAGCATCACTGCTGCTGCCTTGCAGAG
Source organism: Pyrgilauda ruficollis (assembly GCF_017590135.1). Taxonomy (NCBI): domain Eukaryota; kingdom Metazoa; phylum Chordata; class Aves; order Passeriformes; family Passeridae; genus Pyrgilauda; species Pyrgilauda ruficollis. Next base: position 2,710,364 of record NW_024526377.1, read on the forward strand.
CAGGCCCAGCGCCATTCCCTGAGCTCACTGCAAAGCCTTCAGTCGTGATTAATGGTCAATGTGTTGATTGCTTTAATCCAGCATGTCAGTTGTGTGCCTCTGTAGCACCTTCTTTCTACTGTCAAGCTTGTTGGGATCTGTGTGCCTGAGATGTAGCCTGAGGCATTTGGCTTTTTAGCTGTGAAGACAGGATTTGCAAATTAAATGGAAGAATGCTAATCGCTTAATGTCCTTGTTTGTTCCTTTTTAAACTTTGTAGACTAGACAGTTAATCAATTATTTGAAATGATGATTCCTGCAATACTCACATATGAACACCAGCAGGCTAAAAAAAGTCAGTGGGCAATCTTGTAATAAGGTTTTGAAGTGGGCAATTATTTCATTTCATACACAGTCTTGGCAACTTTAACACACTGGCAGTCTGTGTGCTGATGGTTATTCCAATTTACTCAAGAGTCATCAGTAATATATTTGTGGTTTTGTCTAACTGTAAGAAGTACAGTTTATTCTGGGGCACACTTGAAATTCTGGTGTATACTTGAAATTCCTGGGCATTATCTCATTAGTTCTCTAATTTTTCTAGGGTGCATACTACTCATGAGTGACACTTACAGGTTCTGGTAAAAGCAGTCAGAATACTCCAAAGAAATTAGTCCTGTGTGAATTTCTGAAAATTATCCAGTTCTTCTGGGCTATAGCAGGGCTGGTGATGGAAATTTTCAGTCACTGCCTCCACAAAGAGTCAGTGAAGCAAATGTTATAGTCCAGAGAGATCCAGTGGCTGGAAAAAACTTACAAGATCAGAAGAGTGTATTGAGGCTTTTCCTTCCCCAGCTGCTCATGGTGGGGTTTTTTCCATTTCTTCCTACTCAGGAGCTGTAGGACCCACCATGTAGCCATGCAAGGTTAGTGAATACCACATCCTTCCATCTTCAGTTTTATTATGAAAATCGCTATGTGAAGGCATTAGAGACACTATAAAAAGAATGCAATACTGTGTACATCCACCCAGTCCACCCATTTTGTACAAGCCTGTCTTGAACAAAGACACCAAATTCGTATTACTTGTCCCTTGCTGAAAGAATTACCAAGAAAGAAAGCAACACCACGAGTGTCCCAGTTAAATGCATATTCCCTTATCAGGTATCCTGCTAAGAAAACCATCAGTGATTACACACAAGCTGGGTGCAGCAGGGATTGAGGGGGACAGAGTGGCAGATGTGGGCTGCTCTGAGTCCTGTCAGGAAGGAATGATTAATGAACACCAGCTTCAGCTGAGGCTAACCTTTGGAGAGCCGAGCAGGACATCTGCAGAACTGTCAGAGCTTGACAAGGACAGAGCTGAACAACCAATTATTCCACCATCACTAAGGTGGGCTGTCAGTTTAATCCCAGACATTCACTTAGGCAAGGACAGGGAAATTTCTCCTTTACATAGCAGCACTCTGTTGTGACCTTAACTATTTCTGTTCTGCTGAGGGGAGCCATGGGGCAGCACCACAAACACAGGAACTCCTGGAATGAGGAAGGGTAGAGCAGTCAGAAACCTTGTGTAAAGCACCACTGTGCAAAGAGTTAGAGCGGTTCTCTACTCAACTGTAATGACAACCGGGAATTTTTTGTGATTTTACAAAACGATGGGTACAAAATTGAATATTCTGCAGACACCGCAGCGCCTGTCATGATGTTGTCAAAGTTTTGTTTGTGACAAGAAAAACTGGTAATTGCCAACACATTCTTGACCATGCTGGGCTGGGTTTGTCCTCCACAAGAAGGCTGAGGATGGTTGTCAGCAGCTGCTCTAGAGCTCTGTGGTGTGAGGAGCCTTTCAGCTGAGCGGGAGCCAGAGTCAGCCCAGACTGGGACACTGCTGCAGCTTTGGCTGCAGACATTCACCAGCACAAAAGGTGCCTGAGTCCCCCAGGTTTTTTTTTTTTTTACTCTAAAAAGAATCTGTTTCATTTTGTCACACGGTTCAGGAAGCTGTCACAGATACTTTCAGTGCTACCAGAAAAAAATCCAGGTGGGTGGGAAAAAATGCAGCTTGGGTACATCTCTGGAGGAAGCTGCAGGACAGCTTTGTCTTGTTGGTATTTTTCTTAAGCTCTTTATGTGCTCAATGAACACAGAAAATGTAATTGCCACTGCACCTATCTCTCTCTAGATTCTCCCTATAAAGCATGATTTTTGCCATGTTTAATTGGGACATTCAGTTTGTAATTGCTTTTATCTGGGAAACACACTATTGTTACAAAATGAGGACATGAAAAGTCCTGAAAATTTCAAAGTAGGGTTTTGCAGTAAAATAGAATAAATCTTACTCTCTTATGGTTCATTTTCTGAGTATGTTGGAGGAGTTTTTATTGAAAAAACAGAGATGATAAATCTCATCTCTTTTACACCTGTCTAAATATATTTTCAAATATGTTTCTGTTGTGCAGAAATTTTGCTAATGAACTCCCAGTCGAGGTTTAGGAATTATAGCAATGTTCTGGATAGCAGAGAGCTTATGTGAATGAAGATAAAATACCTTTTCATGGAATTATATTTGCAGATTGCCTCCAGTACATGCCAGCTATAAAAAAATGGTACACCTATCATCCAGAAATCAGTTTTAAAACAGCAGAAAATGTTTGGATTCCTGATTGGGGCAGCAAAAGTGGAGAAAATCTCAAAAATTAGCTAAAACTATAATACAGAGACTATTTCTTTAACCATGCAAATGTTTCTTGACGCGGTAAATTCTATTAGCATCTGAATTTTCGTGTGTGTGTGCAGCATTTACAGCACTGCATTCCTGTTCCTGTTTGGGAAACACAGGAAGTAATGACAGCAGCTGAAAGAATGAAAACTGGTGTGCATGTGCCAAGAAGTTGCAAAAATTCATACCATATCATCTGCATTGCATAAAAACGTTCTTTGAGACACGGAGATATGCAAAGTTTGTTCTTCAATTTCAAATGGTGTCAGCGCTCTTGTAGAAGGTGGAATTCAGTCTGGTGTGTCAGGGAGGCTGCAAGGGGAACAGGCTTGAATATTGATTATTTGCTGCTGAATTGCAACCCAGAAATGTTGAAACAGCATGTATGCAGAACAGTGTTTTCAAAGCTGAGGTTAAGGCCAAAGTGATTGCTCTTCCTGCTTAGGAATGGATTAAACCTGAAATTCCAACATTAACTTCTTCTGCCCTGCAAGACTCATCTTGGAGAGTGAATCTATTGGGTATCTTTTTTGTTAGTTGAGTGGTTTAAGGGTTTTGTTTGTTTGGATTCTCTTCATTTATCTTCCTTTCCATCTGGATTTGCAGGACACACAGTATTTATCATGGTCCAGCCCGAGTCTTTGTTGCAATAGAAAAAAATAGCAGAAATTAACAGGTAAAATTTTTGCCTTAATTACATTTCCTAAAATTAGTTGTACATTGATAGCAATTGTGAAATATTATTAATTTTAACCAAAGTTAGCTGTCTCAGCACATGAGAGATGGACACACTGTACTTTGGTCTAGCCTCCCTGTCTTACACACTTTTTGTGATCTTTGCATTAAAGAGCAGTGGACAAGCTTCTTATTAATTACCACTGGGGAAAGTTGACTTAGAAATTCTTAAATTAATTAAGAAAAACAAATCTATTGACTGCTCCACAGTTGGAGTGGATTGCTTGCTGGCCTTCATTTTTTTGACAGAAGATGATTAATATAGAGGGTAATTCCTGCAGTCTTGCTAATAAATATTCACAGAGACATCCTACAGAGAGATCAGGTAGCTCTGAAATGTGAGCCTGAACCATGGGGAAAGTCAAAAACAGCCAGTAGAATGTAATCAATTTAAACTAAAGAAAGGTTATTAAATTAGTTCCTTAACATCTAAATCTTTTATAGAGATTATGGGTATTTTCCTTCACCACAGGTTTGAAAAACAGGTGGCAGAGGAGATTGTCTTGAAAAATCCAAAACTCTGTATATCTAAATAAAGGCAATATAAAATTGTGTACTATAATCAGGCATTTATTAATGAAGTGAGCTACTTCAGGTAGGTCCCCAATCCAGAGCAGATCATTCCCTTTTTCTTTCTGTGCAGCATGGTCCTTCCAGACAAGGCAATGCTGCAGTTCAGACAGCTTCAATCACAACTTTTAGATAGAATTTTTCATGGTTTATAATTTTAATTGAATTCTTGGAATGATTTTTGGTACGAAATACCAAGGAAATGTGCCCTCTAACTTAGGCCATACTCACAATTGCTCTCTGCCAGCAAAACCACTCTTGTTAGACAGTTTGTGACTTCTCAGTCAGAAGCTTCTCCTGAGCAGAGGTTTAACTCTGCCATTGCTGTGAGTGGAAATCAAAGCTTTATGGAATTGTGCTTTCTCCTGTTGGTCATTTATATTGATTACATGGTTGCTACAGGGCTTGTACACTTGCTGTTTATTAAGTTGCATTATTGCTTAACAATATATAGATGAAGTATCCATAAATGAAACAAAATAATTAATTACTGAATGCAATGACACCAATTAGCCCTAAATTTTCACAACAAGAAGGTTTAACTAAGGATGTAATGCATCATTGAATGATTTAACAGAACATCATAACTCTTTTCTTTTAGCCATAAATTGTAACCTGGGATTGTTTTTGTAATGGTAATTGCCTTATCTTCATAAATTCTACAGTCATACAGAATTTAACTAGTATTGTAACAGGAGTTCCCAAGAGTAAAAAAAGAAAACAACAAAAAAATCCCAGGTGCTGTCAATGGTAATTTAAATAAGAAAAGGCATGTTAAGTGGTTTTTCTTTCACTAGTAATAGAAATTAATTAGCTTTGAGCTGCTTTGGAGGTTTTACATTTTTTGCTGTGGTCTGTTATGTTTTATAATTGTATGGAAATAGTTTTGATTCGATCAAATTATCTGGTGTGAGGGTTCTGCAGGAAGGCAGAGGAACCTGAGTCAAGTGTCAGCCTGCCTGGGTGTGGAGACTGCAGAGGATCACGATGTGAATGAAGATCCTCCAAAAGAGTCTCAGGTGTTGGCAAAGGTTGTGCTACAAGTCTGGGATGTGCTGCTAAATATGGGCCCCCTTGAAGCTAGGAACTATTGAATGTTCTAAACTAAAGTGTAAAGTGCTTCAGTTAGTACTTTATACTAAAGCTGCTTTAGAGCATTCCCTATAAGCAAATTTTCCTCCAAAGGCCCTGTGCAGACAAGCTAATGGAAATTTAGTCTACATTACACCTAAGCTTCATTAAAAATAAAGGTCTAATGAAAATTAAGACACAATATCAGTAGAAAGCATTTTCAGGATTGATATCTTCCTATTCTTCAGTGTGATGAGTGCATGTGGATTTTGGCATTTGTTCAGCTTTATTACTCAGTGTCAGAGGTGGTTTTCCCTTTGAAGATCAGAGCCAAATGTGCCATAAGGAGCTGGCCACCCCAAGGCCATAAATGGGGATCCAGCACAATTCATGGCCTTTTCAGCCTGGGTGAATGAAAAAATCAAATCTGGCAGAAAATATCAAGATCCTTTGGTTTTTTCTTAATAATTTATTAACACATAATAGAATTTTCTCTTGTAACTAGAATAAATGCACTTGGGAACCAAAATGTTGTTTGGACTCTAGTTTTTCCAAGCACAGATCCTAGAATTAATCATTGGGATAGAGAGATTACTTTCTTGCTGTAGGTTAAGACTAAGAAGAGACAAAGGGACATATTTGTTGGTTGACCTTTGGACTTCATAGAAAATATAGGGAGAATAGTGATGAATCTCCAAAGCCTGCTGGCACAGTAAAGTGCTTGGTATTCTATGAAAAACCATCATGTATTCCCTAAATAGTTCATTTTGTTTTCTAAAGTTCTGAAAAACTCACTCTATTGAAATGCATGTTGTTGCATCGATTTTTCTAAAATACACCTTGTTATCTTTTCTTTGGTAATTGGTGACTGGTAATGACTTTGGCAATTTAACTTGTTCTTGCAGACACTTTTCCCATTCCCCTAGATAACTGAAGTCAAGAGAGAGGGCCTGTCTGTCAATCTCTGATGCCTGTCAACTTGGTTGATTGACAGGTTTTTGTCCCACAATAGACACCATTTCTGCAGCCCCCATTCTGTTATTTTCTTCATTCTTAATACTTGTGGGGGATGGTGTTTGCCTTATAATCTGTGTTTAAAATCCAACTTGGAATGAGGCCAGCTCCTAAGAAATTATCACAAAGTCTTCTTAGCTTTGCATCAGGAAAATTCTCTGGAGAGTTTCATAAGCTGTGATTCCACCTTTCAAAATTACCTTTGCTCAAAAACTAAGCTTCCTTGTTCCTCCAAAATCCCCTTCAAAATCCAACAAAGAGACTGTGAGGTCTGCCTAATATGTTTTGATATAAGAAAAGTAATTTGTTTGTGCTTTACTTTATTTGGGAAGTTCTTCCTTGTGGAATAAATGTCATAGAAATTTTTGTGTGTAAGAAATGTAGATAAAATATGTGAGCCTGGGAGCAGAGAAGGGGAGGGATATTTGCTTTATGAGGAATAACTGAAACAGAAAATAAAGAAAACTTCTAAAAGGAAAGTAATGTCATTGTTCACCCTCCCAAATCGTGCATTCTTACAAGCATTCTAGTCACCTTGGCATTAATTCATTTAGTTGTGAATTAGCCTTGTGCATTAGAATTGATTTGTACTTAAAATTTAAGACTTCTTTTAGATGGTAAAATAGAGTGGGAGAACTGATTTGTTTATTAAAAAATATGTCAGATTTTGTCAGCTAAAATTCTTTTAATTTTAAAAATGAAAAACAATTCAATGTGAGTATAAAATCAGTTGTTGCTTCTGTGATTTGTGGAAATCAGTAAAGCTTCTGTGTCAGTTATCTGGCTGTAGAATCAACAATTCTCAACTCATTCCACTTCATGTAATTTGAACAGGACAAAAGGAAACTGGGGTTGAAGAATTGCCATATTGAAATCTGAAGTACCTCAAAGGAAATCCACTTACAAAGAAATAACCCCATAATACCAATGTTATTCTGATTAATCACAATATTAACAGTACCTGTTGACTTACAGGTATTTTCCTGGTCCTGGTGCTCGTGCAGCCTGTGCTGAGCAAACACCAGGGTGTGCTTTGGGATTGTCCACTTATTTCACATTCACTGCTTACAAGTTGAGGACTCTGTTATAGAAGAGGTGGATACAAGGCTTGAATGCTTTTCGTGGGGAAAGGGCTGTTTGTTTTGTTGATGATTCTTTTTTTCCACTCAAAAGATATGTTCAATACTTCTGGTAACGCTGCGTTCATAACAATTGAATTCAGAACAACCGAGTTTGAACATAAAGAACAAACAATAGCTAAATTGGGAGTTATTGTTTCCTCTAATAACAAGTAGAATAAACTAATCAGCTTCCAGATAGAGTCCAATAAGCTGGCTGGGAAATTGAAATAGATTGAAACAGATCCAGCCTGTGGATGTGTGTATGAATATCCAGTTGTGTTACACAATATCGACCTTGCCATCTCGAACGTCATTCTTGCTGTAAAAATATCTGGGCACTCTCAATTCTTTAAAAGAGTAGAGCACTCAGTATTTCAAGAGAAATAGTCCTGTACATCTTCAGTTAAATGTCTCAGATGATGGCTGTGCTGCAGCATGTACTGAGCTGCTACTTTTTGGCCACATGAACTGATGATGACAAGGAGCCCACAGTGTTGGGGAAGAGAGAAATGACAGATGCAGCTGATGTGCTGGGAGATAGTTACTCAGGGAGGAAGGGAAGAGGGAAGCAAATGGGAAAATGTAGAAGTCTGAACTTTTTCTGAGGTCTTTAGTGCATGGATGACTATATAATATATTCTCCATGCATTAAGAAGAGAAAAATAACCCAGTATGATAGAAAGTGTTTGAGTGATGTACTCTGTGCATCTCGGGTCTCTCTAGCTGGTTGTGTTTGGATATTGCTGACCTTTTTTTCCAAAGAGTTACAAAGACTAGCTCAGGATAAAAATGAACTAATTCCCCAGAGTACTTTCTGCATAAAATGGCTACATCCTCTACATCAGGAAACACAGATAGCATGTAGGAATGACAATTTCTAGGGACCTAAGAAAAACCACATCTCCACTGCCATTTCCTTTTCAGGGGAATTCTTTCCTGTCCCTGCTGAACTATTCATTCAACCTGCCAAATGTATGGTTAAGGGAATGCTGCAATTTTCTAAGCTTCAGAATAGGGGGCAGTAAGGTCACAGTATTGCTTGAACAATTTTTTTCTCCTAATGCTGGAGTACATAGTGTTAAAGTGGTTTGGAATGACTGCATGTTTGCTTTTGATTCAGGACTTACCTTTCATCCTGTGATGAGCTGGTGTTGCTAGGACCCCTGCTGTTGCAAGAGACTCAGTGGTGGACAAGGTGCAGAAATTGTGATCATCCAGTTAAAGAAGACCATTCTGAAATGTGGGTGCTATTTTAAAATTGTCTTCTAAACCACAGCATGCATTTAAAATAGACACCACTGTACAAAAAATGGCAAAAAATCCAATTTATGCTTTCTCATTTGAACACAGAGGAGAGGCTTATAGACATACACAAAAACACCCATATGTGGATTTCTTGCAGTCATGGGAAGCAGGAGGCAAAGTCTCGTTTGTGCTGTCAGTGGTACCAGGTCTGTGAAGATCAGAGTCTTAATCCTTACAGAGAGGGCTGCAGAATGTGCTTTCCACACCTGTGGAATTGCCAAACCCTTTCCTAAACTGATAAGGTAGAATAGTTTTAGAGGCCATAATCACATCAGTCTCAAATCTCCAGAACAATCATTTAGCCTGGCATGGCTATGGTCTCTAAATTATTTTTGAGTCATCACATCAGTGGTGCTACTAGCCCTTCATTTGCAGATGTTCTTTATCTACAGCAACACCTCTTGTGTTTTGCCCTACTGGATTTTATTCCATTCATATCCCAACCTCCAGTTTTTCTTAATGATTGCAACAAAGGTACTACTTGCTTTTCAGATTTATTTATCATGTGCCTGTATTCCCAGATGTAGCAAGAGGGAACTCTTGTTTTAATCCCTATGCAGTTTGGGTGGTTTTTTTAACTGCATGAGATTTTTTTTTTCTCCTGAACTAAGCAGACCCATGTTCCAATTATGCCTTGCAATTATTCCTGCTGGCCTGGCACCAATTTTTGTGACCTATCTTTGAATTCTTTCTCTTCCTGCTCTGTTTCTGGGATAAAGCAAACCCAAAATGAAACCAGTATTCTGGGCAAGGCCATGCTATTGATTTAAACAGTGGCATTATTATTAGCCCTGTTGGTCTCTGTCTAATTCAGCAGTTTTGCTATTCTGACTGTGCTGTTCTTCACCAAAAGGCTGTAGAGTTTTTATCTCAACAGAACTCTGAAAGGTAGCTGTGAAAAGATGAATGCATAATGTCAAAAAGATAAAGACATTGGTGGAAAGTACCAGATGTACAAGAAAATTATCTAATTACAGGCTTTTGTCAAAAGAGTTCATGAAGCAAAGGTAGAGAGAAGATGGGAGAAAGAAGAATGCTGATAAGCAGAGATATCATATGAGGAAGTATGTGTCCATACTCAGAACATGGTTGGTAGTGGTTGGAGCTTCAGTGCCTCTTGCTGGAATGTCCTTGGTCTGGCACTGGCACCTTCAGCAGCGTGCAGTGTTCTGAGCACTGTGCTGATGCCTTTTTGGGCTACCTAAAAACAGGGGCTAGACAAAATTAAGGGAATAAAAAGCAGTTCTATTTATTGAAGGCCTTCAGGTACATTTTGAGCAGACAAAGCACCCAAGGGGCTGCACCCAAAATGGACAATGGGTCACAGTTTGGTCCATTTTATAAGTTTGGGCCTTCTGCATATTGGGGGTTCATCTTCCAATTACATCTTCAGCTAATGAAGTCATTGACCCCAAGTTTGCTCCCCCCAACTCACTTTTGTTTCCATCTCTCAGGCCTGAGGCAGTGAGGTGTCCTTGATTGCCAGGCCTGGAGAGGAATTGTTGTGTCTGCCCAAAATGGGAAAGCAGCAGCTCACACTGTGTGTGGAGTTTGGAGTTATGCACTAAAGAACTGCAGGATTACAAATAGATGAAAAATACAAAAGCTGAAATCCTGAGGCATCAGTGCAGGGCTGTATCAGGCCTGGATGTGTCTCCAGCTCTTAGGTGATCTACTCAGGTTTTCTTTACACAACCAGAAGCCTCCATCAAATTCCACAAACAGGCAGCCCTCAGCTCTGAAATAACTGTAAGTTACAGCAGTTTAAGCTAGATCAATATGTTGTATAAAATTTAGCATTGGCTAAACAACTGTGACAATTCATACCAACCAGAACTTCGTGTGAACCTGCTGTAAGGTAGACCTGAAACCTCTGATGTCTTGGTTATTTCACCCTGCAGCATTCTCCACTCCAGCTAGATGCTCTTACATTTATTTCTTTCAGGAGGAACATTTAACTGATTTTCACTGTGTGAATGTGGTGATGGAAGCCCTGATTTTGCACACCATGAATATATTGATAGATTTATCTCATTTGCTGTACTTGTCTGTCATGTCTAAGGACACTAATGAGTTGGTTTTTGGGGATTAATGAGAACTGTAATGGCTAATGGGTATTTACAGCATTGCTGCATTTTACCACCTAATAATGTGAACACCAGCTTCAGTTCTTTCAAGTCTTTAATTGTCACCATGGGAATCTTTAGTTACATTTCATCAGGCAATAAAAATCTCAGAAAAATCAACAAGATGTTGATGATTCTGCTGGAGTTGCTCTGATAGACAATTTCTTTGAATGTTACACTCACAAGTAATAAATTCTTGTAAAAGTCTTTGAGAACTAACTTTAAAACAGATGCAGCTCAAACTCAGATTTATCCTATTTGCTCCTCCTTTTGCAATAATTCAACTTTGAAAATAAAAAGATACACTGACAAGCTTTTAATTTTTTTTAGGCATTAAAAAATCTGATCGCTGAATAATCACTACTATCAGAAATAAAAAAGAGGTTAAACCAACAAAGCCTGAGGTATTTTGCTAGAAAGTCTTGTGTTTTGATTACTTTCTTGATACTCATAGCCACAACTCACCGTTCTGGGGGCTGCATATTCCTTTACATGTGCATTTGAAAGATACTTGCAAACACTGTTCTTGGCTCAGATTCACTGCAGAATTTCTGTTTCTTACTCTGTGTTGGGATTATCAAGGCAAGAGGTTAAACTAATGACTACTTTATGTTGTTTTCCCACTATTAGAGTCATCTTTCCTTTGAATACCAGTGTTGGACTATTCAGTCTTTCAGTCTTTTTTCATTCTGTGATCTCTTAAGTTCTTCCTGATCTTTTGCTTGCTCATCTGGGCAGTTACACACCTGTATTTTCTCCTACAATGAACAAAATGACATCAAAACTTGTACTCTTTCTCTTGTGCTTTGTGAATCCTTGCTGTATTCTGGGAGATGCTCCAGCTGCACTGGTGCTGGTGCTGCACAGATTTTAATTTTTATTTTTATAACCTGCTATGCATGCCTCTGCCAGTATCTTCAACACTGATCTGGAGCCAGAGTTCTGCCTTCTCATTTGTGCTGGATAATGAATGCCATTGGTGAACACACCAGCTTTTTGCTGTGGATAGAAAAAAACTACAATTTCCATACTTCACATCATGCTCCTTTCATTACTCTCTCCTTCCTCCAATGTTTTTGAGTGTGCAGATGTTTCCTAGTTAGTTATTATTTAAGTGGGTAGCTCCTTGCTAAGGTGTTAATTAAAACTTGCTGTCCAGAATCTCTGGGTACAATTTGCAGTGTAATCTGTAGCCTCTAGTGCATCATTGTATCTCTATTAAAAGGAATTCTGTGTAATGATGCTGGGATTTAATTAGTTTCTTTGCCAGTGTTGTAAAACATAGTGATAAATGAGCTAACAGGTCCATGGATCATTATTCTACTAGAGATGAGCTTATTAGCTGATTATGAATCATTAACAAAGTCTACATGGGATTTGCTTATCTAATTCAACACAATTTTGAACATTCAATACTCTACATTCATTTCTTTCAACTAACAATATTGTATTTAGATTGTAATCTTTGCATGTTTTATTCTGGCAATTTTTTTTTCTTTCGTGTTGAATTCTAATTATATTCTAAGTGCTGGGAGAAGACCTGGTGTCCATCTAGGATGAATACAAAACTGCACTGTAAGGTTTTACACAACTGAATATTTTTTAGTTTTGGTTCTGGGGATGTGTTTATTAATCATCTAACATTGCAGGAAAGACAGAAACTCAGACTCTAATCAACCTGCATTTCTTAAATACACTAACTAGAGCAAAATTAAATACTCTGTGCCAGCAAGAGCTGACCACATAGAAGGGGGCACAGTCACACCACTGTGTTCTCACTTTTCAGAAAGGCATGTGTAGCATCACAGTGTGCAGTTGTCAGAAATAATGGGAGTTAATAACAAAAAAGTGTGCTTTATGGAGAATAATCACCTGAGAGATGCTTTTAGAATAAAATATTCATAAATTTGGTGCTGCGAGTTTATCTTCAAATAAATCAGACAGAATTTCAGAACTTTCCACTTCTCACTGAGTATCTGCAGTTGTTTAAAGTGCATTCTTCCCTCGACCTTCCTGATGCTCCCACCTTAGATGGATTTTAGGCTGTTTTTCTGCTGTGCTCTGATGTTAAGTTGTGAACAGAAACTACTTTGGTGTAACTTTGTGTTCTCCTCACTAGAAAATAACTTGCTTAGGTGTGTGGAAGGTGCATCCACCAGGCTTGTGTCTGATTCTCACACATCCTGATATATCTGTAAAATCTTGCCCATGCTATATTTTTATCCTGCCTTTGACCCACTGCTGGAGAGAAAGGAATATTGTGAAATGGGCATTTAGTTTTCTCTGCTCTTGTCTTGAGTGCTTCAGAAAGACACTTTGTTCTCTTTGGAGGGTGGGCTCATTCCAGTGCTGGATTTGATTTTATTCTACTCCCCAAATGTAGCTGTCATTGAAAATGACCTCTGCATAATCTGCTTTATTTGTTTCTGTGCAGGAAACTGTTGATAATTCTTCAGGAGAAATCCTGGCAATAATGTAAAAAAGATGATGATACTGATGGCAGAGGTGCTGCTATCATGCACAGTTCTATAAATACAGAGTTGAAAAATCAGGGTGTTTCATAAAAACTGGCAGCTGAAAATGGATACAATTTTCTTGTGATTCTACCAGGATCCCTCTCTTCTGAATTTCCTATTTACAGAGCCATTAATTCTAACACTTTCTGATCTTTTATCATGTCAGAGTAAATATTACTTGGTTTGTCCCACTGGGAGCAAAATGCATACTATTTTTGTTTCTAAGTTATTTTCTTTCTCTGAGACAACCTATTTATTTCTTCCTTTGAAAAAGATTTGCAAAATGACAGATGAATTTCCAGCACTAGTAATATTTCTTAATGGTTATGGAAACAAGTTTGCATTGCGGAGATGCAGCCAAGAAGAAAAATAGGAGAATTAAAAAGGCATGGTTTAAAATATAAGAGGATAATAACACAAAGTGGAATGCTAGAAAGGTTCAATATCCTTCATGGTATCACTGGAAAATTTGAATTTGTAAACATATACTCTTTACTTTAGTTTCTGTTTACATATGCATAGTACCTTTTCAGTTGCAGAGTACCAGTGACCATGATTTACAATATTATTAGCTGCACTCAAATCTTACACAATAGCCATTTGATATTGGGCAATAATTTATGAATTTTAAACTACTTATTTTATATATATATATATATGTATATATAAAATCGAACCTGGTTTATATGAGATTTTTATAGAAAATAAAGTGGATATAATGTCAATATAAAAATATAAAATTCTATTATTTTCTAATTAAGATAAAATACTTGCTCTTAACATTTATTTTAAATGGCAATGTTAATTTTTGTTGTAAGCAAAATACCTGAATCATAAGGTTCATAATGAATAACATTTTTCATATTGTCTCTGTACAACTCTGGAAGCAGTGTGACTTTATTTTGTAGGACACATTCCAATTTCATAAACAGGAGCATGTGGACATTTAAATGAATTGAAACAAAGCAGGTTAATTATGCAGGGACCTCAGGCTAAAGTTAACTCACAACTAATGCACTGCATGCTCTCATTATAAACTGAATCTGTCCCCAGATCACTGTGAGTACAGCCACCAACACTTACCCAGTATCATCTGCCTGACTACAGATTTGCTTTCCTTTTCAGTACCTGTTTTGTTATTTTCAAAACCAGGATTTTTTTTTTTTTGATACATTAGTACCTTGATAGGGATAAATCTATTTTTTTTTTTTTTTTTTTTTTTTTTTTTTTTTGGAAAAAAAAAATACATTAGTACTTTGACAGGGATAAATCTGTGTTTCTGCTCTGATAAATCAGGGTACTGATTTCTGGGTTTGGTAAAGGTTGCATAGAAGGTGATTAGGCAACATCTTTGAAGATCATTATTTCTACCTCTACAGATATATATAATAGACAGTAGCAGAGAATACTAACTTCTAGAGCAACATTTACAAACCTTTATCTTCTCAAGGTGATGCCCTTTAATAGAGGACAGTGCATGGTTCTTAGTTCAGCAGTTCTGTCAAGTCTGAGGCAATCATTTGATTTCACTTTTATACATATGCTTAGGTGTTCAGAAAATTCCTGTATGTAAAAGAGAAATTCTGAATACTATAAACCTAGGTCAACCACAAGGAGGTAGATTCCCAAAGTCTTATTAGTGATATTTTCTGTGAACTGACTTTATTCTGACTTTGGCTTACTTTAGTCAGTGACATGCACAAATATTAGTGCTATTATACTTGATGCTACTTTTGATTTCCATTTTAAAGGATCTTGTACTTGCTTGAAGTTGTTCATGTGCTGCAGATCAAACAGCAGTGCTAAATGTTTGCATTTTGGTCTCTTGCAAGAGGAAAAGACTAGGATTTTCTTTGGTTGGTTGGGGTTTTTTATTTCATTAACATCTTTGAGTGGGTTGAAGAGAAGAAAAACCCAAGTATAATTTATTTTGCCTAATGTTTTGGAAGCTTTCTGTATAATCCAATTTTTTAATCCAATCTGATGGTATAGAAGATGCTTCTAACTTAGCAGAAGCCAGCAAAATAGATCTCAGGGGATAAGAGAACAAATTTAGACCCAAATTCCCAATAATCTTTTTAGAATAACATACAAAAGAACATGGTGGACTATTCATTTGTCCCTCTACACAAACGTTTATCATGGTTTTTAAAGATCTGTTGCAACACAAGAGCCATTATTGACTTGGGGCATGCTTGGGGCATGAATTTCACACACACGTCTGAGAAAAAAAAGGTTTGCCACTGAGTCCAGCTGAAAATCTTGGAGCATTTAATGTTTTTTCATTCATGTTTTTCATACGATGTCTTTACATAACCACAAAGTGTTAGAACCTGAAACATAGGATTGTCCTTACCTTAAACTAGAGCAACTCATTGCAACAGAAGTAAGCAAGCAACTCTGTTCCAGGCAGCTCATCGTTTAACTATAATGTGGTTTCCCCAGGAATCATGGAATCATGGGTTTTAATTAACTCTAACAGGTATTTAATGGAGATTTAACAAGACAGTTATTGTATGTTAATTAAATGTCAACTGATTGCTAAGAGGTTTTTGCAATTATTGAAGTTTACTAATTATCCAATAGATAAATCAATTTTTCATGTAAAAAACTCACATCTATGTAAGCAATAAATATGCTGGTAGATGATGTATATTGCCATAACGAAATGAGAGATGTGCTGTGCTCAATGTGCTCCTTGGATCTTCTCTGTACAGGAAAGAAGAAAACAGTTCACTCCTCTTGACAGTGGTTTTTTTTTGAAGGCAAATCAGCTGCTGGTGCAGAATGTGTGGGTGACAGTGATGCTTTTTGGGACTGCCTAAAACAGAGGCCAGACAAAATTAAAGGAATAAAAAGCAGTTATATTTATTGAAGGCCTTCAGGTGCATTTAGGGCAGACAAAGCCCCCCAGGGGCTGCACCCAAAATGGACAGTGGGTCACAGGTTTCACACTTTTATAAGTTTGGGCCATTTGCATACTGGGGGTTCATCTTCCAATTCCAGCTTCAGGTAATGAAGTCATTGACCCCAAGTTTGCTCCCTCAACTCACTTTTGTTTCCATCTCTCAGGGCCTGAGGCAGTGAGGTGTCCTTGATTTCCAGGCCTGGAGAGGAATTGTTGTGTCTGCCCAAAATGGGAAAGCAGCAGCTCACACTGTGAGTGGAGTTTGGAGTTATACACTAAAGAACTGCAGGATGACAAATATATGTAAAATATAAAAGCTGAAATGCTGAGGCATCAACAGGACCTGCAATTGCAGCAGTAGGGGGTGTGGAGTTTTGCTTGAAGCATCTGTATAAGGAATGAGACAGGGGCCATGAAAGTAGCTCACATTTCTGCACCCTCCCACCGGGGTTTAAAATGAAGATATGACCAGTAAAACCTAAAGAAACTCTCAGGACTTTCTCTTCCTTTCAGAACAAAAGCTGCATTGTGATTTAGATTGGTTGTCCTTTGTGTGTTGAGCAGGAGCATTGTGGAAGATGAGTTTGTTTTTAGAAACATGCATCAAGCTGCATTCAGTCCCTGGCAAAGGCATCGGTACATTCTGTGTATTGCCGATTATTAATCAGTACTCAGTGTATTAATGAGGAAAGTAACTGTAATCAGCTCTGATTTATGCAAATTAAATGCAACCCTCAGACTCTTGGTCAGTTGCCAGGACCATCTGCAGGTGGTGAAAGCAAGGATAACCTTTTTTTTGTTTTAAGAAATTGAAAAAAAAGCCAGCTATTTTCCTAGGAAGAAGGTTCTTACTGCTAATAGAAGTATTTCTACATCTTTGATGAGGGCCCCAGAGATGATCAGAGGGCTGGAGCATCTCTGTCTTTTCTACGTCTTTGATGAGGGCCCCAGAGATGATCAGAGGGCTGGAGCATCTCTGCCATGAAGACAGGCTGAGAGAGCCAGGGGTGTTCAGCCTGGAGAAGAGAAGACTCTGGGAAGATCCTGTCACAGCACTTAAATGGGCTTGTGAAAGGGAGGGAGAACAACTTTTTACATGGACAGGTAGTGACAGAACAATGGAGGATGGCTTTGAAACAAAAAAAAAGGGAGAGATTTAAATTATATGTTATGAAGAAATTCTTCGGTCAGAGGAAAGCTGTGACTGCCCCATCCCTGGAAGTGTCCAAGGCCAGGCTGGACAGGGCTTGGGGCAGTCTGGGATAGTGCCCATGGCAGGGGGGGTTTAAACTAAATGATCTTTGGGGGTCCCTTCCAACACAAGTCATTCCATATTTCTGTAATTCTGTGAATCTGCCCCATCTGACAATCTTTCTTAATTCATTAAATAGAATACACCTGCTGTAAACCTTTACAGGTGGGTAACGACTCAGACCTGAGAGATGCAGACAATTAATTGCCTTAGAATATAAAGTTTCCCAGTGGAACACTTAATATTACACTGTGTAACTAAGCCTGTGTGGGACTGGAGCACAGAAATGAGACTGAGAAGTATCCATCAGAAAAGGGGATTTCTGCATTAATTATATCAAACCTAGCAGAGTATTTGAAGATTTTGTTGGACTTACAACAAAAGCTAAAGCAGGTTTTTACCTCAGTTGCTTAACACACCTTTAGGTAAGGGCTATGCTTTGCCCATCCTCAAGAACGGATCAGTTTGACGTAATTTACTTATTAAAATGCAAAGTAGCAAAATTACTTCAGAATGCAACAAACAGCTGAAAGCAGGCTCTTAGAGGACCCAACTGCTTCATTTCCTCTAAATCCTGTATTCCTTAAAGTTAGAGAGAAATTGAAAGCAAATCCTTCTCAGAAAACAGCAGACTCATCCTGCAATGGGAAATGACCACGATGAAAAGAAGTACTGCTCCCAGACAACACCAGATGAAATACCACCCATGACCCCTGATGTCAAAGGGAAAGGTGCCTCTTTTCTTGTGCAGAAATCTTTCCTGGTGCTTGGGTGGCAGGCATGGTCTATGCTACTTCATCCAGGATTAGTGGATTATCTCTGCTCCTCTCAATTTAGGAATTGAACACGACTGCCCTAGGCCCTTTGTCAGGGAGACTTTTTATGTCTTTATATTCTCCAGTCCTGCTTCTCCCCAAAAGCCATTATACTGTTCACTTGTAGGAGACAGCAGCCTAGAGATGCACATTGACCAAGTGAACATGTTCAATAATAGGGTGCACTTGGGTGACACAGTGCTGTCAATGGCCAATCAATAAATGCTTCCTGCATGGTTGGTAAATAAACCTGATCCTTCTGAAGATAACTTGGTCCCACAGCTACATCATTTATCTCGTGACTAGAGAGAGATGTTAAACTTAGTCGAGTGTTTTGGCCAATTGTATCCTTCTGTTATGCACTTAGTATATGTCCATGACTGCAATGTGCTGTAAATGAAAATATCAGTGCTGAAATGTGGAACAGGGATGCATTTCCATTTCCCTTTGTAACTGTGGTTCTTCCTGTGGAACAGGCTGCAAGATCCTCTCATCCCACACCATCCTACCTTGTGCCTGGCAAGAGGAATAATGTCTGTAAATCTCTCTAGCTGCCCACTCTCTTTCTAATAGGACAGGACTAGACAGTCTTCACACTGCAGATAGGGAAATAAGGTGTGCATGGTTGGTTTTTCCAGGAACTGTGTCAGTTTACACACCTGCAGCTTTCTCCCTGGGAAAATCCCTCATTGCATTAATCTGCCACAGAAAAGCATTGGACAGGTTTTTCTTGAGGCCTTGACAGAAATTCTCCAGAGGCTACAGATGTCTACCCTGCAGTCACAGAAATGATTGCAGCACAATGTAGATGTACCTGATATAATTTAAGGCTGTCTAGCTCAGGTACCAATCATGGTTTAATTTCTGTAGTATAAAGCTGAGTATGGATTGATTTTTCTTGATGGGATTTCAGTGGAGGTTAAATGGCTTAATTCAAGCTGGGCAATGGATACCTTCATGTACATGAGCCTTATTGTCACACATTAAAGGAATCGTATTGGAGGAGGAGTAGAAGAAGCCCCTGTAATGTGAGCTGCTGAAAGGCCTAAATTAGGAATCTGAGACCCAGTGAGACCAGAGTGGTCTTTTAAATCACTGTTGCACCATAAGTGGACAGTTCTAGAGTGTCTTAATAAATGTAGTGCTTTTCAACAGCAGCTCTTTACTGTATTTCATTTGTCTTACATTACTTTCCTCCTTAATTGCAAATGTTTTTTTTAGTGTCATGCAGTAGCAATTCCCTTTGTCCAGAAACAGAGCACTGCCCATGGGCAGTTAAGGACATGCCATTATGGTGTTCTCACATAATTTGGGATATTAGTAGAATTCTTTTCATCATTTCAGGTGTTCAGTGACATGCTACTGGATTTAAAAGATATTCCAGACCTTGGATGATGAAAATATTTGTGGCTCAGTTTAAGAAAAAAGTAAATCTTTTGGTTTGGACTAATAGTCACTGAAGTTCTGTAAAATAATCACAGAATATTCTGAGTAAAAAGGGACCCACAACTGTCATTGAGTCCAGCTCTTAAGTGAATGGCCCACATAGGGATCAAACCCACAGCCCTGGCATTATTACACCATGCTCTGATCAACAGAGCTAATAATGTCTGTGAATATTTAGAAAACATTTCACTTCAGTATCTTACATGTTGTTTTCCCTGAGTCATTTGCAGCTTCTGTGCAGCTGTTGGAATTCCAGATTTCCTTATAAGTATTTCTCAGGATTGTAGTGTAGAGACCAGTGAAACTTGAGAACCTTGATCTGACAGATCTTTGTTCTTGCCAGTTTTAATAGTGAATTTCTTTATTTTCTTGTCTGTCTTTCTTTTTCCCTGGACTGCCAAGTGAAAGAAAACCAATCACAATTCTTTCTTTTCTTCAAGGGTTACGAAGTTAGTGCTTTAACTCACATGTAAATATTACCTCTTTCTCTTTTATAATATTTTAGTCTATGCTTGTCCCTGTTTATGGAAGCACTTACACACACAAGGGTGCATGCATACACAGATGTTATTCAGAAACTCTTCTCTACTTGCAGCCTCTATGTGGAGAAGTTCTGTCCTGTTAATGTGTTATTCACAACAAGGAACGAAGCAGGAGAAATAACAGCATTAGTCTAAGATGCCTGTAAATACAGCAGTAATTTTGCTAGCAAATACAATACAGCACTGGGCCAGTTTTCCTGTCAGCCCTGTCTTCTCATCTGTTTCTGTTTGCTCTGCTGTCATCTTTATGGTTCATCATTCAGGCTTTCAGTATGCTGAGCACAGAACAGCTGAACCAGGGACTTTGGGCTGAAGTGAGGGGATGAATTCCAACCTCTCTGCACGAGCCAGCCCCCAGCAATTGGTGAGCCCACTCTTTGGTTCTTCTATATCAGAGCTTTCTTTCCTCTGACTAGGCTATTGTCACACTGCTGTTGACCTCTAAACCCACCCTCCCCACCCCCAGCCTGAACTCTGGATTAGGCTTCCCAGGGAATAAACTATGGGCAAAGTTCTGCTAGCTAGAAAGAGGGGAAATGGCTCCTGCTGCCATAGTAACGTGACCTCATACCGTATTCCTGGAACAAAGATGGTTTTCTTGTCATTTTTTCTGCCCCCATGAGTGTTTAAGCCCCCCTGCTGTTTCTGCACTTGGGAGGGAGTGAAGGCTGTGCACCACAGTGAAAAGAAGAGGTTCCTCTTCCTTGTTTAAAGTAGGGCAGTCATCTAGGAAACTGGGGAATCAGCTGACCAGAAGGAAAAATTTCCTAAACATATAAAAGACAAAAACAGAAGTGAAAAACTTTTGGTCAGTAATACGAGTTTGGAGAATGAACTTCATGTAATCAACTCAAATGCGAGGTGTTGCAATTTTAAACTCAAATTAAATTTCATTTTTGAACTGATGCATTTAAAAAAGAAAATCCTCACTCCACATTAAAAGTGTTGTGCTCTGAGCTGTTTGCTACTGCCAAGGACTGAGATGTTGAAGCTATCTTAACATCTGTGAAATGTCATATCACTAATTGACAGTTGCCAAAAAAAATGAAAACAAATGCTTGAAAGAGTTGGGAAAGAAATAGCAAAGTGGGAAAGGGTTGGTGTAACAGAGTATAAGTCTTTGGCCTCCAGCACAGTAAATATTGCACAGTTTTAAAGACCCTGTCTAAAATGCACATGGTAGAACTGGAATGAACAGGACTGGTAGGACACCAGTGCTAGAGAGGGGCCCTGCACTGTTTCTGTGTGAGAAATGACAGAGTGAGCCCAGAAGAGACAGCAGCTGAAAAGGACCAGCTGTGTGCTGCTCCTGCCCATGAGCACTCTGCAGGGCATTGCATGAGGGGCAAGGCACCATGTACAAAAGCAAGAGGGCTGGAGAACTTCTTCACACATGACCTTGGGGTCAAGAAACCCCCCAGCCACTGAGTATTAGAAGGTGGGGACAAATTTGGGCAAAGAATCACCAGACAGTGAGCCTGTTCTGACACTCCTCCTGAGGAATAAACCAGTGCCCACTGCCAGGGACAGCCTATTAGGTTAGCTGGGCTTCATCTAAAAGATCTTCTCTACAGAGCTCCAAGTACTGCAGATCTATAACAACTGCAGTCTAGTAAGCACGATACAGGTTCACCAAAGCTCTGATGCTTTTCATCATTTTTGCAATGTAATGTCAAGTCATCACTGTCTCTGCAAGCAGTTGCCTTGATTTAGATGCAGGTAGAAACCAGTAATGCCTGCTTCAGCAAATGGCAACATCTCAAATTGATTGTTATTCACTTAATTTGCAGATGTCTTTACATGAGGGGAAGGGTCAGGGGAGGAGGGCTGAGCTACGCATTTCATATCGATGATTATTAAATACTACTCTGTCACCAAATCAAGGCTTCCTCAGTAACCCAAGAAGCATTTACAAGTGGTCTTCAGCAGCTTTCCTTTTAAATTACTGAAGATAGGTCTTAAAAAAAGAGAAAACAATCAATCAAAAAAAGCAGCAAAGTAAAAAATATGGTGGGCAGGGAATGCTGATTTTGCATGGGTACCTAAAATCATAGTTTTGGGTGGAATATCTGTTAACTTTGATTGAAGAGTTTTCTATTTTTACTTTTTTTTTTTTTTTGTAAAAGAGGAGTTGGATTCTTCTTGTGCCTTTGAGCATGGCTCTCATCCATCACTTCTTGGTGATGATCACTTCCATCACCCTTTTGCAGAATTTTCCCAGCAGCCCTACACCCAAGCCACACTCCCCTTCAGGACAGCAATGTCCATTGTGCCCTTAGTGGTCAGCTGGGTGGAAAAGAGTGAGGAGATGGAGCACGCTGCACCCAGACCTTTGGGGTAGCAAAGGAAGGTAACCCTTGCAGGGACTCCCAGTGTCCAAGCCCATTTTCTGTTTCTGTCTCAGCTTTTACTCCATCACATTGTCACTTCCCATCCTTCTTTGGAATGTGTGAGTGTTGCATCCTTCTCCATCCTGCAGCACTGGAAAGTCTCCTCTGGGGTTCTCAGAAGAGGAGCTTCAAATTATCCTCTCATTAGTGATGATACATCCCTTCTGCACACTGTGCCGTTCCATTGTACTGCCTGAGCACTGAACATTAGGAGATAACTGCCTTCACAACATATGTCATCACTCATTAAGGGACCCCTCTTAGATTATGGCTGAGGTTTAATGCCTTGTTAAAGATGTTTAACACTTACAGTTTTGTTTTTAATTTAGGAAGCAGCATGATCAAAATGTGCCCTGAGAATTTCTCTCAGATTTTGTGAAATTTGCAGGTTAGCCTGCTCAGAGGAGGTGATCCTTAAATTGAATTGCAGCCCTCCAAGGCGTGTTTGAATGTCAAGCACTGCCATGATCTGACATGTTAATGGCTTTGAGAAAACAATGTGTTTCAGAGGTAATTGCTGAAGCAGTGAGTTCCCAGCAATATTTTACTTAAAAGAAATGTGCTGTTTCTCCACTGTGAAGACTGGAACAATGACACTGAACAACTGAGTGATACAAATCTCTGCTTGCCTTTTAATGGTCATTACATTCTTCTGAAAGACTGGAGCAGGACCTCTATCCCATCCATTGTTAGAAACCAAAGATAACATTTGAATCAGGTATTACATTATTACTGCAACTGGGCTACATAATTTATTTTATTAAAAAAGGAATATTTTAAAAGTCGTAGATAAACCTGAAATGAGCCTCCTAAATTAAAAAACATTTAGCTCTTCCACCAAGGGTCATCTTCAGTTTTACCAGATACACTCAACCAGGGCAATTATTCAAAGTAATCCTGCTGCTACATGTTCAATGCTTGTCTTTTAATTAACATGCAAAAGAGAGATGGGCAGCAGCTGCCTTGTTTTTCAGGCAGCCAAGTATGATGGTGAGGCTGGAAAAGTGGCTAGGTATAAAAGAACTGTCTAGTGAAGATGATGGTAAAAGGAAGAATCCTCAAGACCTGACGATTTAAATCACTAGAAATATGGATTTTAAAAGTTCTGAATCAGTCTTTGGAAAGGACCTTTTTTTTTTAAAGAACAAAATCATTGTTGATTACAGAGCTGAAAGTCAGGTTCTTGTACCTGAAGGTACATGAAGTTCCTGAAGGTAGCCTACAAGAAAGATGAGAGAGAGATTATTTACAAGAGCATGTAGTAAGAGGACAAGGAGAAATGGCTTCAATTGACAAGAGTTTGGGGTTTAAGGTCCCTCCCAACCCAAACTCTTCTGTGACTCTATGATTCATGTGAGAACATCTTTGCAGGCACCTACTGCAACTGCAAGATGTAGTCCTTCATTTTATTTCACTTTGTTTCCTTCAAACTGACCAGAAGCATGATGCCTGACCAAAGCTCTTTCCTATATCTTCGTGGGGCAGATACATTATTTTTGTGTGTGTGTGTATATTTAGGTTCATTCCAAACTGTCATCATTCTGCAATCTAGATGCAAAGTGAGGGTGGTAGAGCTAATGGTTCATTTATCAAGACTTCATTTGATAATACATGTACGTATGTAAGCATGTGTGTATAGTAAAAAATAAGAGAATTTTGCTCCCTCTACCTTGATTTAATGCCATTGAGTGTATCATTTTAGTTAAATGATTTCATAGCAGAGGGACAGCTGCCAGATCACGTTGCTAAGTCAGAATTACAGTATTTGTGAATTTGATTGGAATTGTGCTGCACAGCGTCTGACATCTGAAAAAAGGAAACAGAAACAAACTCCTATAGTGTCCTTGAGAAATAATTTCAAGGTCAGTCATTAAAAAGTGGGATAGATTTTTCTACAAATAGAGAAAAAAACAAAGATCATTGCTGGTCTTTTAATGAATATGCAGAAAGATTTCAGTATAATTTCAGTGTTGTTCTTAGAAATTCATCTGTCTCTTACAGAAAGAATTCTTAGAGAAGTAGTCAGTGAGAGCATGTGTGGCATCAGGAAAGAGGCTCACAGGGCTGAGCATAAACCTTAGATTTTGCAGCCTAGGGGAAATAAAATTGGGAATTTGGGAGTCACTTGGGTAAGTGTGGGATAATACCAGCATGGGAAAGGAAGATCCAAGGAGGGATGGATTTGTCCCCTCAAAGTGCTCTGAACCCTGGGCTGGGGCTCTGATACCATCATACATGTGGCCTCTACAAACCAAACAAAACACATTTTATTAGATTCTGAGCAATTTATCCTTCTCCAGTGTGGATCCATCTTCTGCTTGTTTCTTCTTCCTTACTCTGAAAATCCCTGAATATCAGCACTGCCTCCTCTCCCCTTCACTGCATCTTTGCTTTAGAACAATGTAGAGACCAAAGATTATGACTTTCTGAGTAAAACAACAGTAAGAAGATCTAAAGTCAGAGCTTCCCCTGCATAATTTTCCCATGCTGTTAACCTTTAGTAAGGTAGTGGTTTTTAACAGGCACAGACAGGTATAGTTTTTGTATCTGTTTTGTAGCCACTACTACTAGTGTAGAGCATTGCAAGGGTAGTTGCAGTGGTAACTTTTTGGGACTAAAATTGGCTTTAATGTTATACAGTAGATAAGAAAATCATAAGATTTCTTGGGAATATGTGTATTTTCAAAAGTACAGTAACTGTAGATATCTTGTTTGCTTTCTGTTTGGTTTTTTTTTTTTTTTTGAACTGCCCATATTTGCACCCATTATTTCCTGTTGTTTTCAAGTATACATTCTAGAATAGTTTTCTTTTAAGGAATATTACTCTGTTTAATAATCTGGTCCTGGTATTTACAATTAAACACAGCACAAAACAGCACAAACTGTGATAAAATTAGGTAGAACTACTGCTGAAATTTACTTGTATATGAAGTCACCCTTGAACTCCCATTCTGGTGCTGTCTGACATCCTACTTTGTTTTATAATTTGCATTGGCATCCACCAATTTCAAATTTGATTTCAAGGCTGGTCTTTGCATCTCCTGACTGAAACAGAAGTTATGGGTTATTTCCTCTCACCAGCTTTGTGTCAGACATTCTGTACTCCCAGCAGCTCTGCACACAATAATTTAAAAACATCTACTTTCTGTTGCTCTATTGATGCCTTGGAGTGGCTACCTGAAATAGAGGCTGGGCAAGATGAAGAGAACAAAACTGGGTATTTATTAAAGACACATCTTTAATATAAATCTTTAATAGATACACCTTGGGCAGTCAGAAGCCTCTGAGAGGGGCTGCACCCAAGCTGGACAGTGGGCATGAGTTTTTCAGACAATTATAAGTTTGGTCCATTTACATATCAGGGGTTAATCCTCCAATTACAACTCCAGGTAATGAAGTAATTTACTCCAAATTTTCCCTCCCAATTAATTGCTGTTTACACCTCTCAGGGCCTGAGACAGTGAGATGTCCTTGAGTTTCAGGCCCAGAGAGGAATTACTTTGTCTCATCAAAATGTGAAGACAGTAACTAACACTCTATATGGAGTTTTACAGTTATAACTCTAAAATATACTAAAGCAGTAGAGGATCTGCAAAACATGAAAGCTAAAATCCCAAGGCAGCTCAGTGTGACTCAGACACCTGCAAAGCTGTGCTGCTGCTAAAGTTTGGGTGCTGAAGCAGCAGAGTCCTGCTGCATTTCTATCCTGAGCTGCAATCTGACAAGCACAGAATGACTAAGGACAGTAAACCACATTCCTGCCTTCTCTTGGAGTAATTTTCTTAATTATCTCTTTTATCTGCATAAGGAAAAAAGTAGTGAACAGACTTCAGAGTAAAAATATGCAAACCTGTGAGCTAAAACACATGTAGTGCTAAAGACCAGAAGACCTTCTGATTGTTTTTAGGTCTTGAGTCAGATGTGACTAACAATCCATTTGGCCAAAATCTTCAGTCTGTTTGGAAAGACTCTTGTTGCAAAAGGAAGATATTCCTGACAGACATGGACTGTTAATAGCAGCTGTGATGGGATCTGAAATAAGGACTGATTTATGAAGGTGCTTGCTTTTTAGAAATAGGGTGATGTGATTTTAAATGCATCAAAATCAGTTTAAAACTGAGTTGAGTTTTTGTTTTGGATTTTTTTTTGTTTGTTTGTTTGTGGGGGGGTTTTTGTGTGGTTTTTTTTGGTTTGTTTGTTTGTGGTTTTTTTTTAGTATGTTTTAACTATTTTATCTGTGAGAAATGATATGTGCAGTAAGATAAGTACCTGTGAGAAGGTGATAGATCACCTGTTTTTGAATCTGTGACTGAATTTTATGGAGAATGTTGTGGATGTGCTGATGCTTTTTGGGGTAGATAAACTTTATAAAATTTCTTTCATTCTCTAAGTGCTCTGAGTTCACTTTAAAAATCTGTCCTCATTACTCCTGCTTTAGGAAATTGAAAGTCTAATACTTTTCATGAGAATTCCAAGCATCTGAAAAGATTTTCATCTTTTTCTCTTTTCGTGTTTGGGATGAACACTTGAAAAATGGTTAAACAGCAGCCAGAACAATCCATTGCAAAATCTTCAAAGCAAATCCTATTTTTTAATTATATCAAATTAACGTTATTAAAAGTTAAGTTCTGAACTGAGAGCATTTTCCAGTGAAAGGTGCTGCAACATCATTATTTCTCCCCAAAACGCATTTACTGTACATTTCTCAAAGCCATCAGGCTTGATTGAAAGGTAATGAAAAAGCTGTCCTGCGTCAGTTTATTCCTTGTATCCATTAAGAATAATTACGGCTGAACAATTTTTGATGCCTGTAACCTTCGCAAGTGTTGCTAATGGCATTATAAATTGCTCCTTGTCCAATGACTACAGCCTGATGCTTAATTCAAAAGCGCTCTGTCAACAGGGCTGATTTGTGTGGTTAATGAGTGCGTTTAAAACAACAGCCTGGGCTCATGCATCCTAATGTTGATAAAAGGATGTGGTTCAATAAAGAGGCTTGTCCCTAATAATTAGTGGCAACAAATGCTCTGGATTAGACCGATCGCAGCATTAATGACTCGGCTTTCAGCCTGTTTCAGGAAAAAAAAGTTTGCAGTTCTAACATTTCTGGCCTTACATTTAACTTTTTAGGAGTGGTCCTCTGTAAGCCAGGCTAAGGAAATATAAATCTTTAATACATGCCATGATGGGAGGGTCACTGAACAGTCTAAGCTCTCTACTTATTTTCTTTCAGAGTTTAATGTGGAAAAAGAAAATTGCAGGTTAATAAGAGATGAGAAAAAAAGACCTTATCACCTGTTCTAGGACAGAAGTCATCACTTGGATTTTTCTTGGACAAGATAGTGGACACATCCAGAAAAGTGTTAGCTGCCAAAACTCTGCTATGCAGAGATTTTACTGACAATCAGTGTGAGCAAATTAAGACAAATCAAAATAAGACAAATCAGTGACCTGCAATGACCTGAAACTGTGCCCCTGTAAAGCTGTGTACAGGAAGGGATTCACTTATTGAAAAAACTAAATACAAAACTGATATGACAAATCAGTCCAGGTGAATAATCAGCTGGGAATACCATTGGGCATGGTGCAATGTTAGCAGACATGAAAATAATCATTCCTTTCTAAATGCTCTTGTTCAAATTGTTTCCTTCTCTTCAATGTTGTGCAGCAAACTTCGAAACTTTTATGTCCAGTCTCAGCTGTGGCAGTTTTCTCTAGAATTTACAAACTTCTAATAAACTCTGAAGGGCTGTGAGTATTTTGGAATAGAAATTCTGTAATGAAAGAATATAGACACCCAGTCAGGTAAGAGCACTCTGACTTCCCAGCTACTCCTCTCCCTCTGGAACATACAGTTCACTGCAAAGGGACTCTCACCCTTTTCTCAGAAGTCATGTGCTTTCAAAAAAAAATTAATTGCTTCCTTTAAAACCAAGTTATTAAGAGCAACCCTCATACTTTAATTTGGTTTGAGTGGGTGTTTACTGTGATTTTCATGATACTTTTAACTAGGAAGAGTTACCAGATGTTGTGCTTGTTGCTGTTTTAATTTGACATTGTCCATGGTCAGGCAAGCTCCCTTAGGCCATTTGAAGGTCTCCCCTTGAGACCCATGAGGAATATCAGGTAGGAGAAAAGTGCTTGAATTTGAACAAAGAACGATTTTTTTTCCCCCCCATTATTCATGTCAGGCAGGTGGGCTCCTTTTAATATTGTAAAAAAAAGAGCCACATTCTTCTAAAAACATGACTGAAGATGCTGCAGGGAATGAAAGGCTGGAATAACCTGCTACAGAAAAGGGTCAAGAAAATCTGGGCAGGGTGCTGTAGAATACAAAGTGCTTCACCAAGGGGTCCTGGCAGCTGGCCAAGGGGAGCAGGCAGGTGAAGGTAGGTGACTTTTGGCATTCTCTGCCAAAACTCTCTGCTGAGCTGGCACACAGTGCTGTGCAATCAATAATATTTCAGAGCACCTTTCTTGGCACCTCTTTTCCCCATTGCAAAAAAAAAAAAAAAAACCAAAAACCCATCAACTAACTAAAGGAAAGTTTTAAAATAATATTTTTATGCCTATGAAGTCAGTCTGACATGGTTAACTGGGCATCACAGATAGTCACCTATTCATTTAGTCCTCTCTTCTCAAAGTTAGCACTTTGGAGTGGCATGCTGTGGCTAATACCATACAAATTGCTGGAATGGGCAGTTAAACGTCGAGGTCAGAGGTTAAATGAACATGGTTGTTTATGAGGACACAGCCCGAATCCATTTGCATTTTAATATTCTTTCTGTGAGACAAAAAACCATTTTGAGGACAGCTTGTTTGGAAATCCCATTAACAGGTTATTTATGGGACTCATGACTGCATGACCCTTAGCCTTGTTTTGTTAAACATGAACTAGACATGAATCAGATGGGCGGCTGGGCTGCTGCTATTGTTTTCCATAGCATTAAATGTCATTGGATTCAATTATTCTGAATCTGACACTTTCTAAGTTATTACCCTCATAATGCCTAATTTTCCTTTTTTCTTTGTCAACCTTGTTATTTCTATCTGCTTTAAAAAGCGGAGACACTCTAAAAAGGCCATTTCCTCTCTTATCCCTGATCTAGGTGAGAATGGAGAGCTTATCTACACAGCTGTTAAATAAATAATTGGGAAGACACTGTTTGAAGAAATTAGAAGATTCCAGCTACTGTCATGGTGCATTTTAAGGAGTACAGAAATCTAAAAATTTGTCAGGGTAGCTATGAAAAGGTCAGGTAGCAAAGGGATGTTCAAAGTTTGGAAAGGGATGGCTTTTAACCCTTTTTGGCAGGAGTGTAAAGTGATGAGTGATAAATCAGACGACAGTGATGATGTTGCTATCAATCAAAATGTGAAAAATTTTCCATAATTCCAGGGAAGAAGTTTCATAAAACAAGTTCAGGTTTTATGTGTTTCAACACAAACCTTTAATTGAAAGGAGACACTGGATAAGTGACAGAATGTAGCAGAAACTAATGAAAAACCATTGATGTTTCTCACATAAGAGCTGTGCAGTTGAGAGCAGCCTTAGCATTGCTAAAGGACATGGCAAGTCCCAGGAATCAATATGTCCTATCTTACATATTCTTCTCTGCCATTTGATCTCTTACTGATCCAACCTTTATGTGTGCTGCTTTTGGCTGAGGTAAAGTTAATTTTCTTCTCAGTAGCTACTATGTGACTGTATTTTGGATTTGTGCTGAAAACAGTGTTGGTAATTCTCTTCCTCCTCCTTTCCTTTCCTCTTTTCCCTGCCTTCCTTTTCCAAGTTTAAAATAGATTTCTGGTATGAATTGTATATCAGTGGAATTCTTCTTCAGTGGCTAATTTATTCTTAATAGAAATTGGTGGGTTGGGGGTGGTGTGGTGTTGGTTTTTCTTTTGTGGGGGTGGAGTTTTATTTCTGAAGAAAAAGGAACAATACATCTTTAGAACAAGTTTGTAAGTGTCATGATTTTTCTACTAATTTATACCATATACTCCCCTTCTAAAATGTTAAATTACCTCATTGTATTTCTGAATATCATGTATATTTGGACTGGAATTAAGCTTGCTGTATAGTTGTCAAAATGACCACAATTTGCCCTATGAAATGTTCTGATTGCATGTGTAATTCAAAGCAATCCTGATCTCTGTGTAAAGCAGTACAGCCTGTTCAGGGGCAAGGTTTATGTATGCTGATTGGGCCTTCAGTTCAGCTGCCAGCAAATAACCTGAATATTGGAAAAGATGCACTATGGATTTCCAAACTCCCAAATTCTAAAGAGAAAGAAAGAAGAAATGCTGTTCCTCTACTCTAAAGGCTTCAAGAAAAGCTCAGTTTTGTTATGCATGTTTGTTCCAAGTTCTGTTGGAAAACTGCCTCAGTATTACCTCTGAAGTGAATATATTCATGTATTGTATTGCAAATACCAGTCCTGGTTATAACTCTGGTTTGTCCCATTTCTTACTGAAATGGATGATTTCAACAAGAAAGATGAATAATATTAGGAAAAACTGTTCATTTAAAGTTGCAGCACCTGAAGCATTTCTAAGAAATCCTTTCCCTTAAGGTACCTTAGGTACTTGGTCAGGAATCAGCCAGCTCCTAAGGAATATTTCTGTAAGTCTTCTGAAACACTGCTTAAGTCTGTGACTCCCTTCTGTATGTGTCATTTATTAACAAATCTGCTACATGGCAGAGACATTTAACTATTTCATATGCTTTATGTAATAATTAAGGCAGATATAGTGCAACACTGGTAACTTGTACGCTGTAAATATAATGATTTTCCATCAGGAAAGTTGTTTCAGAAAGACAAATACAAGCATGCACCATGATGGAACAGCTTATGCAAATGTGCAGAGATTTGATAATGTGGGGCCCTGCATGTTTTGTTGCAAAGAACATGTAAATTAGGGAAAGTTCCTGCATAACTGCATTTCTTGGTTAGTTATATATTATTTTAATGACCTGAATTCTGCCACTGTAGGCAAAAATTACAGTTTTCTATGTAATATCAATCATAGTTACTTTGAAAATGAAAAAATACATCACAGTGAGTAATTTAAGAATTTAATCCTTATTTCTGTCTGGGTCATACCTATGAGCAGATGGTGATTTGTTCAAAATCATACCTAGGTAACACTTTTCCTTGAAAATATTTTTCTAATGTTTTCTGTTGGCCTTTCTAATGTTTTTTATCAGCCTTGAGAATAAACCATCAAGTTTGACCTGTAAAGTTTATCTGTGACTGAAATGACTGTCTGACATAAAATTAATGTTGTGTTTTACTAGATATGCACAAAATAGCTCCCAGTAAGAGTTTCTTGTTCATTGAATTCTCATGTTTGTTTCTACAAATCCCTCTGTGGATTGCAATTTGTTTTTCAATAACAAGTCATCCACATAAAGTTCCATTTCTCCAATTTCCGTGGAAAATTATCATTAGTAAGAAGGAAAAGTAGAGCTTGATCAAACCACAAAGGGAAAGACATCCTTGTGGAAACTTTTTGTATAATTCTAGTTGTTGGGTCTTCATCATTCAGTGTCTGGCTTGCAGCTGGGGCTGAACTAGTTCATAAATTCTGTTGCTCCAGAAGAGCACAAGTCCGGAATAAATTCTGCATATGGACACAGCCTCTGCACAGTGTGGGGTAAGCACACATGCTCTCTGCAGGTTTTGTTGTTATTGAACAGTAGGATTTGCAGTTTTCACACCAATTCTGCTGAAGACCTTCTTCACTTAGAACTTCCAAAGATCAGACTGGTTTCCAGTGGAGCTGTGCCTCATGACCAGATTAAATTACATGAAATAAAAGGGGACAAGGGCAAAGGCTGACTGCACAGCCTGCTCTAGCTCACCCTGCTTTACTGGGTTTGCTGCCTGGGCTCGAGGACCTCAAGACCTTCCCGGGCACCCAGTCAAGATGGACAAAGCTTTTCCTAAGCATTTGTGTCACTGCAAGTAATTCTTCCTGTGCATGGATGCCTGAATTTTGTCACCTCGTTCATGCAAAAGGCACCCTTAGAGACTGCAGCTGCCAAAAAAAAGTGTTATTCAAGACAGAGCTAGAACAGTCGGTGCAGATTGAGCTCATACACCCTTCACAGACCCCAAACCTCTCCCTGTCAGTACCTGTGCTTTCACATCCTCATCTGCTGCAGCTGCAGCTCCGTTCCAGTGAGAACTTTTTCTTCACCTGTTACTCAAAGAACAACCTAAGAAATAATTTTAAAGGGTATTGGTAGCCTTGCTGTTAATTTTCTTCTTTGTAGTGTTCTGGATTTTACACCTTTTAGGCATTGCATGAAAACCAAGCCAAAGAGAAGTAGGGAGAAATAAAAAGAAGCAGAAAAGCCTCTGAGTTGCCATGCAGCCTTTGAGATCATTTTGATTTTTAACAGAACATATCTCTGAAGTATTAATGTGAATGCTTTTCCTAATGTTCAGAGATCAAAAATGACCATAAATACATGCATTGACTCCAAATCATAATGATCAAAATCATAATTATGATAGTAATAATGTCCTCAGCATTGAAAAGGGTTTTGATGTCTTGGTATGAAATAAGTGTTTTGTTTTACTTCATTAAGCCTGCTTAATATGTTTTTATTAGCTTTTGAATTTGGCTCATTTGACATAGCAAATTAAGAGTTTGGTCAACCAAACAGAACCATTTTTTTCTCCAGAGTGAGTTTTTCATTACTTTTTGGAAATTTTGCACTTCTCCCTCAAGCTTCTAAAAGTTCACAGACAATTATTCCCAGTTTGCTCAGCTTCAGTCATATGGTGGGAGCTTCTGGTTCAATACATGTGCTAAATAACAGTAAATAAATTCTGACATTTTATTTTTACTCTTGAATAAAAAAATGTTGATTATATTGGTGAAAATAAGCAATCACATTCTATTTAATTTAGTGATAAAAAATTGTACATATCCCTGCAGGAGCTGAGGAATCTATTTTCATTATAACAAACATTGATTTTGCACTAAAAACTCTCATTGTTTGAGATAATGACTGTTGGGTTTCTTAGTTATTCTTCTGGTTCCTAAATCATTAAAACCATAACAGTAAAAGAGGAAATAGGAATGAAAAAGACACCAAACTATTGAAATCTATTACCATTTTGTCTTTACTTAAAATTGCAATCACCTTTAAGGCAGATACCTCCCATCAGAAAATTATCTTACTTATTTTGAGCTCATTTGAATAACATCTGTATTTTTGCCTGTGGAAACATGACTGAACCCAAACGTATTGATTTTTGAATTAAGATTGGTAGGATTAATATGTGGATTTCTGGGGAGCCCATTCATCAGCGTGCTCCTCCTGATTCTCAGCAGTGCTGGATCACTGAAGCTCAGCCTGTGGCTCACAGCTGGAGCAGGTAAGACAAATCTCTGCCCCACGTGCACGTGTAAAGGTTTGTATTTCACCTGCTCTCCCTCTCAGATAATTCTGATTATGGAATTGGTGAGGAGGGAGCCTTGTTTGGTTTGCTTTCTCTAGGCAGAGTGCTACTTTGAATAATTCCAAGGTGGTTTTTTTCTAATGGGCCTGGAGGGAAGTCAGTCCCCCTGTGCTCCCTCCTTCCCCCCCACTCCTGCAGCTGTATTAATGTATTCTGTGTAATGTCAGGGGCTCACTGAATGCACCTTCCCACCACCAGCAGGATGAATTATTGACAGCAGGGATATTCCCTGGTGGATGCTTTTCCAAGGTTATACTCTCTGATATTAGATATTTATTCGGCATAAGGTAGGGATAAGAACCTCATTGCCACATTATGTCTGACACAATCAAGTTTTGGGGAATTTCAACAACATTAGAAGATTTGTATAATATATTCTTTTGGAGACAGAGGCACAGCTTTAAACAAAGCATAATCCCTGCTGCATATCATTTCCACCCTCATGCAAAAAGAGGAAGCGAGACCATAATGCTGTCTGCATCATTTCCCCTTTGTGTTCAGTTGCAAGGACTATTCACCTAATATTCAAAATCCATGTATTCATTAAACAGAAGAGAATGATGAAAAAGCTAAAAAAAAAAAGTAAGAAAATAAGGAAACAGGTTTCCATGAAAGTGGCATAAAATTGAGTCATTGTTTCCAGATATTTGAGGATGTATTTGGAAATAATTAAATGGTTGATATCCACCACCTTTTCCAGCATTCAGACACTGCAATTTCACTGGTTTTGCTGCTCACATAATTCCTAATTTTTTTTTTTAATCAAATGTTGTTTATAGTTCTGCCATCTGTAACAAAAGGAACAGGAGAACCCTTCACTCACTGTCAGCCAGGCTCTCCTTGTCAGCCCCTTTGTTACCAAAGCCTGCAGGGTTTGTGTCCTGGCCACTGGACCTTTTGTGCTCCTCACGCTGTAGTCTTAGACAATGGGGACAAAAATAAATCTTCTGTGACAAGTTTACTTAAAGGGATACTATCACATTAAATAAGCATAGAAATATACCCACAAGTAACGTCATTCCTTTGGAAATTTTGGAATTTTTTTTTTTTTCTGTGTACCAGTAGTTAATATCCTCATTCATTTGCAATGAGGTAATTGTGAAAATCACACAATTTTTCACACTTCAGGCTGTTCTTTACACAGCACTGTCCAAAAAATAGGGGAAAAGTCAGCTCCTTTACTATTTATTTTCAGTCAACATTCAGGATCTGAATATTGTGTCCTGTCCCAGTGGGAGACTGGGATGCAAATATTTAAGGGAATGTTTGAGCTTAAAAACCTGCTTCTGTTTCTAGTGAACTGTCTATGGAAATAGGACCCAAAAAAGCATATTTGCTAATGATGGGTGTCATTACAGAACATAAGCAAAATTAAACATTTTTAGATTAACCTAGCCTTTTCCAGAAGAAATTATCTTCAAATACAAGGGCCTCAAATCTCTCTGTTTTTTCATCACCTTTTTATTTTATGCAAGTTTATAAATTCACTTAATGTCATTGTCTTTGGTAAATAATTTAGCTAATTTTAGCAGGGTCACAGAACTAGAGTGGTTTTACAGTCATCCTTACATCTTTTTAAATCAGGCTGCTTATAAGTAATTCTTGTAATTTGTTTACAAAATTCTTTAATATGGTAGAGACCAAGATTTCATAAAGAGTGAAGAGAACAACAAAGAATTTATTGAGAAAGCACAATGATTGATTGAGAAAATACTGCTTAATTTGTTAAATGGCTATTTAAACTCTATTTGTAAATGAGGTTTTGGTAATATTTCATAGCTGCACACAGATGCACAGTCCCCTGTTGGCACAAATACATGCTTTAATTTCATGGACACTTTTCAATCAGCACAGGAATGCCAGGGAAATCTTCTGGGGTAGAAAGAGGCTGGAAAAGTGGATGTGCCAGATCTTGGATTGCAGAATAAATCTGTGTATTGGTCATCATCACCATCCCCGTGGGCTGGCAGCAGCTTTACTGAGGCTCAGCAGCTTTTAGGGGGATTTCTCTGCTGCTGTGACTGTGCTTTCAGCTTTTCTGTGAATCTGTTTCTATATTAATTAATTACACTGAGGGTTTTCTTTGGGGTTAGGGCTCTTTGTGGTTTTGTTTCGCAATACTGTTTTGTTTTGTTGTAAAGCAACCCTCAGCACTAGGGAAAGGGCTCAGGAGCTAATTGGATGTTAATGAATGGAGGAGAATAAATACCTTACTAGGGGAAAAAATGTTCTCTGTTTGAAGACCACTTTCTCTAGTGATTCATGTTTTTTTCTCTAGGCTTTGCCTGGGGTATATTCTACAATACCATAGAGCTGTTAAATAATATTTATATTAACATACACATAGCCTGCTTGCAATTTGGGTTCCACTGTGCTGGACATTTTACCAAAGTACATGTGTCTGACTGACTCCTGTCATCTGAGGAATTTACAGCTTAAAAGGACCTAGAAAACCAATTTGTAGCACCAAAAAGATGGTAAGGCTGAGGCTTTAATGTAGTTCTGCAGTAGCTCTTTGGCAAGATTTATTAGCTTTTTTAAAATTGTTATTTCTATTGCTCTTTTGTACAGATGGTATCAATGCTTTAAACTTTGCTGAGGAATTCTGGAGACATTTCTTGATTCTGAGGCTTTTCTATGACATATAAAGATTTTTTATTTGACATGAAAGAGATTTCTTAGAAAGGTGTGGAGATGATTCCTGTCTAAGCACTGGGAGCCCCACCTTACCCCTGCTGTCATACCTGAGAGACATTCATCACCTGCATTCTGTTTTCCATCCTCAGAACTCATGCTGAATAGAGTCAACAGGCAAGTAAGAACTGCATTCAGACACTTTTTTTTCTAGTTTACTGAATTTTCTACTCTTCTGATGTCTGAGGAAATCTCTGTTTGTCAACTGCACGTTCATCACCACGCAGTTTTTCAGCACAAGACCTAAAAATTGCTTCCAATATAATTTATAAATGCTATTAAAATTGCTTCTACTATAATTGCTTCCAATACAATTTATAAATGCTATTAAAAATTCCCACTAAAGATTCTGTATTAAATATTTTTTCCTCCAACTTACTCTTCAGACTGTTCCCTTGTTCTGGAAGTATCTGTTCAAGATATGCCACCAGCCAGACAAACATTTTACTCTTGCTCTCCTTGAACTAATAATAAATGTTATGATTTTAGCAAAGGTCCTCTGAGCTCTGAACGAAGGAAGTAAAATGACTGTGCCACTGCCTTAAGTCTCACCCTCACAGCAAAATTCCTTGCCAAACAAAAGTTATTCAAATTTTGCCTTTGGGAGAAGTGTTTACTTCTTAAACTCAAGCATCTACGTGATGTTTGAGGAATAACCAGTGTTAACTAGTGCATAACTAGTTACAACATGAGGTTTAGCAGGAATAACTAGTTTTAAAAGCCTTGCAGAACAGCAGTAACACTGCTCACATAGTGCTTGGCTTTCTCATTTCAAAGAGATGATGAAATTCATAATGTTTATGAAGCCTTTCTGAGAGGAACCTGAATTCTGCACCAGGGTTCTCTGTTGGACTGAATGAATGCACTGGGCTTATAATTACTAATGAGGATATTCCATGTTTTTACTATAACATTTTCACCTTGAGATCTCTAAACACTTTCCAGGCCAGGAAAATCTTCACTTCCAAGGTAAAAAGAAAAAAAAGAAAAAAAAAAAAGAAAAAAAATTGCCCAAAGAATTACCAGTCACAAGAAAAAAAAGAAAAAAAAAAAAAGAAAAAAAAAATTGCCCCAAGAATTACCAGTCATTCTGTACATTGCAGTTATA
This sequence comes from Pyrgilauda ruficollis, assembly GCF_017590135.1. NCBI lineage: Eukaryota > Metazoa > Chordata > Aves > Passeriformes > Passeridae > Pyrgilauda > Pyrgilauda ruficollis. The sequence continues at coordinate 2,748,158 of NW_024526377.1, forward strand.
CAAATCCATGTGAAAATGAAACAGAAGTTGAGGCTCCAGGAAACACCTGGCAAAACCAGTCCAAGGAGCCAGTGACTGCTGCTGGGTGCAGTCCTGCTCCACAGCTCAGAGCAAGTGGCAAATTAATAACCAATATTCAAGCTCTCAGTGCTCAGCAGCTGCTGCTTGTTGGGATCTGGGGAGAAGGTGCTTTTGCTGAAGAGAAAACCTGGGGCACAAGAAGGGGTGGCTTTCCTGAGTCCCTTCTCTGTGGAGTTCCTGGCACAGATTGGGTCCTGCCAGCAAATATCTGCCAAACCTGCTGCCCCTGCTCACCTGGTGTCACCACTCCTCGTCCTTCTTGCCTCTCCTTTGTGTCTGGAAATATTTCCTCACAGCAGCAATTTTGCTCACAGACTGACCAGAAAAAACCCAGGTTCTGGATTTCCATGAAGCCTTTTTTGTCTTTGAGGGTGGAGTGCAGTGGAGAGGAAACTGTATTAAATAATTTGGGTGTGTTGTGGGGGTTTTTTGGTTTTTTTTTTTTGCAGTTTGTAACTGATCTCTTGTTTCTGGAGAGCATGGTGTTTGTCCTGTGTGTAGTTTGGAGGAATTAGGCTGAGCTCTAATTTACACTTGTTTAACTACAGATGCATCCCCACTGCTATTTGTTTATCTCACATTTATTACACTCTTCGAAATTCAAGTTAAGCACTCAGGGGCTTTTTCTAGTAACACTAATGGAGGAGAATAGATGCATTATATGTGAATAATGTATTATGATGATACAATTTGGGTCTCTTAGCTCTAACCGAGACCAGTCCTGCTCTACATTATTTATAATTTACACACACCTTCCCGAACATTTTTATGTAAATATTTAATATAGAAAGTGAGTTAACTCTTTCGTTTGGGAGGTTCCCAGTAAAAAACAGGATAGGATGCAAGAGGGCTTCCAAACATCTCTACAAAGTAGGCAAGTGGCCAGTGTTGCTTATTTTCAGAAATTTAGAGAGAAATGTGAGAAATTACAGAGAACAAAAATGCATGCTGGCTTAGCACCAAGTCCTTTTGGCCTTTCTCCTTCCCAGCTACTCTTATTAAATGGAATGAATGTTGACTGCAGACAGTGTATTTGTGGATGCTTGGCTGCCAGCATTTGCAGCACACTGGTTTTGTTCTTTGCTGTTTTCTGACACGTTTTGTCTTTTGGTGTTTTGCTCACTTTGTACCAATATATCCATTTTGAGAGAGGCAGCAGGGGTGCTCTCCAGACAAATCAGCAGATTCCCTTTCTTGCAGCCTCCTGAATGTCTGAATTAGACCTTAGACCAACAAAAACAATTAGTCATTTCTCAGAAATCATGATTGTTTCTGTCTTCCTATCTCTGACCCCAGGAATATACAGAATGACAATAATATACCACCACCACATGGCAAGATTTATAACTTTCAGTTTCTTAAATAACAATTGGTGGACTTGTATTTTCCCTATCTTCATGAGCTGGACTTACCCTCCACACTGGAAGAGGAGTTTAAAGCTTTCCATGGGGAATCACCTCAACAGACAATCTGCCCAAAGCTGCTGACTGCCCAGTTTGCTTTGTTTTGCCCTTGCTGTTGTGGAATATTTTCATCTATCTAATAAATTGTTGCTACTTTTGAGCTTGGAGCTCGAAGTAGAAACCAAATTAGAAGCACAGTTTTGGAGCAGACCTTCATCATCACTGGCTACCCAAATTTTCCCTTGATATTAATAACATATGTGCTCCTTTCCCTTTCCTGTAGCCCTAAAAAATTCTGAACTCTAAGCAGGTAAGGCTATAGCAAGAATATGAGCAATCCCTGGCACTCTTCAATATCCTTGCCTGGGGAAAAAACATTTAAGGGACAACCTCTTCTAGTAGATTTAAGACAGGTAATTCATTTATGTGAGTCTGATCACTTTTGTTTGAGTATCAGGAGTGCATTTTCAGGTGTGTGCAAACACAGGTGAGGAAAGGTATTTTCAAACTGCAGATCTGTACTGTCTCTTTCCTAGTGCACTCTGTTTAAGCATGAGATGTTGACTCTCACTAATTGCTGCTTTTATGGTGTGGGGAAGAAAAAAAGACAGACATTTCAAAAAAAAAAAAAAAAAGAAAAAAAAAAAGAAGATTAGAAGATTAGCTTCAGGTCTTCTGAAAAATATCATCCTATAATTTGAGTCCATGTACCTACAAATTCCCAGCAGGCTCTGAGCCAAAGAAATACACAGATGAAATAAACATACAAAAAGACAGCTGCTTTTTGAAATCTAAGAATTGAGTTATATACCTTTTTGACAGCTTCCTGAATCACAGCCCATATCCAAGATGAGTAAATAGGTATCTGGCCCTTTAACTAGGTTCCATTACATATAATTAAAGACTCACAGAATTAAATGGCCTACATGGAAAGTGGCTTTCAGTGGGCTAAATGCCTGAAGCAATCTCCTTGCCTGAGCACAGAAGTGACACTGGCTTGTGGATCAATATCATCTCTGTTATTAATATCAAAAGCGCATTACTTTGTTTTTGCCTGGCTGGGCTCCAAGCCTTGAGCCCAGCTCACATCCAGCCATTTGCCTGGACCATAATTTACTTTTGTGAGTTTTTAAGGTATTGTTTTGTCAGGGCCAATCACCATGAAGTTATAAATGATTCTGAGGACTTGCACTCTCTGTTAGTGGCGTATGCGGTGAAATTAATTTTTAAAAGTTTCATGTCAATTACTTCTGTCCTTGAGTTATGCAAGGGGACAAAAGAGCAGAGATTTAAAGACATGAGGGATATCAAACAGATGAGGTAACGACAAACAGAAACAGCAGCTTGGGACCAAATAGACATTACACTATCTTTAATTGATACATTGAATTAAACAATGCTAAAGTTAAATAAATATTGACCACTTAGCAAAAGAACCATTGATTTTTATGATGTACAACATTTACATCATATACTGCTCTAGCCTACAGATTTAGGCTGCAAGACTGTCAGCTCTGGCACAAATATTCTGCAGGACAGCTTGTGCTGCTGCTCAGTCCCTTTCTAGAATTATTGAGGTGAATGTTACCAATTTCCCCTGTTTTTTTTGTTTCCAAGGATTGTTTATCTTTGAAGAGTTAAATTCTGCCAAGTCAGAATGTCAGGCAGACATGGGAGCATGCCCAGGTAGGCAGAGTTTTGCAGTGAATGATTTGGGTATGGACTGATTGCAGGGCTGGGGGCAGTGGCCATTTCTGTTCTTCAAACATCTGCCTTGTCCTTTTTTTAAAATTTATTTTTTGTGGGCAATGAAAGACAGGCAGATGCTGAGTTTCTGTCAAGTGACAAAAGAGTTTTCTGCATTGCAGGGGACTCTGCAATGGCAACTGCATCCCTTACAGAATAAATCACCCTGTGCTGTAATCTGGGAAGCACTGACACTGCTGGGCATCCTCAAAGGGGTGACCTTTGCAAACACTCCCTGTAGCTGCTGTTTTAAAGCTAACATGTTAATACTCACTCTATTAACATTTATTTAATTACTTAAATGTGTTATATCTTAATGATGTGATATCTACCTACCCTAGAAACAACCTAAGACAACAAAATAATTTGCTTACAGAGCAAGAGTTTACATCTCTCTGGCTGTTACAGCTGCATAGCAAAGCTGTATTTTTTTTTTTAATAGCTATTTTGTAGTTCTTTCACATGTGATGTGTCCCTGCTTGTGAAACCTATACAAAATGCTAATCACTGGCATATAGTTTCTCACAGGAAGGGAAAGTGTGAGGTCTCTTCCTGGCAAAGCAGAGATTTCATTAAGGCAAAATCTGTATGCTTAGTAATGCCAGCTTTGGTTACATATAGCTTCCTGTGTCTGCAAGAATTGCCAAAACACCAGTTAATAGGTTATTATTTCAATTAGTCCATGATTACTGCTGCTAATCTCTAACTCCTCATTGTTGTGGCTCCCTTTGACTTCAGTTATTAAGAAGCATTTGGATTTTATTACAATTGACAGGAACTCCAGTCTTCTCCATGGATAGAACATGGCCTGTTGCAAAAGAAATTCAGAAGTAATGAAATAGCTTTTTAAGTTCAGGGTTGGGGTTTTTAGGGATTTTTAAAATTACATCATAAACGTAATATAGAATTAAATTAAGCTGGAAAATTATAAGGTTCAAGGAGGAGATGCTGGATTTCTTAGAGAAAAATCAAAATGTCTTAATTAATTTTCAGTTATAAACAAGTCTAGCTTGGTAAAATGAAAAAAATTAACTAACACAAGGAAAGGGAATTGTTGATGACAGCAGGATAGGCAGAAAAGTAAAGCACCTCTGTACTCTATTGCACAGCTCTTAGCATGGAGATTTGCACACTCGGTAGTGTGACCTTGGAAATTTCAGAGTTTTGTTCTGATGGGCACACACAAGCTCATGCTTGTCAGAACCTAAATTGTTAACAAGCTGCAGGCTGTGTGGAGAGCAGCTGTAGGAATGGGGATGGTGATCAAGATATTTTATGTCCAATCTCATGGCTCAAATTGCAGATGGGAATAAACCTTCTAAAGCAATAAATAATAATAAAAACATTTTGCACACAGGTATTTACCCATTTCCCATGTCCAGTGTTTACACTGACTCCATTTCCATTGTTGTTGTCTTTCTTTAGCAGAGTGTTGGTAGCTTTAATTGCTGTTTAATTGGAACTCTCCAGGTCTCTGTCCAAGTTTGTGGAAGGATCAGGGTGAATTCCTCCCAGTGAGAGGGAGGAACTGACCTGCAGGTGGAGTCAAAACCTGGGGCTGGAGGAGCTTAGCTTTGGATGTTCATCTCTAAATGTGGAAAGATGCTCTCGTTGCCTGATGTTCTACAGGGTTGCCAGCTCCCACCAGGCAGTAGGTGCAAGGAAACACTGAGAATATTATCTTTCAGCTGACAACATCACACAGACTTTAACCTGCAGATGTGGGGGAGCATCTTATTATCATAATAAGAAGGGAAGAGAGTGCAAGGGTCTTCTTGTGATGCCTGATGACAGGACAAGAGAGAGGAATGTTTTTAGAGCAAGTGCTGGAGCTCACTGCATGGTTCACAGCCTTAGAAGGAACATGAACTGCTCAACATTTTAACAGCAGGGCAGTGAACAACAAGGAGAGTGTTTCCCTCCACCCTTCCCAGCATGCAGATGCCCCCAGTTGCAAACGTGGCAATTTAAAAACATGTAAAATTCATAAATGAGGCAGCAGCTGTGTACAGCTTCAGCAAAATGTTAAATTGCTGCATCACTGTAGACTCTAAATGGCAATAAACCTTCCACCTCTCATAAATTAAGCAGGATTTCAAAAAATGGTATCTACGACTGCAACTTTTTGTGGATGTTTGGTAACCTTAATAGTTTTGCAAAATGCAATTCCTGCTCAAAAATTTCCTCCCAAGTACATCTTTATGGAGAGCTAAAGCTGTGCAGTGAGTTGATAGGTAAGTTTTAGTATGACAGTGCCAAAAACTCTATTAGATTTATCCTGAGGCAGTGGCTGCCCAGTGATTACAAGAGGGCAGACTTAACAGTGGGTTTGAGTACTAGGAAAGTGACTTAAAGGGTGTGTCAGAGGTTCAGGAGATGAACTTGGAAATACTCTGTACCTGAATTTAAAAAGTGATCTTTGAACCCACCTGTGGTTTAAAAATTAGTTCAGAGAAAATCAAGCCTGTCAGGATAGCTGTGACCTTCCCACATAAACTCTGGGAACAAACACCTTATAACCATTCAAGAGAAGTAACAGAAACCTCCTTTCTTGTTTTTGTTTTTATTACTAAAAATGACATTCCTGTATCAACATGGCTGCCATCGTGTACCCTGCAGTGGTGCACTTTTTTCTCCCCCTAGCCTTGGTCATTCAGGGATCTCAAAACACTTCAAAAATTCATCTTTGTCAGTTGCTAGGTTAAAGATTCCTGTTACATGGTGGGTTGTTTGAAACAGGCTGTGCTTTGCCCAATAGTGGAGCAAAATCAGGAATGAAATCTGGATTTTCTGTCTCTCTTTGTGCAAACCATAGGCTAATTCAGATCATACTGAGGAGGGAAGATGTACACACTTCCTACACGTAGTGGGAGACAGAACAAAGATTAAATCCAAAATCTGATGACATTAGGTGTGCTGTTCCTTTATTAAGTTGTTCTTTAAAAGTGAACTAATTTGGAACAAATAATAATGACAGAAGTGTAGGAACAAGAATGAAAGATGAGGGAAGATTTTCCTCCATTCCTAAACAAGAGCTGTGTCATGAGCTGATTATTAAAGTTCTTAGAAATGCTTCTGTCTGGATTAAGGTGCAAACAAGACATATGCAAATGTCAATAGTATGGGTTTTAATTGATATTAAATATGTGACAGAGAGAGAGGAAAGAAGAGAAAGAAATAGAAAAGGGGGGAACAGAGAGTGACAGAGACAGAATGAGGAAAATATCACTGTCTGTGGATCCCAATTATCCTCTCCAGCTGGTCTTCTTGGTGGTGAAGGTCCTCCCAAAAAGCATGGAATTCAATGGGTTAATTTAGGCTCAGGCCAGGGAGGAAAACCCAGGCACAGCCCTGCGGGGGAGTTTGCCACTGTCCTACAACAGACTCTGGGTTTGTGGCACCACTGCAGCCCTGCAGTGCCTCAGGAATGACTCTGGGGTATTTTGGGGGGTCTTTGGTGGATTATGACCCCCCTCAGCTGCCTCTCACATCAGTGTCCCACGGATGTGGCCTGTGGGGTTGGGGTTCCAGTTTGTGGAAGGGAGGATGGGTGTTCAGGGCCTCTGACCAGAGGTTACACCCAAAATCTCCTCCCTCTGCCTCGTTTTGTGGGGACTAAACCTGCCTACTGTGGGCTGTGGTCTTCCTCACCTCCAAATCAGCCAGGGAAGAATTTCTGCTGTGTTTGGCTTTCTTGTGGGTGCACTCCTCTCCCTCAGCCTCATTTGTTGTTCCCTAGATGAACAAAAGCACATCTAGGTGGTTTAACCTACAGCCCAAAGCTCCAGTCAGGTATCTTCAGAGAAACTTCAATTGTAGCTTCTTTACACAGTTTTTGTTAAGTGGGCAAAACCCTTGTATATCGAGGTTTGAGGCATGAACTCTTTCAGTCTCTGGCAAGCTGCTGTCCCTAGTTATTGCTCATGAAAAGGTGCCAAGCTGCCAGGATGAGCCAGGCACACCTGAGTGGAGACAGCTGCTCTGCCATCAGCTCCTCTTCCCTCTGTCTGTGTGGGCTTTTCTGCTGGTTTGTTTGCAGAATAATGTAGGAAAAAAGAGCCAGTTCCTGAAGGGGGCTTTGGAAGCTGTTTGCAAACTCGCAAATGAACTACAACAACAGAATTTTGTGCTCTGTACAGGTCATGGCACTTGGGATCTTATTGTGGAAAGAATGTGAGGGAGAAGCAATTCCAAAGCTTCCTGGTGAGATCAGCTGTGAAAAACATAGCAGAAGTCCTTTGTTTTCAAAGTGCCCAACAGATAAACTATGTCAAATCCCATTTTACCTATTTTTGGACACCAGTCAGGCATACCTGCATTATAGCAGGTGTTTCAAAGTCCTATTAAAGCACACAGGCTGTACTCTGAAGAGATTAGTAAAGTCCCTCCTGATATGAAGTAAGAATTTCAGACCTTTCAGTTCAGCCCCAAGTCATCCTGTGCAGGACTAGGGCATGAACACAGGGCCAAGAACTAGAGCAGAGTTCTGAACTGCACTGCACCACTCGTTGGAGGTGGCATTTGTGATTAATTTCCTCGTTGGAAACCCGACTACACTTAATACTGCTCCTGCTCTGCAAGTGTATTATGAAGAAATGATATTTTTCAGTGCGTGAAATGGTTTCTTTGAGCTTGGTGTTCTGTTTCTATGCTTTTATAAATAAAAGTCCAGTATTCAATGGTTTCACAGGGTGGCCTGGCTAGCTATGGCTCCTTGTTCTAACTGCTAAATCTGTCTTGTGTACTTTAGTAAATAAATTTAATATGAATTGAAAGGCAGCAGACCATTCATTTAACAAGATAAAGCTTGACTAGTCAATATTACAAATGAAATTCAAATGAACTACTAATGCTATTGGAACATTGGCTTTTCATATCTATAAAATTTTACTTTCTGTATTTCATATTTTTTTTAAAAATAACTATTAGCTTATTGTGGGCTTTTCAAATATGTAACAATGTTTTTATATTTAATTTTCGTAGTGGGGGTTAATAGCTGAATCCAGTTCATTGTCAGTATTGCATCTGCACCCAGGGAGGGGAGTCTCTTACTGAAGCTACCTGGAAAGGGAGATCTTGTTCCAGCATCATTTCTATATTTACACTCCAAGGTTTTTGTATCACTGTGGGTATGGATCATGTTAATATCAAGTTACATGTGCATATGGGGAGGACAGCATATGCTCAGTACTGGCTTTCTGCTCAGCTCCAGAGGCAAAGCTCATATCTGAGCACTTACAGAGGAGGAAACCACAGCTCCTAAAGTCACCTGGGGGAGTCTGTGTTTGCAGTTACACACAGGATCATTTGGCTCAGGAGCAATTCTAACTTCATGTGACAATTTGAGGTGACATTTCCAATGCTGTGGAAGAAAAACCACTTTCCTGGACCAAAAAAAAAAAAAAAAAAAAAAACCAAAAAAAAAAAAAAACCCCAAAAAAAAACACCAAAAAAACCCCACCAAAAAACCACAACAAAGAATAGGAAAAAAATATAAATGCATATCAGCATGAGCAAATGAAATTAATGATTCCAGTATTTTTTTTAAAGTTTGCTCCTATGTATAAACCATTTCTGAAATTGTAGTTCATCAAGTAAGAATATTGTTGTTATATATTAACAAACTGCCTGGTGGCCATTCTCATGTCCTATTACCTCATGCACTAGGGGAGAGTTTTTAGGTTCAAGTTAACCTTGGTGAAATATATCATGGTTCAGTAATGTTTCTTCAACTGGCTGATAAAAGGCCTTGCCCCCAACAACATATGAATATTTAAATTACTGTTAATTATTTATAGTATGTTTTTATTAACACTGACTTACAGCATGGTCAAGAGCAGCTAAATCTCATTATGTTCTGAAGTTTAACATGCATCTCAAACAACATCACTGCTGCTGAAGGGAGAGAATATTCATGTTTTTATCCTGTGTTGGTATCTGTAGGAGTGAATCCAGAAGGTCACTGAAAGGAGGCACTTGTTGACTCAAACATTTTAGAGAAAGGTTCTAATATCTGGGTGCAAGTGAAATGAAAAGTTCCTGTTTCTGATGGAAACATTTGAAATGTAACAGCTCAGCATGGAGCTGGGGACACTTAAAATAAAATCTAAATCTGCCTGGCACCGCTGAAGGCTCAAGTGAGGACTCTTACAATGACTCTTTCTTACCTGACTATTAAAGCCTCAAGTTGAATGAAAAACTTAACCTAATTGATCCTGTTTCTATTTTATCTTTTTTATGCACACTGTGGAGAAGCATTTCTCCCTCCTTGATAATCAGAATCGTTCCATATTTGCCACATTTTGGTGAGCTCTTTAACCCCTTCCTGACAAAGCTAAGAGTGCTATTCAACATTTTCCATTGTTTAGGGTTTTTTTTGCTGTTGTCTTTTCGGCTTGTTGTTGTTTTACTGTTGATTTCCCTTTAGGCTGTTGTCAGCTCTGTAGTGAATATCCATGACCCCCATCTATCCAGGTATTTATGTGGACTTCATATTGCCAAGGCAGCATATCCACAAACCTAACACAGCATTCTGTGGGAGCTAATAGGAAATCCCTACAAGACCAGATTTAAATCTCTCTGGTTGGTAACACAAGGTGGTGCCTCTGCATATGATGACAAGATTTCATTAGCTTTTTTTTGTAGCTGCATCTTAATGCAAAACCACATCTAATCTGCAGTTTGCTGTCTCTGCTAGATGTCTTTCAGCACTGCAGCTTCTTTGGATCTCCTCTCTCTCACTGAGTCTCTGTATTGTGGATTATTTTCCCTGGAGGTATAAGTGTATATTTTTCCATATATGAAGATAATAAATGGCAGAAGTAGAGATGAAAAGAAAAACCATTACTTGAGAGCAGAAATAGAAAGAGATGCAAAGAGAAGACTGACAGGGAGATAACCAAAGAAAAATCAAGGAAGAAGAATAAGGAAAAATGAAAAAGGAGTTAAATAATCAGAATAAATTAATTAATCAAAGTGCAGATCATGTGGACTAGAATAGCAAAGCAGCAATGCAGAGAGCTAAAAGGAGACAGGCATAAGGATAATGAAGGATAAGTTGAAATGTAATATATATTTTCAAAATAATGCATTGACTTGCTAGAGCTGACTTTTAGCATACTCTGGGAACCATAAAGCTAGTGGCAAGGGCTTATGAGAAACATTAGATTTTTCCCCTAACAAAAGCAATGATTGTTACAGTGATCATGGTTTTGTTTGCAACTCTCTGATTTTCACAGTGACTCATGATTTTTATGCCACATCACAGATATGAAAATATGATTTAGAAATGGTAAGTGAATTGTCAAGTTTCTAGAAGGAATTGCAAAGAAATACTCATTTTTAGTTCTCAGGCTGAATCCACTGTCCCTAAGTTTCTGCAATGTTGTGTAAGAAGAAAGAAGGAATTCTTGTCAATTCTCACACCTTCTCTTCACATTATGCATGCTCTTACATCAGAGAGGTTAATTATGATTTGTTGACCTCTTTTTTCACCATCTTGTCTCAAATACATGGTCATACATATTCCCAGATGATGGAGTGAAAGTATTTGCCTAAATCCCAGGCAGTTCCTAGAAGTGTTTGATTTGCTTCTCCTCTCCTGGTGTGACCTCACGAGCTCTCAGTGAGCATCCTGAAGAGGTGGGGGGTCAGGGACCACCGTTTGGGAGCTGCAGGTGAGGGGTAGAGCAGCCTGGAGCAAGCCCTTGCTGGCTCCTAGGAAAGGCTGTCAGGGAGGGGAATAATGCTGTCAGCAAATGAAAGCAGGGGGAGTGCAGGGGAGGACTCAGCTCAGGAGCTGAGCTGCTCTCAAAGAGCTGATGTACCAGATATTGCTGCTCGTGGCATTCTCAGTATTGCCAGGGGCTTAATAGGATTTGCATAGTGCATATGGGAATTCCTAGGGGAGAATGACAGAGATCATTAAATGAAAACAAATAATAAATAAGCTCCTTACAGCCCCCACAGGTACATAAATATGACTGTTGGTGGGGCACGCAGGCGAAGATGGATGGCTCTGTGTGTGGAGGGGAGGAATCCATAAGGCAGAGAGGCTTCATGTTCCTCTGTCTGCCTGTGGACAGTGCATTCCCCCACTGCTAAGGAGGGTCAAGTGACTGTCACTGGCTGTGCAGGGAGGAGATGTAACCTGTGTCACAGTTGCCAGCCACTCTGGCTTGAAAAGGTCAGCTCCCCTGACACGGGTGGCAATGTCACAACTCGCGAACATGAAGGCATCCCAAGCACAGTGGGGACAGAAACCCAGCAGCATCCCACCCTGCCCAGCTGTCCATCCCTGTGGGGCAGGGGAGAGGTGACTGAAAACGGGCAGACTTGTGTCTGATGGGGAGATGGAGGGATTTTCTTCATTAGAAGATTTTTAGGGACCCTGTCAGTAACGTTATGTCACAGAGGAAGAGCGAGGATACTGAGAGATTTCATGGCTGTAGGTGTTGTGACTCTGTTACTTATTCCACATGATGGGCTGCTGTGGTTGAAATTAGACTAAAGCTTAGGAAATTCTTTAACTGTGACCTTTCCCGTGACTCAGATCACAAAGATTTTCTGTCAGTTTGCTCTGGGCTAGATTTGAAATTATGTCTTAGAAGTGAAAGACACAGTGAGTGAATCAGGCAGATTAAACTAAATTATTGGCTCCAGACTTGTAGTACTCTGTTTTCTACAAGAGATCAAAAATAAATGTAAACCACTGATTTGACATATCCCGTGAAATGGTTAAGTATTTCTTTCATTATAAACATTATAGAAGAGTACCTATTTCCAGGCTTTTATTTTACATGGCAGGCCATTTTGCACCTCACAGGAATTCAAGCCAATGCCAAATCATTTCTGTATCCAAACAATGTAAGCTCTGTCATCTTTATTGTTTGCTTACAGAAATATCTAAAACACAGTGTTCAAAGAGCAGGAGGACGTTTTTGTCGCTTTCCAAAGAGAAAGGATAAAACTATTCTTATTTTCTTTTTTAAAATGCTGATAAATTGGGTAGAGAGAGAAATCTGCAATGTCAGAAAAAGTTTAAAAGATATTAAGCTTACAGGTTGTGAAATTTAATTGTGATCTCACTATGAATGGAGATCAGCATGCAGCTTTTCAGTGTGCAGCATTATGACATGATACCTCTTAGGGATCTACTTCTATTATTTCAAGCTTCTATTCCTAATAAATGTAAATAAGTCATTCATATAATACTTTAAAAAGTAGCTTCACAGTATCTTCTGCATCCTTTAGTAGGTATTAATTTTTTAATCTATATAATTGAACCTGCAAAAAAAGATTGTAATGCAATGAGGAAAAGTCACATAAACCCTTTAGTGCAGAGCTGGAGGCAAGTTCTGCTGTGGCATGCACTGGTGCTTAGCACCTGGGATGTCTCAGCTGGAACTGAGGCTGTTCAGGGCTCTGAGAGTTTGTCAGAACTGTTTCTCTTGAGACTTCTCAGATGTCATGGCAGGATCAGGCTTGATAGTCACTTCTGATGACATTCAAAAATAACAGCTAAAAATGTCAGTAACTTCTCTAGCTGGTTTCATTTTTTCACTCATACTTCTAATTTCAGCCTGAAAAGTGTGTGTTTTGGGGACTGTAAGTGATTTCTGACTCTGCTTTCTCATTTGAAATTTTGTTTGGGGAATGCACCCATCACCTGACCAGCTGGGTGACCACCTTTGCAGGGAGCATCTGAATTGTCAAATAAAACCTGTCTGAAACCCATTTAACAATAGGTGAGAAGGTTTCCATCCCTGAAAACATTCAAGGCTGGTTTGGATGGGTTGGATGAGATCAGGCTGAGGCTCTAAACAACTTCATTGAGTTGAAGAGGTCCCTGCTCATCACTGAGGGGTTGGAATAGCTGAACTTGAAATGCCCCTTCCAACCCATTAACCCACTCTATTCTATGATTATATGAATCAGAACATTCAGACAGAAGGAAATCTTTTCAGCACTTTAGGAATCTGGAAGGATCTTCTGGAAATATGATGGTTAACCTGGTCACCTTAGAGCCTCTAGTGGTTCTAACTCAGCTAGTTTTAATGTGCAAGTTAAATTACACTGGTAGAAGAATCCCAAGTTTTTAGGAAGTATTAGATACTTTCCAAAAGAGCTTGAAATAAAACTAGAACATGCTAAATGAGAGATGAAAGACATAACATCAACTAGGATGTGATGACAGACATTGGAAGGGGCTGCCCAAGGAGATGGTGGAGTCCCCACCCCTGGAAGTGTTGAAGAAATGACAGGATGTGGCACTTTGGGCTAGGATTTAGTTGACGTGATGGTGTTCAGTTAAAGGTTGTACTCGATGGTCTTGGACATCTTGGACATCTTTTCCAGCCTTAATGGTTTGTTGGTTTCTTTCACATTTCTGATTCTTTATCTTGAAGGCTTGAAGAATTGAGGCCATTCAAAGAGTTGAGGCAATGGAAGTTCATTTGAGCAGAGGACATCCTGCAAATGTGAAACAAGTGTTAAGTACAGATGTGTACTGCAGTGCTTAATTGCCCCTGCAGATTTGGGTTGGTTTTTTTTCTTTTTTGCTGTCTATTCATTTTTCCTAGGTTGGCATTTTTGTGCATGAATACCACTGAGAGTTAAGGACTTGCTGTGACTCTCACTCTTACTTATAGGAGTTTTGCCTGCAGCAGTCACATAGTTGAAAAATATAGATCCATGTGACTGCTAAGAGACCACTGAGAAGCCAAGTAAGTAGAACTCATGGCCATTTTGCAATTCCATCTCATTAGACATGTTTTGGGGCTTATGATTGTGCTGTGAGGATAAATAAGTATAAATATTATATTTGCCTCCAGGTTATCTTTAAAAATGTATTTTTCTGTCTCCCTCCCGCTCCTTCTTTCCTTCTATTTTTTTCCCCCCTCCAATTTTCAGTGTAGTCTGTCAGCTCCTGGTAGGTGAGCTATCAACTCTGTGGTCTCACAGTATGGTGGCCCAGCATAAGGTATTACATTGTAAAGGGTTGCCTTGTGGTGCCAATTACCCGAGGTTCTAGAAAGCAAAACGTGCAGCAGTGTGATTAAGTCCATGTGTAAACAGAAATTAACATGCCCCAAAAACTATTGGAAAAAGTATTGCAAAAAAGTATTTGACTTGTCCTCAATGCTGCATTTTCAAAATATAAAAAAGTGTCAATAGCTGTCTTTTTTTTTTTATTTTCTCTTTTTTTTTTTTTTTTTATCATTTGAGCAACTCTTGTGAATTCCCTTTGAGATAGAGACTAGCAGGACAGTAGGGAAAACCTTGGGTAAATACATACCTAAATTTATATGGTTGCCCAGATGTTATCTTTGTTAAACACAAAAAGTGCAAATGCTTTTTCTGGAATATGCACTGACCCAGTTTTTTACCTGCTGCCCTGTACCTCCTGTTTGCTACCTGTACCTTGTACCTCCAGTGGGTCCATGATATCTAGTGGAATTGACACCAAGTGGAATCTATCCCTCTGCTCTCTTGCCTCAGTTCCAAATCCATATATTTGCAAAAAGACATGGACAAGTTTCTGAAGGAGGGATATCGCACAGAGGTCAGAAGGTGTCTAGGGGAAGCAGTGTTGTGGTGATTGTTGCAGTCTCTCTCGTGTGTGTGCTCTTGGTCTCTGTCAGACATGTCATGGGTGGTTTGTGTGTTCAGCCTGGGGTGGTCACTTCAAAACTGTTCCTGATATTGTTGTTATGGCTGATGACACCAATATTAGGACAGAGCCCCTTTTAGCAATTCTTCAGTCTGCTTCACTACTTTTAGTCTCTGTATTTCATGTTTTCACAGATCTCAGGAGCTTCTTTCTAAAATGTCACCATGATGTCATCATCAACTTCTGTTATGTATAAAAGGACAAGATGCAACAAGAGGGTTCCTTTAAAGCAGAAAGCAGCCCCAGGTTTTGTGTAACTTACATGCTTATTTTGGTTCCTTGGTGCTTCTAGGAGAGGATGCCAGGAAATGTTGTTGCCTTTTCACATTCAAGTTTTAGGAGGATGTTTAGTGTTTTGGGGCTTGTGTAGCTCTGGAATGTGGGTGAGAATTACCACGAGGTGGCAGCTGCAAGCCCTGTCTGTTGATTCTACCACTCTCCTTTACTCTGTTATCAACCTGGGTAACAGCTGGGCTAGATGATCCTTGCAGCTCCTGTCCAACTGGAATTATTCTGTTTTCCAGAAAGTCTGGATGTTAAAAGGTCATGCACAGATCCTGAAGGATTTCTGGTTTTACAGAGGATACTTTCTACCATTATGCACTGATAGTCAGTATGTGTTCAAGTTAATATAAGAAGCAACTTTGCACAGTGGTCAGGAGAAAGACTGGGATCTTTTACCCAAAAATCAGAAGAGGGTTTTAGAAGCAGTGTTCTCTGTTTCTTCCTATACCAGCCCTCCACGTTCAGAAGTGCAAGCAGCACAGTGCTAAAAGACTGTTCTCTCTTAAAAGGAAATGTTTGGGATATACAGATTGTTCCTCTGTGTGTGCATACACACAGGCAGCAAACAGCAGAAAGAATCTCTGCTCACAGATTGTCTTCAAAACATTTTCACCGGCACCATTTAAAGACCCCTCAAAAATCTTTGAGAATATTGTTTGCATCTCCAGTGAGGGGCAGTTAGTTGATAGTCAAGAACCAAATTCTGGCCAGTCTTGCCAATAAAAGATGCTTTTTTTTTTTTTTTTCTTTTTTCACAAATGTTTACTCTTTTGAATACTTGTACAAAGACACTAGGAGAAATTGCATCAAAAGGATTGGCTTGATAAGTGTAACACAGTCATAAATACTCCCCAAAGTTAGTCAAAACACAGTATACAGTGAAGAAAACATTATTGCTGCAAAAAACTCCAATTATTTATTGCAGGAATTCTGAGTCTGCGTGCCAAATAAGAAAGTAAAACTCTAACAATGAACAGACCTGATAAGAATTGCAGCTCTTCATGAACAAATACTATCCAGAAGGCTTCACATGTTTCTTTTTTCAGTAGCATGCAAAGTCTCTGTACATAATGTCCACAGAAGAGAGACTGGATATAACCCCTGGCAAGGAATAGGTTACTTTAGCAGCAGTGCTCTGTAGCTGGAAGCCAGGGACAAACAAGGTTCATGCCTGCTGCTCCGGGAGGAGTGTAATCATATTCTCTCTCTGGTCAAATCAGGCATTCGTCTTCTAATCACAGAAAGCTTCCTCCTCACAATTGCAGCAATGCTTTTGACTCGGTGAGGGACCCTTAAGATAAATAAAACTGAGATGCAGCTCGTAGCATTTCTGCAGTGTGCTTTCACTTTTGGTATGCGCTGTAACTGTGATGTCCTTTGGTTGCTTGGGTCAGGTTTTTGGGGTTGGTTTTTTTTTCTGTTTGTTTCTGTTTCAAGGTCTCATTTCAGGTTTTAAAACCTCTAAAAAAAATTAGTGTCTTTTTATGTCCTCCTAGTGTCCTCATAGGCTGTTTGGATAATGAAAGTGACAGTGTTTTGGGGAGCTTTGTGGCACTGCACTGAAATATATTTGCATTTATCATCTCATATTATTTCAAATAATTGTCTTGAGGAAGTCAGAAAACCTGCCCTAGGAAGTTATCTGAGTACCTGTGTGCTGCCTGTAAATCTTGCAAAAGAGCCCATTTGGCTATTTGTGTGTGGTAGCTCATGGATTCATGCTGCTGAGGTGAGACAGCCTCACTTAAGCATCTCTGCCTTGCCTTATTTGTGAAAAGCCTTTTCATACCAAGTACCATATTTAGCAAAACTGAGCAAAATTCTGCTCAGCTTCACATGTTTTTCTTCAAACCTATACATATTTTTTCAGATTACTTCTTCCCCTAAAATCAATGCATCTCAGCACTTTTCCATTGTATCTTTCTCCTTCTTGGCCCCCAAAGTATTTTAATTTATTTATCATTCATCCCGTTCTCTGCCAAATAAAGGACGGTTCCAGAGCAGAGTTAGGAGCAGTAAGGAGGCTGGCTAGGGAGGTGTTCTGACTACAAGCCTTAGCAAAAGCAGGCTACTAGGCTAGTAGTGAAGGATACTGAAAAATTCAGTGAAAGGTATTAAACTACCAGCAGCTGATTTTAAGCCACACCTTTCCCCTAAGAAACAAATTACTTGCTCCCAGTCTTCACATCTTCTCACTGCTGCAGATAAAAGAATGAACAGGTTTCTTTTTAAATTCCTGAACAAGCACAGAAAGAGAATTCTGCAAACATTTAAAATTGCAAATTGTTTGTTTGCTCAAGATCAGGTTTATTCAAAAGGGTGCCTGCTCCTTGGGGACTTGCAGAGGTTGTTTCTGAGATGATCTTTGTACCACATAAGCATGTTTTTCAGATTATTCCTAGCATAATGTGCTAAGAAGAATACAGTGCATTTGTTATTTCCTAAAAAAGAAAAGATCAATTACCTGAAATATTCCTTCTAGACCTAAAACATTTATTTCAATGTTCTGTCAATAAATACAACAGGGTTATTTTTCTGTCAGATGAGTTGGAAGAATCATTTGAGGAAACTTCTATTTGGTAAGTTCAGCTGCAAAAAGCAATTAAGAAGAAAAAAATCCCTTGCTGTTATTGGAAGAGCCATGGAGCTCCAAGGAGTTGTTCCAGAGCAAGAATTTACATCTTTGCCTCAGAATTCTTTGGCTGGCCAATTTGCCTTTCTGCTCTCTTGCTTTCAAATGCCAGATGAGGGGAAACGAAAGCCCACAGGAAATCTGAGCAATGTTAAATACTGGGGTAGCATTCTGAGTACTGCAATTTTGGTTGTCCTTGACAGAAAATCCCTGTTTACTTTGGTTGTGCATTAACCAAAGCATCACCTCCTGCATCCCAGACACTCACCTGTCACATTCCCCACGGCACTTCTCAGCTTCAGGGAAGAAGACAGAGTTTTCTAAAAGTAATGCAAAGCTCACAAATTAGTTTCACCATTTATATTTGTAATATCAGAGAGGAAAGCCAGGCCTGCCTGTCCTGCTAGAATAATCTTTCCTTGACTTTGTCAACTCCTGCTGAAGATGCCAGAGCAGCATTCCCAGCTCTGTGCTGCATGCTCAGGTCAGAGGAGGCAACCAAGAGTCCTCTCATGGTCCTGTGCAGCCACACCACTCATTTGGCCCAGAATTTCTCTCAGAAAACGAAAATTTCTCAGAATTTCTCTCAGAAAATGAAAATTTCTCAGAATTTCTCTCAGAAAATGAGATTTCTCACCAGGGCTGGAGAAAGTAAAACCAGAACAAAAACAAACAGAAAATATTTTAAAATTACAATAAGAATCAAAACTTTGAGGATTCTACTCCCAATCACATTGGAACACACTCTAACCCTACATCACATCATCTCATTAAGTGCATCTTCAGCTCAGAATTTGGGGGACAAAGAAATATCCACCTAACACAGTTTCTCATATAATGACACAAAATTATTATCAAAGATTTCTGTTTACTCTGCAATATTTATTGGAAGTCGTTATTATTATAGGTGTAACTACAATATCTGTATTTCAAATCTGTCTGCATTATGGTTTACAATCCAGTTTTTGGCAGGGCCTGCCTTCTGTGGAGTTTGTTTTCACAGCACTCTGAGGGATATGAGGATATGAGGAAGGTACCTGGCTTCTTGCATTAAAGTGGCATTAAAAGGCCATAAATGGGGGAGGAGGGAAGAACACAGAAAATTCCTTAGAAATTATGAAATACTTTGTCAACCATGCTGAGACTGACCTGCTGCACACAATGGTGGGAGCTAAAAGAAAACTATTTCTGCAACAGAATAATGATGCCCTGTGAATCAAAAAGAAAAAAAAACTAGAAAACAAAATTACTACCACTAATTTTAACATTTAATTAACTGGTGCCACAGTTCTGAAGTCTCTTGACTTGGCATCTCTTGACTTGACTTCTGTGTGTTTCAGCCCTTTTTCTGTTACACTACTTGAGATACTTGTTTTGAGCTGATTTCTTGATTTCACTTGCAAAAATCACAGTACAAGCACTTAAAAGTGGGATTGTGCAATCAGAAATGGACTTATATGCAGAGTCATGTTCTTCAAATTCCTTTCTCCTAATCATTTTTGCATGAAACATGGTAATAGGAACATCACTGCTCATTGCCTTAGGCAGCTACTCATGCTAGTTTCTTGAATTAATATTTGATTGTTGCATAGAAAAATTATATAGACTTAGGTTTCAAGTAACAGCATAATTATCTCCTTGAGATAGTTGGACCTACCACTACCACTAAGTATTCATCTCCTCTGCCAGTGTGGTGGAAGAAGGATCAGGTGGTGACTGGATTGGCAAAGGAGGGGTTGTGTTTGTGTATGGGGAGCAAGGCAGGAACCTAAGAAGGGTTTAAACCTCAACCCACCCCTCTGAGCTGGACTCAAGCTGTGATTCTTTTCCCAGACTAAGGATGTTTTTTGGGAAATATTTCTATTAATTCCACAATATTTATTGGATGTCATTGTTATTATTATAGGTGTAACTACAGTCTCTGTATTTCAAATCTGTCAGCATTTTGGTTTACAATCCTCAATTCTGCATTTAGAAAGCTGTGCCAAAGTTCATACTGGGGACTTGGTAAGGCATATCCTGTCTTGTATTAAAAATGGTTTGCTTTGGTAGGGGATACTCTCAGGGGATGCCCACTGGCACTGATATTTTCTGCAAAACCAAAACATCTGCATGTGAAACTTACTTTCAATGCGAAAGGGTCAGGCAGAATTGAAGGCACAACCAGAATCCCCAAAGATGAAGACACTGAAATAAATCCATCCCCGATTCATAAGGTTTTCCTGTAGTATCAGTGTTCTGACAGGCTGAATTGGAAATATCTGTGTTTCCATGGCCTTTCAGATATTGTGTGCTTCCTTGTGGCCAGGAAGTGCAGTACTGCTCCAAAGAGCACAGAACTGCTCCTGCAGGAGCTTCAGACTGCAGAAACCTTTATTTATTTATTTATTTATTTCTGTTTGAAATAATGATGTGCATAACTTCCTCCTCTTCCTCTGTGAGGCTGTGACTCAGCTGGTACAGTCTGCAGACAAAGTACTCAGGTCTGGATGTTCTCCAGGGTAGCTGTAGCTGAAGGTTACATGTGCACACACTACTCACATGGTAATATCTTACATGGATAGAAAACAGAAGATACTATGGAGAAAATAGAGAAGAAAAAAAGAAAAAAAATCTATAAAAATCAGCATTTGGTATCCCCATCCTGGATTTGGAGGCAGAAGCACCCCCCCTCCACTGCAGAGGTGGCTGAGTTTGGGTGACATTGTGAGGCTGCTGCAGACATGGATAAAAGCTGCTGCCCATGTGTCTCTGACAGAGAACCACTTGGCCAGTTTTGTTCCAGAAGATTTCCATAAAACTGGTATTTGCAGAATTCTGTCAGTCCATCAAAATGGCCCAGGGACTTTGTACATGTGTTTTCTCAGCATTCCACTCATAAAGGAACCACTATTGCACAGCATTATCTTGCTGTAATGCAAGAAATCCTTCATGTTGCACAGCAAGCCTAGAAGAAAACAGTGGTAATCCACTTGCTGTGAGATTTTAATCTTTAACCTAAAGACTTTTCATAGCAAGAAGAAATTCTAAGTGAAATCTTTTGATAAGAATGCTATGCCTCTTGAGTTCCTTTGCTCATAAGCATGAGGTAACATGCAATGTGGCTCTGCTCTGTTGTTTGAACTCATCGAGCCAGTTTCAAGCAAAAGCATACTTTGTTCACTAAAGTCAGTAGTAAAGGGTGGCCACCTCATGAAAGCTAATCTCAGGACTCCAAAAAGTAGAAAACTTCCCATAATTCCCAAGCTGTGCTTTTGTGGTTTTTAAAAGAATGCTGTTGAATCTGCACTTGGAACAGGGTAGCTGAATCTTATTTATAGCTCTGTTCTGTCTGGTGCACTTCCTCTCACTTCCCTACAGAATGATATGAATGAAAATGACACTATTGACTATGTGGGTAACAATAAAAGAGCTTATAGAAATATGATTTTTATAGATTCAGGACTAAGAGAAACAAACTCCTAAGTTATGATCTTTGAGAATAGGGGAAGGATCAGGCTGTGCTAGTTGGAGAGGCTCCCCTGGTGGGTCTTCTTCCTTGTAAAGGTGCCAGGTTTACCCTTTCTCTCAGACCTTCTAAACCTGACTAGAATTGGCTGTAATGAAGGTCTAAGTGACGAAAAGAAAAGCAGAGTGTAAAAGATGCTAATCAGTCTTTGTTCTTTTCAGACATCACATACAGGACCTGGAGTAAAGATTTTGTATGGAGAGAGATAGATTTTAATTAAGCATCTTAATAGAGAAATCCTTCTTGTTTTTTTCAGAATAAATTAAGGAAGTAACTTTGATGCAATATCATTTTCATCTAATCAGTAACATTCTGAAATTACCATGTTGTTTTCCATTAGAAATACCATCATCCAGCAAATCAGATAAAATTATTTAAC
Source organism: Pyrgilauda ruficollis (assembly GCF_017590135.1). NCBI lineage: Eukaryota > Metazoa > Chordata > Aves > Passeriformes > Passeridae > Pyrgilauda > Pyrgilauda ruficollis. The sequence goes on from NW_024526377.1 coordinate 2,769,863, forward strand.
ATAGCTATATTGCAACCTCAGCTAACATTAGCTTGGGCATGTGTATACACAGAGCAGCAGACAGCAAGTGAATTGACAAATGTTTATAGGGAGAAAAGGGCAGACAGTATCAACAATTTTATATACTCCTTTGAAAAAGATGCCTGCATTCGATCTCGATTCACTAATAATCAAATAAAGGCTTATCAGGGTTTGCCATTTGCATATAGTGAATACTGATTACTGACACCAATAAAAGGCAAATGTCCTTAGCCCTTACTTGTATGCACAAATTATTACTATCCCCATTAAAAATTTCAACTTTATATTTGGCATGAATTCAGAGGTTTTTGTTTAATGTAAACCAATATGTTTAACATAGAGCTTTTATACCAGAGTGCATGCCATTTTTTAAACACACAAAATAACGTGCATGAAGAAAAATCAGCTTACAAACCTGGGACAAGAGTTACCAGTCTGGAAAAGGGATGAGGTTGCTGCTGCATGACTGTGCTGTTGATAAATGTTTGTGGTGGTTATGGCAGTTTTACACAGCTACAGTTCCTGTGGGCAAATTTGCAACTCATTCCCAACAGCCAGAGGCAGGCCACAGTCAGCCTTACTTGCTTATATAGACTTAGGTCTTAGGACTTGCATGTCCAAGCACTATTAATTGTTATTAATATTTATTTTCTATTACAGTAATGCCTTGAGGTGAAGTCAAGTGGGTGCTGTATTTGCCCAAAGTGAGCAGGAGTGGGAAGCTGGGACACCTCGTGATAAGGGACTCACTCAAGACTACAAAGAACAGTTCTGTGAGCTGGAAACAGAACACTGCTCATCCAGACAGACTTTCTCTTGACTCAAAATACACACTTCTCTTTCTAGTGGAAGTTCTTCCAAGGAGAAGACATTCTCAACAAAGTTGTAGGGAGTGTTATCTCTTGATCCTGTAATTCAGTCACATGAGGATCTGACTTAGCAGAAAGGAAGGAAGGCAGCACTAATCACATGTTCTATTTTTTCACCTACCATAGAAGCCTAACTAAGGGGTTTGGGTGTATGAATATGTATTACAAGAACCAGGCAAATGTCCCTCTCAGAACAGACTTTCATGATTGCTTTTCACATTGATTTCTTTAGTTTGGCTAGATTTCTACCAGTTCGAGCAATAGGAAAACCTAAAACTGCCAATAATTTTTGAGATGTCTTGAAATCCTGCGTAATGGGTTCCATCAAAAAAAAAAGAGTTGCTTTTATTGCCATCATAGCTGTAATGCAATTTCATGTGGTGTCCTTACATATACTACAATTTCTCATATAGAACTGTCAGCAATAACCTTTTGTGGCAGCAGAGAGAAAAAAAATCCCCAAAATACATATTTGTCTAACATATATTTGTAGACCTTAAATCCTGGCTAACCACATAGAGCTGTGTTTCTCTGATCTTTCCTGTAGTGGAGGAGCATTGTGCCTTTTGTAGAGCAGAAGCAGCTGGCAGGGCTTGTGCAAGTGGGATCTTGGAGGAAAGTCACAGCCCAGCCTTAGTTCTGCTTACCTGGTGCATGAAAGGACTTGGCACCCCCTGGACTCCTATGTATGCACAAGAACTTAAAATATTTTGTGGTTTTGTCATTCAGTTTTCCTTCTCTAATTCTGAGCACAAATAACAGCTTAACCTAACAAGAAGTCACAGGAAAGAAAAAAATCTTAGAAAGCTGGTACATGTCAAGAGCAGGGGAAGGCTGCAGGACCTATGAGCCTCAAACATCCAGCAGCCTGTTTCACACCCTGCTGCCTCTCCTCCTGTCACAGACCAATTTATATTTTGTGCCTCAACAGGAGATGTTTCAGTGCTGGCAGAAACTTTTAATGATCCTGAGCCTCCCATGCTGCTCCAGAAACAAGTTCTGAAGAATACAGAAGATTTTGCAACATATTATTCCTATAAACAAAAATGTATTTCTCACCAGGAATTCATGTTCAGATACTCTTCCACATTTTAGCACTGTGGGTTTTTTCCTCATCTGGAGATGCATTATCATTTATTCACATTCTTTTGTTTTTTCAGATATCTCTTCACCTTCTGATGAGCTCTGGTAAACTGTAGTATTGTTAGTGGGATTTTAGAGGCTTGATTAGTGTTAAGATTCTTCCCAGCTTCCTTCTACTTATGCAGTTGTAATGAGTCCTTTCCAACGTGTAATAAATATATTATCTGAGCACTTACTATCAATATAAGTTGATAAGAAGTTGATAATATAACTTATTATCAACATAAATTGATAACTAGCTTAGTGTATGAGAAAACTTCTCCTTGAGCAATTAACAGCCTAACATGACAAATTGGTCCATCCCTTTTTCTGGAACATCTGTGTTCAACCACCTTGGAACCCTCGAAAAACAGGATAATTCTGATTGGAAGAGACCTCTAGATGCATTTAGTTTAACCCCAAAGCACAACCAACTCTGACCAGACTGGTTAAGGTTATCCTGCAAGACACCAAGGCAGCATAACCCAATCCATGACTAATGGAAAGGCCAGACCTGGAGCTGTGAGAGGAGCTTAGATGAAGCTCTGTAGCCTGAGGCAGACAGTGCTCAGTATGGGTAACACTCTCACAGTCTTTCTCATGATGTGTCAGTGGAATTAGCCATTTAGGTTGTCAAATTTTATATAAGCTTTTAACTAAGGCAAGATCAGCTAAGGAGAGACTCGCTGAACTGAACTGAGGCTTAGTTCACTTCATCCTTGTCTGATACCACACAGGTCACCCACATTGTGCTGTCCTGTTAAGATGCCTTGCTGAGTTTTTAAAGCTCATGTGTCTTCCTGAGTCTCTGTCCTCCTCACCTGCATGTTCAGCCCATTTTTATGCTCTCTGCCTTGGCTCCAGCACTCCCTGAAGCTGTTTAGGGGGTTTTATGCTTCCCTTTTATGAATACTGTACTCAAGCAGTGTATGCCTAGCAGGCACACAGCTTTTGCAGATGATAATGTTCTTTATTTTCTCAATGTGGTTCATTTAAAGGCACTTAAAGAAAACATTTTCCTGCAGATTGCTAGTGAAAGGAGATTGCTTTGGGTAGTTTCTTTATATTCAGTTTATCTTGACTTTTACATGAAGTGGAAATGTATGTTGTTAATACAGGGAAATGGTCAAAAGGAGAAATTATAACTGCTTGCATATGCTTTTTTTAAATGTGTTTCTGCTCTGAAAAATAATCATGTGAATTTGACCTGGCCTCACTTAGCTCTTCCTCTCCATGAGAGTGAGGGCTGCTGACATTAGTGGAATGGTTACTGTTGTCAGAATGGTCTTCCTGGCCACTCTTGGAGAGACTGAATTACATTTGAGATTTTATGCATCATCAGTAATTTTTTTCCCCTGTAAATTGCAATTGCAGGAATACCTCAAGCACTCCTGTGCCTTCAGGATATGGTTGACAGCACTGCATGTGTGTAAGTGAGATCCTGATAAGCAAATGAAATGACATGGATGCATAAGTTGACCAAAAAACAGAGCTAAGAGAGTTTTGCTGAAGAGACAGGTGGAACAATGCTTTGGTGAATGTGATTGAGGGTGCTTTGGCAGCTGTTCCAGCTAAGAATGCCACTCAAATTCTTCCATGTCTGGATGTGTGCTGCACCTATGTACACCTCTGAATTCTTTCTGAACTCCTGAAGAATCCTAGGACATGTATGTTTCATTTCTTCTTCTTCATCACATTTCTTATTTAATATTTAAAATTTGGGCATGAGCTTGAACGTGTAAATTTTGGCTTAGGAAGATCAGATTTGTCTTTTCAAAAATCAGAGGTTATTAGAAGGACTTCCTTTTCCCCTTGAAAATTGCTACCAGCTACCCCACAATGTCTCTTGGCTTGAAAACATAAATTAGTGTTTTGCTTTGTATGAGCAAAGCTGATATCCTTTGCCTCTCTGGAGGAAAAGAGACCAGTGGCCACTTCAGAACCAATCCATTTCCAATCTGCTCTCTGTTTCCACCACTGGTACTCCTACCTTGCATGTAAAGCAAACCAGCTGTTACTAGATTTCACAGCAGAAAGATGCAGACTAAGTGATTGTCAGAAGATTGTGTGCATTCCAATTTGCATAGGCTTCTCCTCCTTTTCACCCTCCTTCGCTTGACTGAAGAAATTAAAATGTGTGAGTTTAGAAGCAGCATATAATATATATTCCTATTTTCAGTGATTCAGAAATACATGATCAACCCCCTAGATTTTATTCAAAAATAACATGCAGTTAAGGGGATTTTATTGCATAAGAAATAGTAACAATAAATATGATCTGTGCTTAGATGGTACACAGTTTTTTTTTACCTGAAGTGATAATGACAGCTTAGTAAATGGGTAGTACTAGAGTGTGGTGTGTCAGACAGTACATAGCAGGATTTATTAATGCTAATATCTGTTAAGAAAATACACTGTTAGCCCTTCTCTACATATAGATTCAAACCTTTCTATTGATATCCTACAGTAGAAATAAACCTGTTTGAAAGAATTTCCTTCCATGGCACAACATGCCTTAAAATTTGAACAAAAGTCAGCATGATAAAAAAATTGATCAGTTCAGTGAACACATTTCTTTGCCTTAAACTGAAATGTGCATTCTAGAAGAGCATGGCTTGTGAATTGGAGATCCATGAAAGGAACAGACCTGCTAAAAGAATAACGTTTTGACGAAACAAGCTTATTTGCTTAACAGCTTTCCACTGCAATTAACATATGCAGCAAATGTGTCTATTTAATGTGACAGTCTGCTCAAATAACCCTCTTTCAAGAATGGGATTATATAATCTGGAAATAGCAGAGTTACACTGAGATTAAAATTATTGAATATCTTGCTTATCAAAGATGCCAGCAGCACTGTCTCCTCCTTTCCTCTGTACCTCACGCTGACTTGTAAATGATCTGCTTGAGCTCTGGTGTCCTTAAATTAATGAACTGTCTGACAGCAGCATTCAGCACAGGACTGCTATTTGGAACAAAAGAAAGAGAAACTGAAAGAAGCCCTGGGGAAGACAATCTGTGCAGCAGCAATTCTGGAGGTATTTGGCTTTGCCACGCTTCGTGGGATGGCAGGGCACTGGTCCTACAAGACTGAAACTGTGAGGATGCAAATGGCAAGGCATGAAAAAATAAAGTGACAAGATGTAGGGTCAGGGATCAGCTGGTCCCTGGGGCTTGGCTGATCAGTGCTTAGCCCAAGATCAGTGGCTCCACTGACACCATTTGCTCCTGGGACACACACTGGGGATCTTCTGACCAGAGCAGGGGCTTGGGCTGAGAAGGGGGACACAGCATGGCCTGCTGCCCACTGCACAAAATGCCATGTGGGACATCCTGAGCAGGGCTGGAAGTCACAGCAGCTGCCCCCAGGTCAGCCTCAGGAGGATATAGTCATATTAAGGAATCCCTCATGACATCATAAAGGACTTGATATTCCACTGATGTTATTTCAGCAGAATGAAGCTCTGGTATTTTATAGTCTTTGCTTTCCCACTGTACCTGTTTCATTACATGGGGGTTTTAATGACTGTCTGGAAACTCCTTGTGTTGTCCCTCACCCTGGGAAGCTTCCAAGTGGTCCAAGAAGAGTATAATGATGCTCTAATGCTGAGGCACTGTGTTTTCAAAAGTGGAGGGGGCTGTTTCCCTTCTTGTCAGAGGACTTGGCTGTCACTGTATCTCATTTGGACCATCACCCATTTCAGCTGGAAGATGCAAACTCTTTCAGTGTGGTCATTGCACTCTGGAACATGCACATGGCTGTCTGGGCAACATGGAAAAAGCTTTTGCTTACAGCCAGAGGATAAAGTCAGCAGCGACAGAATTCATTTTTCAGCCCCACTGTCCCCACATTCAAAAAAAAGTCAGAATTACCAGTTGTGTTGCCCAGAGAATGCCAGGTCACCTCTAAGGCAGTAATGTTGTCTTTTCTACACGCTAAACTTGCAGACTCTTCAGGCTGCAGCACCCGAATTTCCCTCAGGTGTACTGAATATTTCAGGTGATGATTGACCGCTCTCCCTGATATTTGTATGATTATTAGTCTCTTCTCTGTGTGCTATTCAGAGGACAGCACTGCTCATAAAAAGCAGATAGGAGCAAGCTGGGCTGCTGCCCCTGGTGAGTAGGAGAGAGGATGGGCTGATTGATGACCCTTGGCTGTTTTCTGATGTTGCAGTTGTTTTTTATGATGTCATTAGGAGGCTATAGTCATATTAAGGAATCCCTCATGACATCATAAAGGACTTGATATTTCACTAATGTTATTTCAGCAGAGTGAAGCTCTGGCATTTTATAGTCTTTGCTTTCCCCATAGAATTAGGAGTTGTCTAACTACAACCTAGAAGAAATGCAAAACTAGTCAAATGTCGACTTCAAAAGTTATGGTTAAAGAATGCTAATATATTTGGCTCTTTTGGAGCACATAGCACCTTTAGGTGGAGGACATGATGTGCTTATAAAAGATGCCATCCGTGAATCATATCCTCACACAAAGGAAGAATCACACTTTTTTTTTTTTTTTTTTTTTTTGGTGCACAGAAACAAAGAATTATTTTTCCTGAACTCTGACAAATGTACCATAGGACAGCACCATGGCACCCTTTAGCATGAGAGCACTGAGCTGTGATGTAATGGTACAATCAGGGCAGCACTGACAATGGAGCCCAAAGCTATAATTTCCTAACATAAGAGGGAAATCTAAACTCTACTGAGAAGAGATACTGATTTCATTGGTTGGGTGCAGGTGTAAAAAATCAGTCTGAATGCTGCTGCCAGCTGTACCACCGTAAGGGATGTGTGAGGACCAAGGCTGGTCAGCCTCACTGACCCTCCCTGTGCAAGCTCAGCATCCTCCTTGCAGCAGCACAAACATTTCACCAGGTGAAAGTGCTGTTAGTTAAGGATAGGGACTGCATACTGCATCAAATTACAGTTTGCTTTACTGGAGTATTAAGAGGCTCCCTGGCAAGTCTTTATGCTGGTTCCTCCTGCCTTCCTGTCCTAATGCACTTGGCAGTATAGAAATATTCTTCATGGTTCGTTAACCTTTCTTTTTTTTTCTTTTTTTTCTCAGAGGAATTACACCTATGGTTTTACCTTCCTTTTCTTTGGTCTCTGGGAATTCCCAATGCAAAGGAACTTATTTTTAATATACATTCCTATGATTTTTGCACTGTTCTCTCTGGTTGCTCCCAATTTATGTAGTAAACAGCAATGATATTTATTGTATCATTTTGAGATATTTCATTACTTCTTATCTGTGATTTTGGAATGGTGCTGGAAAGCAGCCAAGTGGCAGAGCACCTGAAGCCTTATTGAATGGCAAGAGGAATTGAACTTTTACCTTACACAGATGCTTCCAAAAATCCTTGCTGTTGACTGCAAAATTCCACTTGAAGCTGTTTTAAAAGCTGTTGAAAATTTTACCCATAATGACAGGCAGAAAACTCCAGAATCTAAAAGACTGCCATATGCATGTTAATCTGAAATGAACACTGTTTTATTTCACATAGAGAAGTACACAAAATTAAAAAGCCCATCTGAGAGCCCAGCTGGACTTGTGGGAGATCCTTTTTGGCCTGAATCCATCTGCATTCTGAAAAATCAGTAAATTAGAATGAAGGGGCTTTTTTACCCCAGAGATGCTACTGCAAGTATGAGTATATAACACCTGAAAGTTATTTTACAACCCCCAAAGCAGCTAATTGAAATGTTTCATATGAGGCACAGTGCCAGTACCTCTGCATACTGTTCTCAGATCTGGAGAGGGGAGGAGAGGCAAGAGAAGAGCATGCATTTCAGAAGCACGCCGGTAGTTCAAGGGATCTGAAATCTTGCTGAGGAGACTGTCCCTCCCCAGTCCTCGTGGTCCTAAGCCATGTCCTTCTGCCTCTCTGAAAGTGCCCTACTCATCACTGCTGCTGAGCTGTGGCCCCTTGACAATCATAACCCTCAAAGCATCAGGCTTTTATTCTTGGCAAGGGTACAAAAATGTGTGTCCAAGAGCCTCCCATCTCCACTGTTCAGCCTGCCAGCTGATGGAAGAGTCACTGACTTACAATCCTGCAATCCAGAGTCTGTCCCTTGCTTCTCCCTGCACTGACACAAAACTCAGTGTTGCATCAGGAGGGAAAGGGCTCCAGGGATCAGCAGACACCTGGCACTGGGCTCCCATGGTGTTCTCCTGTGGTCAGTGGTGAGCTCTGCCTGTAAGAAGGTTCTGTGCTGTAGGCATTTGCTGTTTGTGCTCAGCCAGCACCTACCATGTGATTTCACAGGCAGCTGGCAGTGGTCCTGCAGGTAGCTTAGGACTCCAGACAGCTGAGGACACAACCCTCTGAGGAAAAAACAGTTTTACTTTAGTGTACCAACACTGGCATGCACAGTGAAGATGAATACAAAAGAGAGTCCTCAGAGGAAGTCCTGGCACTTGGCATTGGTGGCTTTGTGATCCCTTTTCCTATGCATCACCAATTAAATGTCTGTTTGACAGGCTGCACCACCCTGGACATGTCTGGAGATGCCCCAAAGGAGGAGGTGGGAAAGGGGGAGAATTGCCTGAAGCCTGGGATAGTTATCTGTTTGCTTTGAACAGAGCAACCAATCTACCTCTGGGGTTTTGCTTTCACACAAGTTCATCCAGTTCACCTACTTACACTGCTCGTTATTAATAGAATTGTTAGCAGGTTCACTCCACAGCTGGTAGGGAAGGCGTGCACATGGGTGGCACCTGAAGACAGAAAGTATCTGATTATATCTAATACTCTTTGGCTCATCTTCCCAGGTGTTCTGTTTTACAGATAATAAACCAGACAACTTCACAGAGGGAGGTACAGGCACACCCTAGCTGTGGGCTCCAGCTGTATTCCAGCATCAGCTCACAAGGGGGGTACCTGTGCTGGTGAGGAGTTAGGACTATGCCTGCACACACAAGGGAACACAGACATGGATGCCATGAGTGTGCAAATGTCACACAAGAACAGACTTGTCACTGACCAGGTGACAGGTCTCCAGAGGCACCTGTGCTCCCAGCCACTCAGTGACACTGAGACTCCATTGTCTGTGGACACATCCTTGCCCTTGTGCACCTTTCCATTTCTCATTTGTGGCCATTTATACATAAGCCAGTCATGGCATGATACACTTTCCACAGGTGTAATGCAGGAAGCTGTGTTTGCAGCACGGGCTGTGCCTGCTCAGGGTACAACAGCTGCACAGATGTGACTGTCCTGTGACAGAACTCAGCTCTGATGTGTGCACAGGAACACAGGAATGGATCATGCACACTGCTCCTGATGAGAGCTGCTCTGTGTCTTGGTACAAACAAGAAGGAGGTCTGCCATGGACCTGAGGCTCTGCTCAGCCATACATTCTGTGCTCTTTCTCCGGCTGTGAGGCTGAGTACTGATACTGAGAGGTCAGGTGCAAGATTTTCAGCTAGAGGAAGCTGAAGAACAGACAGGAAACAGAGGAAAGAAAGTCTCCCAAAACAACAGAGTTCCCCACCTCTCCCAGTGTTATGTAGAATGGTACATGCAACCTGCTACACTACATCTGAGCATGGAAGGGTGAGCAGTTCATGGGTGCTGAACGCTCCATCCTGCCCTCACATACAGATAATGATCTTGATTTAGCTTTTCAGCCATGGATGCCTTTGAACTCAGACCTAGCAGAGAGGGATGATTCTTTTCCATCTGATTAATATCCAGAGCTTCTGCTATTTACTCAAGCCTCTTGGGTGGAGACATTGGGCTGGAGAGCTTGTGGGAACAACTCCCTTCAAGTTCTAGCTGCAATTTGAAAGCTGTGGTGTAGGAAGAAAAACAGGGTAACCAGCCTGTCTTCAAAGTGAGTCTTTCTTCTCCCCAGAGCAAAAGGAGCTCTGACCCCATTTAACACCAGCTCTCTCACAGAGGTTGGTACATGCAGGGTTTCAGGCTCAGAGAACTTCTCTGCCTGAGTGGAGCAGGTACTTGTATTGAATAAGATCTTTCTTCAGTACCATTACAGTAAGGGTGGCAAGTATTTTTTTTTCTTTTGCATCTGGATTGCAAAAGTTTTGTCAGCCAACATTTCTTGCAATGATAGCTTTAGGAGAAATACATGCTGTGTGCATTGAGTTACCCTTCAACAAGTCAATACTTTCACATCTACCTCAGGGTGAGCTGGAGACCTCTGGCCAGAGCAGCACTGCTTTAGCTTGTCAAGATGGGTTCATTAGAATTTTCATCACAAATCCAGCGCATGAAATAAGGTTGGCTTCCAGCCTGGTGACTTGTCTCAGTCACCTATGCTTTTAGTGTGTGCTCAGGATGAGCAAGAAAGTCTTACTCAGTGGTAATCATGTCATCTTGGATTTTTAAAGCTCACCTTTATTCCTGGCAAACCAACACATAATTAGTTTGATAATATTAAATGCACTGGATATTTATGTTATCAGTTATTAATGTATGTTACTGATATGTGATTCTATTTGACTTGAACAAAGCACCTTTTATACTCCAGATGAAGCAGGCACTACTTTGCTTAACTACTGGGCAGATGTAGCCTGATAGTAATTCACCTGCCCCTAGAAAATGTTGCAGTAGTGGACCAGTTTCTTGGGCTAGGCCTCTGTGCAGGTCATCAAGACCTGCCAGCTGTTGGAATATCATTCTTACACATCTTTGGACATAAGTTTAAAAGGTATGGTGGAGCTCTTCAGACTAACTATGGTGTAGTTTTGAGAGCTATGACTGGAATATGCATGATCAGGAAAAAAAAAGAAGGGAACACACAGATTAAAGCCCCTCTCATGTGTACTACTATGAGTAAATGCAGCACAGTGGCTGTTTTCTAAATATTCACAGGCAATTGACTCAGTGGAGCTGCGCCTCAGGGCTGCAGACCACTCCATGAACAGTGGTTCAGGTGTTCTTCTTGCACAAAAAAAGTCCCTTTTCCAAGGAATTTTTAATGCACCTGAACTTAACAAATAGGAGCAATCTGCAAAGGGCTGGAGCTTGAACAAATAAACTTTACAGTAACACAGATATTAAAACATTTATAATATCATGCTCTTCTTTCTATTTATGAAACCTTGACATATTTATCTTTTGTTTAGAAATTATTAGTCCCAAATTGGACTCAGATGCTTCATCTCCTGTTTGAATTATGGGCACAAAAAATAGTAGAGCAACAATACCTCTGGAGTGAAAGCTGTACATCTTTAATTAATTTATGAGCATTTCCAGGGACTCCCTACTACAGCACCTGAATGCCTGGAAATCCTGCATTTTAAGAGCTTTCCATTACACATTTTTTAATTCCTGCTACTTTGGATCTCACATCTCCAACCCTGTAGTGTTCAGCAGATAGAAAAGCGGTATTAATGTCTTAGTGCTTACTATGTCAACTACAATTGAATCAATTTCTCCTGAATTGTTTGTTGGTTATGCCTATCTTGTTCTAGTAAGATGCTCAATGATAGCAGGGTAAGAGGTCCCTGTTTGTGGCTTCTCCTGTTTTGTGTGAGGCCTCACCTCTGCTTTGTTCTTTGAAACAGCAGTAACCAAAACACTGAAGTGCTTTCTTCAAAGCAGGTATCACAGGGGCTGAGGTTCTTTTGAGTCAGTTTTCGTAGGTTTTCAGGAAGCAGTGGTAGATGTGGTATCATGTGAACATGTCAGGGGTATCCAGACCTAGTGCCTTTCAAACCTGAGTCATGCTCCCGTTTCCCTCTTTGGCAGGTGTGAAAGAAATGAAAAACTCCTGAATTAGCATTCCCCGTTTGTCAGTGCCACGCTCCCTGGCAGAATCAGACTCGTATTGGCTCTTTCTCCCACCCTGTTAATTAATTTTGCTGTGCTGAGCAAGCGGGCTCCAGCAGGCTGGCTGCTGCGGACTGATCTCCTCATCTGCCTTTGATGTGTCTCCTGGGAGGGGGAGGGTGCACTGGAGAAACTCATAACAGAGACCTGCTATTGCTTATTTCCATGCTGCCTTGGGCAGAGCCCTTCTCTGTGCTCTGCTCTTACATGGCTTCTCTTTTAACAGCAGCTCCACTATCACAACAGCAGAGGTTTCCAAGGCCTGGAGCTGTGGGGGCCTGGGCCCACATGTGCTGTGGGCTTGGTGCACATGGACCCCGTCCAGCCATGGCCAAGTGAGGGTGCTGAAAACTGCAGGGCTCTCGGGGTGCCCAGCACCTTTGAATCCAGAGGCTGCAGCTCTCCAAGCCCACAGCTGAGGGCTGGTGCCACATGGAACTGCTCCTGTGTGCCTTCTGATGAAAAGCTGCCAAACTCACAGTAGTGAGCCTGTTTTACTGGTAAGAAATAATAAACACTCAAAACATGAGTCCGTCCAAGAGAGTCCAAACATGAACTGAGTGGACTGAGTCTGAGGTGCCTTCAATCCAGACCCAGAGAAACCCACAAATGGGACCCCCACAGGTGCCCATCAAAGTCACTCCTCAGCTGAGTAGGGGAGACACAATAGAATGCAGAGGACAAGGAGAGGTTGCTCAGCAATTGCTATCATAGGTAAAACAGACTCAGCTTGGGCATTGAGTTTCATTTACTACCAATCAAATCAGAGTAGAATAATGAGAAATAAACCCAAATCTTAATGTCTCACCATGGTCTATGTCATGTATTGGCCTTTTCTGAAATGAATGCTTCTGTTCTTGCTAAAACAATACTGAGTATGAATGGGATTTAGGTCTTTCCCTGCCTGTTTAGTTTGCAGGAAGCTGCAAAGCTGCTCAGATGACCATACAAAAAGCCTAGAAGTACAACTTGGTTTTGTTGTTTGTTTTTTCTTCTTAAATTTCCTGAGAAAACACATTTCTAAAAGTTAGATTCTGTACTACATTGAGGTGAAAGCTCTCAGGGAAAAATTTGATTACTCAGTTACTGTTCCCACTTTCTGCCATCAGACTAATTGTGTGAGTTGCTGGTACTTGGGCTGCAAGCATGCTATCCTTTAGTTCAGTTCAGGACCTCCCAGATTAGGCTTAGATATTGTCCAGTTTTCATTTTAAAATGAAAGAGAACTCAGAATATTCTGTGAGAATATTATTTGCACATCAGATATAGCATTGTGCACAGTTTGGCTAGTAGGGAAAGGAAAGAAAGGGCAGCAAAGTCTGCCTGGTTCAGATTGCTTGAGTCATGAGTATTCATCATCTAAATGAAAAGATATGGAGTTTTATAGGCGCTCCACCCACCAAACTGAAATAACTGTTATAGTCTTTGCCAATAAAATGCCAAATTAAATGGATAAAAAATGAAGCCTCATAGATTGTATGAAGCAACTGTTTTAAATCCTGAGTTTGGTGGTCAGAAACAAGAGGTTATCAGGAGCAAAACACTGTTCCAGGTCTTGTGATCAAACATCTTTTAGCAAGCACTGAATGTGGAGAGTGTGGCATTGATTACCATTGCCTCACACATCCATGTCTTGATGAGCACCTTGTGGGCACTCTAGCACAGGTTTTCCTGGGGCTTACATTGTTTTATACTACTCTAGTAATCCACTCCTCCTAACTCTGCTTGCTTTCTATGTCAATTCTCATGTATTAAACACCTAAAAATCCTTCACTGCTGGTTTTAATTACAAGTGTGTTAGCTGCTTCTCTACATGTAATTACTAAAATGAATGGAGAAAGCAGAGATGAGAGAGTGTAAATGCTCTTCACACAGAAATGCAATTAGACCTGCAGGCATCTTTCCAACTACTCCATATGTTATGTAAAGTTTGGTGTATGTATATATGAATTAATTAGAGTATTTATGTTTTCCCTTCTCACTTTCACAATGGATTAATTTCAGACATATTTTATAAGGTATTTCTGATTGTTAGGTAGACAGATGAGTATCTCCTACAGGTACTGTCATATCCACCTCAAAAACCAAAGAAAAGAGAGTACATGATTGTTGCAGTGCATGTGCACTGTAAGCAAACACCTGATGTGTGTTCAGTGCCTTGCTGACCTTCTGAAGTCAGTCTAAGTGCAGGGAGCCTCTGCATAGCCTCCTGGAAGGGGTGGCATAAGGGAAATACCTGCATCATTTTGCTGAGGACTTGCCTTCACCATGAAATTAATTCAAGTCTGCGCCTGAGTTTCTTCTCCCAGTTGATCTCACTGAAATAAAATCTGCATTTAGCAGCCTTATTTGTCCTGAGACTGGCTGTGAGCTGTTGTTAACTCTTTCTAGCCCTTTTGGGATGTGTGATAGGACTCAGGAGAAAACCCCAGACTAAAGTGTCAGGGGAGTGGGTCCAGCCTGCATGAGTGTGGCAGACTGTGCTTAGTCAAGCTTTGTCCCATGTCCAAGCTGAAGAGGTTCTGCACAGGGAGAGCATTTAACAAGGAATGGGTTTGTGGCTTGGTTCATTTATATGGCTGTCGTATGTGCCCTGCAGAGGGGCACTGGGAGGTGGTTGCTCCCTCCCCTGGTTTTGTGAGGATTTTGGCATCCATCAGCCACTGCTCAGCTTGTGGCATTCCAGACAGAAGCATGGGCTTGCTGTGAGGAGCTTCTGGCTGTTCCTGATGGAAAAGTCAGAAGAAATGAGTCCTAGAATGCTCCCATTCATTCCTCAAAGGCAGCAGCTGCAGCAGCGACCTGGTCTGAATACAAGAGCGAATTGTAGAATTAACTAAGCAAAAAAGAATTTTGGGTTTGGGTTGTTTTTGGTTTTTTTTGAGATTTTTCTCCAAAAAATAGAAATGCTGCTGGAAAAAAGGTTACAGATCCCTGTTTAAGAAAAAAAAAAAAAAAAAAAAAAGTTTTCTTTGATATATTTGACTTACTAATACAAAGCTTTTGCAGTCCTTTAGGGAGCATGAGTTTTTACAGGAAAAAACATCTTTAGTCCATGTTCAATACTTGCAAAAGTGAAGGTAAAATGCCTTTTCAGGAAGCATTTGGACCTGAAAATCATTTAATGTCTAGTAATTTACAGAAAACTGGGATCAGGAATGGTGACATGTGACTCATGTAAGGCAAATAGAGCTTTACTTGTGGACCAGAGACTAAATATATTCCACAGAGGGTGTTGTAGCACCTTTAGAAAGAGGGAACAACTTGTAGATAGGTCTGCCTAAATCCTACACAGATGAAGAAAAGTGCCTTCATCAGATACATTATTGTTCTGAGTGATTTTAATTTGTTTTTAGACAATCCTTTTACTAAGTTGATTCAAATATCCTTACACAGGCAGTGCTGAAATAAATGCAAGCTATAATTAAATTTTGGGGACAATTAAATCACAGATCATTTTTATCACTCAAGATAGAACCCAAAATATGACATCAGTGAAGCCAGGAGCAAACTTCTTTTTGCTGTGCCACTTTTAGAAGGAGGTGCTTAAATAGAAAACATATTTGATTGTGCACAGAGGGAACATTCTAGTGGTATCATACTGCATGTTATGTAGTAACATCCTTTTTGAAGAGTAGAATATTTGAAGAATATCCATTTGAGTGGAAATCACTCAAATTAAAATTGACTTCATTTTAAAAAATATGCTGTAAGATACATGATAATGTAGAAAAAATGGGGAAAATATACTTCATAAAAGACAAAAAATTGCTACCATAAAGCAAGTAAAATTTTTCAGCACAGTGTGCTGTTCATGCTGCCTCTGTTTTCCATGCTAAAAATCTTTGTTTCTCATTTCCAACCAAATTTTTGGTTTATGTCATGACTCCTCAGGAGTGTCAAGAGGAAGTTTTTATGCAAGACAGTGGTTTCTGAGATTTATATGACAAGCCTGGGTAAAATTCAAATTACTGTGATTTAATCCATTTGGAGCTGCTGCACTAAATCACTGTAGCTGTTGCTGACATCCCAGCCCACAGAAACCTGGAAGCTGATGATATAAGTTTATCTGTGTATCTACAGGTGAAAACTCAGGCAGCCTTGAATTGCAGCAAGAGGTGTTTGCCTCCCTTCTGAATATATTTGGGGAATGAGCAGGGGCTGCTTCTTTGAGCACTCTGGGAGAAGTCTTGTTGTGCTTTTCCTCTTGAAATAAATTGTCCTCAAGGTCATGCTATCTTTCAGAATATACAGTAGGAACTTTCCTTTTCCTTTTCCTTTTCCTTTCCCTTTTTTTTTTTTTTTTTTTTCCACTAAGGCCACAACCTTATTTATTCAAGAAATACACATCAGGGAGCCAAATATTCATAAGTTACCTCCTGCTGCAGTGAGCACCCTCTTGACAAGCCTGCAGCTGGTCTCAGCCTCCTGACAGGAGGTTCCAGCTGGGAACCTGGAATTCCTGAGGTCACCCTATCTGTGCTCTCTCCTGTCTGAGGGAACCTCTGACTTTCTAGGCCAGGACTTGGCTTACAGGTAAAAGCAAATAGAAAATGAAGAAGTCTTTAGGCAGCTGTAGAAATCCTTTTGACATGGCTTTGAGTAAATGAGCAACAGCAGCATCAGCCTCTCACCATTCTGATGCAAATTTCGCATCTGCTGTTATTTATAAATAAACTTTGAGGTCTCAGCCGTTCCACTTTAAGCTGATTGTGTTACAGAACAATTGCAAGATCAACAATGTCTAGAATTGCAATTAAGGGTGTGAATTTTGAGAAATAGTTCATGGAAGCTACTTGCCCTGTGGGCAAAGAGACAACTGTGGATCCTGATTTGTCAGGCTGGCACCTGATGCACCTTCCAGCATCCATTACAAGGACTTAAAATTTTATATAAAGAAACAGAGGGAAAAAAACTGTGTTTCATTCACATCAGCTGCCAAGTGATGCTTTGAGCAAGCAGGGTTTAGATCCCATTTCTCTCTGGGTTATCCTCTGAGGTGATGCTGTATGGATGTTGTGAAGAGGAAATGGAAGTTTCTGGGGGCTCTGTGTAAGTCACCAGATACAGACTCAGGAACTTGACTTGCAGCATTTACCTGCCACACAGGATTATGTACAGAAAGCTTTTGGCTGGAAGAAGTATGGTGAAATGTTAAGGTTTAGTTCTGTTCTTGAGTATATCCTTTCTGGCAGCTGCACTGAAGTGCAGCTATTGAGCCTCCCACAGTGTGCCAGAATCACAAACTCTCCTTCCAGTACAGAGAAGAGGGCTGCAGAGACAGACACATTAAACACATTTTTCTCTTTAAAACCATTTGCCTAATTTTATTTTGGGATGAACCAATAAATAAAGAACTCTATTAGGATAAACAGAGTACTTACAGCAGCTATAATGCACACATTAAAGTGTGCATTGGAACAGGAGGTTTGAAATGTTTCCATATTTCATAACAGAGCTTTAGTCAGTTCTGTCATCACTGTGCTGAGCCAGATAATGTCTGGGAAGGAATACACGAGAGCTTCCCTGTCCTGTTTTGGGATAGAAGTGACAGGGGTGCCAAGTTTGAGCAGGTGGAGGGAGGTTGTTGCTGTTAGAACATTCCTGAGCCTGAGTGCATGTGAGGTGAGGGCAGCCCAGGCGTGCTGCTCCAGAGGCTCTGGACACAGTTGCAGCTCATATGCAGTGGCCATTACATCATGGGGAGGGCAGCTGGGGAATGAAACTGCTGTTTGGCCTGGGAGTGTTTCCAAAACAATACCAAGTTCTTTTTCTCTCTGTCCTCTCAGTTATACCACCTGTGTGCCTGGGAAAAGCGAAGCCTGTTGAACAACTCCAGTAAATTGTAGGTGTGGAGTGAAATGCCTGGAGAGTAGAGAGGATAGGCAGTGCCAACCCTAGCCACTACCTTATTAAATTTAAGATGAAAGGCCTCAACCCCTTCAGTCTCTCTTCAGACAGCCCCAGATTAAAATTTTTGGAATCCTGCAAGCTACTCTGCTTTGCTCAGGAAAGTTAATAACAATTTCAAATACCTTGTGGTGGAGGGACCCCTGACAAAGGTAGGTGGTTGGAACAGCTGCCAGATCAGGAGTAAATCAATTTCAGGATGGCATAACTTCTTCCAGTTGTGAAGTGTCTTGATCTTGATCTTTCTTACATGCCCTGCAGAACTGGCAAGTAAAGAGAAAAGCCAACCTCCAACTTTTCTTTGTGTTAGTAGATATCCTGCTCAAATGTGTACAATTTTTTTCTTTCTTTCTTGCATTAGGTTCATCAGCTGCTGTTCAAAAGCATCTCCCAGTCAAGGGTCTCCACTGTGTAACTCCCCTAAATATTGCCATATTATCACATTACTGTATGATTCTGTTGTAATTCCCAACTTGAATAACCTCTGCTGAAACCGGTCCAGACTCCGGAGAAAGATCTTTTTCCTTTTTTAAGGAAGACAACTTCTTAGTACCTGTGAGAAGTAAGTAAGAAAGTGAAATTTGTCTTGCTTTCCTCCCATCCCCTTTTCAGCCACCCCAAAGAAGAGCAGCCTGCAGTTATTGTGTCCTCTAGAGGGTCTGTCCTCTCACCTCTCCCTGCTCTGGTCAGCGCCAAAGCTAATTTGCTTTTGCAGTTCTGTGTGGTCAAGGCTGAGCCCCCAGCTCAGAGAGTAATTCCTGATGATGGGCAAGCTTGCTAATGAGCAAACTGATCAGTCAACTCTTCAGAAACACTGCTTAAGCTAATTGTGGAGCTCTGAGGTAATTGTAAATTTTTGCCAGACAAAAGAATCTTCTCTCTGGCACAGATTTGATGTGATCTACCTCAGCTGTATCTCACATTGAGATGGGAGGGCCAGGAGATGTGAGATGTGTTTCTACCCAAGAGCTGCTGTCAGGGGCCTGAGCAGAGCTTGCACCCTCTCAGCAGCATGGACACGAGTTTTCTGCTGGAGCAGCTCATCCCAAGTTCAGGGCAGATGATGCCCCCAAAATCCTCTCCTGGAATAACACTTGAAAGGGGAAGAAACATGTCACTCTTTACCAAGGAGTATTAGAAGATCTTCCATGTGTCAGTTGTGTAAGTTGTTATAAAATGTTAGTCTTTTCTAGAAATATAAAAATATCTGAGCTCTTAGATTATGAAGACTGTGTCATGGCCATGTTCCCATTTCTGTGTTCAGTTCCCCTAGTCTGGCTTTATATGTGCAAGGGAAGTTCTTTCAGAAAATATCCAAATATCTCTGCTGTTCTTTTTGCGAGGTGATTCAATTTTGAAAATAATTTTAATTAAAAATGGAATAAACTAGATAGAAGAAATCTAGTCCTCCTCTACCTGCTGTGCCTCCCAAACCTGAGATCATTCTCATTGGAGTGTCTGCTTGGGCATTTCTGCTCCCCATGTGCAAAGTGCATTTTCTCTTCTGCTGGGTCTGACAAGGGATTTGCATCTTGTGCTAAACAAGTGAAACAAAGCCCTCTTTGAAGTGCATAAAGCCATTTATTTCAAAGGGGAACCATGGAGTGTGGCATGTTGGCAGTGCATTTGGCTTGAATTTATCTTGAAATGCTGAGATGTCTTTTGTGTGTTTTTATAATGACATCATTAGCACCTCTAAAGACTATTTCACTATCTTCCAGGTAGAAATTCAGACAGAGAGGAATATCTGAGTGAATGGAAGACAGTCAGGTACACTGCACAAGCTCATTTTCTTGACCCAGTAGACCAGCAGTAGCACCCATCCCCTGGGAGGACTGAGCTGCCTACTAGTCTGCTTCACCCACAAGCACCACATGCTTTACCCACAGGCTATTTCTTGTACATACATAAGGGAAACTCCCTTAAAACAGTCACTTCCTTAACCTTCATTAAGGCCCTCAGCAGACTCATCTTTGATGCCTGCAGATCCCTGCCAGCTGGCAATGCCTGGCTGTTGCTGAGCAGAGAGTTCTTCATGTGTGATGCTGCTTGCCTTTCCACTTCCTCCTCCTCCCTCCCCGCGAGTCCGTCTCCTCCACCTGCTGCATCTTGTTCAAATCTGGTTTGTGAGCACTTTGGGTCAGGGACTGTCTAATTTATAGCGTGTCTGCATGCCCCCTAGCACTAGGTAAAAGCTATTAATTCACATCACCCTATACTTAGAGAAAGTTTTATGGGATCAATAGAGCTGTGCTATTAATAATACAGCTAAAGTGTAGTAACTTCATACTGTGCATCACCTCAGAATAGCCCCACAACCTATTATAGAAAGAGAGTAATTTCCTCAAAGCTATGGCTGTAACCAGACCTGGGCTTTAGTTCTCCACTGAAGTATTTGTTGAACCTGAGAACCCTTGTCACAAAGACAAACCAGGCTGGGTGTGGTGCTGGCAAAACTGATGTGAACTTGAAGAATTTCAGCAATGCTAGAAGTGTGAAGGAAACTTTCTCTTTAAATTACTCTAAGATTGCATCACAACTTATTTTAAAGCTTTGATAATTTCTGCTTCGAAGCTGCGACTCACATTTAGCATTTCTGCTGATAGTTTAAAACTGATTAACAATGTTTGCTCAAATGTTTCACCTGAGGTTTTTTTGAAAAATCTGAAAATTCCTACATAGGTGTTGACTGAGGAGAAGGAATAAGACTCATTGACAGTCTTGCTCTGCTGCTTTAGACCATAATGCTGCATGTGGCTGGCAGTGTGACATTCTTCCTTGTTGTGCCCAAACCCGAGTCCTGCTCTGGAGATGTGTGTGCCCTCTGAATGCTCCAGGCTACAGCAGGCCCTTGGCAAGAGGTCACACTGGTGGCCAGGGCAGAGAGGCAGACCCTGGGGGTGAGCTGGGAGCTTTCACTGTCACTTGGCCACAAAGAGCAGCAGCAGCAGCAGCTTTGAGCTGGGGAAAGTTCTTACCATCCAGGCACCAAGAGAACTGCCATGGCACATCTATGGTTTCAGGCTGCTTGTCCTATTGACTGGTGCTAGGCACTGGTGGCTCAATATCCTCTCATCTCGGGTTATTTTTTGCAGACTGCCAAAGGCAGTGTCTTGGCGTGACAATATATCCGTGTTATTGAACATATGTAGCCTGAGACAGTATCACAAAATGAATCCTGTCTTGAGGGTGATTTTATGATGATTAGTCTGTTCCCTGATCTTCTGCTTTATCCCACAAATGATTGCTGTAGCTTGGAGGTGGGTCCAGGGGGAGACTTGGGTTTTTCAAAGCCTCACTCCTGAGGCATCTGGTGTACCATGTGGTCTGGAAAGTTTTTTGGTTTGGTTTTTTTTTGGTTTTTTTTTTGGTTTTTTGGTTGTTTGTTTTTTTTTTTTTTTTTTTTTTGCTTGGCCAACTTGGTTTTTGGTTAGCTTAGGCTAGAAGGTTTTTTCCCTTTCCCTGGCCTTGGAGAGGCTGCAGCAGCAATATTTTGGCAGCTTTTTGAAAGTGAACTGGAAGGCTTGGCTTGGTTCCAAGGTTAGATACCAGGGGAAGGGCAAGGGGCCTCTCCATTTGGGCCCTAGGTGTCAGAAAAAGCTGAGCCAGTGAGAGAAAAGCACACCAAACCCACCTGCTTCATCTGCTGTGAAGAGGGGACCAACACCAGGCATTCACCAGGTTCCCATCTGTTTGCCTGAGCTGCTGTGTGAACCTTTTGTTTTTTGGGTTTTTTTCCTCCCTGAGACAGGAACCATCACCACCTTGCTCCCCACCACATGGCTGGACATTGTGTTTTCTTTACCTTTCTCTGGCATTTTGATTTTCTCTCTCAGCCTGTGTGCAGGGGTAGGGAGGTACAGTCTGACAGTTCAATATCTAGCATTTATTTACCTTTTTTTCCCCATGCTTTGTGGGCATTCTGTCAATAAACAGTTGGGTTTTTTCACTTTATCCAGTAGTATTCATTTCTTATTGGTGGAAAGGGATTGCTGGAACCCTGTTTTTTAGAGGAAACACTCTGGAATCAGTGTTTCTCTCCTAAACATGTCTCCAAACTGAGACACATCCTCTGAGCAGTGAATTCTTAGACAGGCCAGACAAATACATGGAAACACAGTGCTGCAGAGATTTTTAAGGTGAGGTTAGATCCCAGACCTTGGCCAATGTGCTCCAGACTGTCACACTTAAACCAGGAAAGGATGCTGCATGCAATTATACCCATGCACTGCTGTAAATGCAGCTTTCTGTGCAAGGAGTTACCTTAATGCACTCTAACAAGAAGGCATTTATTTGTCCTTTGCTTTGCCTCCCTTAAGTAAGTCCCATAAAGCTTTAGCAACATCTGTCTGAGCTTTTCAGCCCTGCCAGTGGCCCTTAGGGAGTTTGTGATTGCTGGACAGATACCTGCTCCCCTGCAAGGCATTGCCCACACACAGGGGTCTGAGGAGTCCATGCATATTTGTACACAGCTGACTTTCTGCCAGGTGATTTTCATGTCAGAAAATTCCATCTTGCTTAACTGTAACCTCATCACGATGAGGAAGTAGAAACACAAGCTTGGTTTGATGCTCCTACACATACAATTTGATTTACTGTCTTGCAGAAACCAGCTGGGACTTATTTTCATGCTGTGACTTCCTTCTTCCAGGGCTTCACAAGCTCTTGGCACAGCTTTGATATCCAGCCTGGAGAGTCAGGGGCACTTTTGAGAGAGGCAAAAACAACGGCAGAGCCCTCGAGCTTGCTCTTCCTTCTGATGCTAGACAGCCAAATAAAAGGGAAAAGAAAGCTGGGGGGAGTTCCTTTATTGTCCTGACTTCAGAGATCATGAGAGGAATTTTGCTTTGGCATTGTTTACAATAGAACTGGGAATATCTTAGCAGTTGGCTATTGATTTTGAAGGTGTAGTATAAACAAATGAGTCTTTAAAAATCAAGGGGACATTTATCCTGTGACCACTGCTGCTACGTTTTCCTCAGGCATCATCATCTGAACCAAGTTCATTGTGTGCAACACTGTCTCTGCTGCCTGGCATATGTTACAGCTGATGCCTGCACCTAGCTATGCATACCAGCTGCACGTGTAATTCATCTTTAATAGTATATTTATGATTCAAACTGGGTCTTTCTGTCTCTTTTTTTTTTTCTCAGGCTATTTTTAAATTGCTCAAATGGCAGGGCATTCATTATTTCCACTAGATGACTACATTGTTTTGTTCCCTAGTAGATGTTTCAAAAAGGAGTGTAGTGGTTTACTGTCTACTGAAAGTGGCTAATTAAGAATTGTATTTCTCAAATTAGTACTTGGAGCAGTTTCCCTGGACTGTCATGTGAAGAAAATGATTTTAGTAATTTTCCCAAAAGGTGAGAAAGCTGTAACATAATGCAAACTTTCCCTATTTTCCTTATTTTCCTATTGGTGAAGCTTGTTGGTAGATAAGCCTTGACTTGTGATCTAGTTAGTCTGTGTTTCAGGAGTGTCTTTTGGTAAGTGTGTGTGTATATATATATTGTACATAAAATATATAATTTTATTTTTAGAGGTGAGCACACTGTATGCCTGCTGAAGAACATATATTCCACTCAATGTTATAGAAATGTGTTGGGAAGAAACTTATTCAGAAGAAAAGCATGGTGTGCTGGTGACTGAATAATGATTAATGTGTTGGCAAAATCACTGTTCTTGGGTAAAATCACTCAGCAAAGGACTAGTGTGTTTAAGAACAGTCAACAACAGAACAGAGAGATCATACTTTGACTTGCATTATCAATATGCTGATGATTGCTTTTCTTCTCACATTTTGTTATAAGAAAGTCACTGTGACCCAGCCTCTGAAGTGTCCACACTGTCTTTTAAAACATGAACTAAGACCCATAATTACACAGAAATTCAGTAGGTTTTTACAGCAAGTTTCCTTTTCATGCCACACTTTATTAGTTATCATGAAAAGCCCTTTCTCTCTGATCTGTGTGTTTTCAGACACTCTGAGTGACAGCCTTCTCCTGAAAACAAATAATTTCCTCTGTCACATGAAGGGAAACTCCTGTGGGGAACTTTCCAGGATAAGCAGGACTCCTCCCCAGCTGTGCCCTTCTTTTTTTTGAAAAACAAACCATGTTTCTTTAAACAAAATGGTAACACTTATACTCCTAATTCTGCTTACCTCCTGGCCCAGGCTTTGTAAATGTAAGTGCAGATTATGAATGCATGTGCAGTGTCTGATATTTCTAGGAAGAATACTTTATAACTGAAATCTCTCTTCTCCTGGGGATGAAAGCAAAACAAATTTAAGGATTAAATCACACAGAGGTATAATCCCCAAGGGAAACTTACTTTAGTTATTATGATTATATTACGATGCACGCTTCAGTACAGCAAAAGCTGTGTGAATACCATTTCAATGGGGAATAATTTTTAGTCTTACAGCCTATAGTACATTATAATGCATTTCTGGGAGCTTGATGAATCGTAACTGCAATTCTCAGACATCTTTGTTTTCTGATATTCCTAACCTTCTCCTCTAAAAGAGGAAGAAGCATGAGATTCGTAAAAGAAAATCTTAAAACAGTTTAGTTAGACAAGTTTTAATCATGCATTGATTACATATCCCTATATATGCTTCATGTTTTGCAGCGTTTATGTAGTTCATGGAAAAATAACAGGGTGAAGCATTTCAGAGAGTCTGGTGCTGCTTTTTTAAAGGTGTAAGACCTGAGTGATCAACCCAGGTCAGCTTCTGTGCTTGTGCTGGGGAAGTAACCTGTGTGAGATGTGGGGAATTCTGTCCTCCTGCACATGGTGGCTGAATGCTTTGACATGCCATTGCTGATGTGGTGTGCCTTGAGGCAGCAGATCAACTCCCAGAGCCCCCTGTAGACCCAATATTGGAGTACAGGACTGTACTCCTAGCTGTGTTAAGGCTCTGTTTTGCATCCCACTGTGCCCAATAAAGGAAATCTTCAACTCAGCTGTTGGGAAACAGAAGTTCCCAGATGTCAAATTACCTTTTTTTTTTTTTTTTAAGAAGCAACAGAAACTGGTCCTGATGTTTGAGTGAATATGCAATAAATGAGACTAGCTAAAAGTAAAAAAAAAATTATATGGTCACAATATAGCAAATGGTACAAGTCCCATAAACAATAACTGGCAAGCCACTGCTGTCTGGTGGTGTTTAACAGATTGTATCAGGCAAGAACTACACAGTGGATGAACTACACCAGAAACTGCTACTTGGTTGAGTATTTGGGTTTCCCATCTACACAGCCTGCTCCTTATTCTGCCACACATACCATCTGATTTCACTGTTTGTGTGTACCAAACAATACAGTGTTTATAGATGCTTAACTAAAGAAGAGACTAAATTACTAGCCCAAAGTCACACAAAGAGTCCCTCAGAGTAAGAACATGAGCCCAGGTCTTCAAAACCCAAGTCTGGTGCCCTTAGCATGAGCTCAACCTTCCTGTCAGGACTGAAAATCCATACTGGTTGCATTGTTGCACTGTGTACAGCTGCCTCTAGAATACTGCGCTCTTTACAGAGCACTTCATTACCAAGAAGGTATTGATTGACACATTGGAGGGAGTTCAGAGAAGAGCAACAAAAATAATTAGAGAGTGAAGAGATTGACTGGAAAGATTGATTTAAGAGGGAAGATTAAGTGAGATAAATATGTATAGCTTGGCTCACCTGCAGCACAGTGCATAAGTCCACAAATATTTAAAGTGTGTAAACAATCAGGAGGAAGAACTACCAGTACTGGTCCAGTCTATTTGTGATTTGGTGGTGCCACATGCTGTTGTTGTAGAGAGATTTCTCAGCCAAAAGCCTGCCTCTCAGCATCCTGAAGGGAAAAATGCTTATTGGAGCTATGGACCAGTGTGACAACACAACAGGATCCTCTTCTGGGAACTGGGGAGGGGGAAGAGGTGTCACTTGACAGAGCCATGGATGCTGTCCTGCCTAAGTTTGGAGGGTGTTTCCTGATCTAGAACAGCAGGACTCATACCAGATGTGTGGTACACTGTAGAGGAGGCATTTTAGTTACTACCTTTGTATCAGGTAATGCCAGTTGCCATGGTAACTATGATACTTGATTACTGTGGAATAACACAGGAAGAAGCCAGGTAAAGGTTGTGAAAGTTCTTAGTGAGTCTGGATTGGACCATCCCAGCTTTGATCAACTATAGAATGAGTTGGAAACAAGCTCCTTCAAATAAATTCTAAAATAACATTTGAGATTGAATATTTTTTTCAAGGGGAAAGTGGATTTCCAAGTAATAATAAACCCTTCATGACCCTGTGGCTTTAATAGTTTCAGGTGACATTTAGTGGCTGCCATCAAATAATCATGGTAGACTTTACTGGATGTCATTGCTTATCCAAGAAAATTTCCACATCATTCTATGAATTTAACAGGCATGTCTTCTTGTTGTCCTTGTAGCAGGACAGGGCTGATGTTCCCATGTCCTGAGGCAACCCACACCCAGTTGTGCCCATTGCTGCTGCACAGTAAATAGATCAGGATGGGGATGGGGGAGGACGTTGTGTGAGATGTGCTTTTTTCCAATAGCATATCATTTTGCAAAGACAGAATGTGCTGATCTGTGAATTTATGCCTGGGAATTAAACATATCTACAACAGAATCACATCGATGTGTGCAGCTGTGAGGAGATGCTAATGCATGGTTGCATGTACAGAACTTTTTTGGGTGAGCTTCCCTGCCCTCTTTTCCTTCCTGTGCAAGTAAAAGAAAAGCCACATCTTGTTCTCCCATTACAGCCACTGGCTTGTACATTCCTCTTTTCTTTTCTTTGCAGCCTCTGTTTGTAGTTATACAGTTAGGTCTCCACAGAGTAATTTACTGGCTGAATCTCTCCCAGAATCCAGCTTGAAACCAAGCTGTAAAAACAGCTGAGAGTGTAAATAATTCATGCAGACAATATGACTTTTTTATGTAAATTCGGTGCATTAACCCTCTATTATAATGATGGACGACAGATATGGGCGACGTTGCCTTGGTAAGAGCTAATGGATGGCCGCCATAAATTCACTGCACATTTTATTGTGTTGCTGGAAATTGTGCCTTCAGGCAATGCTGTTTACTTTTATGTAAAACTCAGGGTTCCCTAAATATTACAAATATTTTACATCCGACTCCTCAGCATTTGGGCACAGCACACAAATCAAGCTTTCTTCATTTGAGCTGTAATTAAAGGTTTGGGTTTTTTTCAGGGACAATTATCTAAAACTATAAAGAGAAATATGTTTTCCCCTTTAGATGTTCAGTCATTGATGTATTAACAAAACCTTTGAAGAAAGATATTAAATAACTGCAACATATAACTTTGCATTAGGCTATATGCTGTATGCATACATAACAAATTGGAAATAGTTTCTTGTTACTGGTTTTTATTTTTTACCATTTCTTGTGCTTAGTTACACATAAAAGATTCTTTTTACCCCCACACATATGCTTCTCTCTATAATTCATATCTGTTTTATCAGTGTAATTCTCTGAACAGTGTCCTTGAGGAATTCTGTCTCTCAGTAAACATGGCAACTTCATTTCAGGGAATTTTAAATAAAGAATTCCTGGTTATTTTGTTTCCACATGTTACTGTTTTGTACAGACTTAAGTACATTGGGATGACACATGTAATTTTTCTCCAAAAAAATGGTCTCAGCAAAACAGAAACTTACTGTATGTACTTAAGCATAGTATTTTCATTATATGTTTTTAATATATAATTATTACTATAAGTATACAATTAATTCAGCTTAATCAAACATTCAATTAAGTCTCACAGTACACTGTGTCTTTGGAAGAAGAAAACAAGCAAAAAAGCAAAATATGTAGAAAAGGATCCTACTTCTTCTGAGAGTGTGAGCAGGATCTCATTCACAGCCAAGGGGGTGATGCCAAGAACAATGGCATTTTTTCCCTTGGCATGTTGGCCAAACACCTCTTGGCCAGAGGACCCAATGACCAGAGCAGTCTCTGGGAAAGCACCTGTGTGGGAGTTATTGAAATCTCCACTGGAA
Source organism: Pyrgilauda ruficollis (assembly GCF_017590135.1). NCBI lineage: Eukaryota > Metazoa > Chordata > Aves > Passeriformes > Passeridae > Pyrgilauda > Pyrgilauda ruficollis. The sequence continues at coordinate 2,797,640 of NW_024526377.1, forward strand.
CTGCTGAGGGAAATCTTGTGAATGGCAGTGATAAAACATGTTCACTCAGTCTTCTTTCAATGGAAAGTGCCAGTTTGGGCAGTTTTGTTGTGACATCTCTATGAAAAAACGCTGCACAAAGTTGACTAGGAGTGACCAGAATTGAGCTAGCTGCAATAGATGTGAATGACACCTTCCAAAACAGTTCAGTTCCCTGGGGAATAAATGGAAGGCAAACTGTAAGAGAGGTAAAAATCACTGAATTGAAGGGGAATGAAACGATTGTGCAGGGGGGAAAGGGCTAACAAAATTATCACATGTAGTATTAAGTCTAGCAGTTTAATTACACACAAACCTATTTAATAATTGGATTTATTTTGTAACCTGGCTAAGCATGCTCCTTTCAACTATATTAGGAATGTCACAAGATAAAAGGACAAAACCTATTACCAAGGGCATTTACTTATTCTTAGTCTTCAATATTGACTGAGACTCCTAAATTTGGACTTTCAGATTTTGCGCTTTATTCTTCTGACGTGCCCTGACGTGCTCTACTGCCCTGAAGCCACTTTGCAAAATTCATAGCAGCTTTCACATGCTCTGATGCTTCTTGGGACCAATTCAATATCAAACAATAGATGTGTGTGCAGTAGAGCCAGGAAATGTTACACAGGAGATCATAGGCTTATTCCCCAATAACATTTTGATTTGTAAAGTATTCCACTACACAAAACACACACAGGAGACAGCATTAAAAAGCATTAGAGACCATAGCCAGCAAGACAAAAAGGTGTCTTAAAATACAGATTGACAGCAAGGCCTGGGATATAAGCAGGACACACTAAATAATCAGTGAAATGTTATAGAAAGAGTTTTCAATATTTTATATTATTCAGCCATTTAACAAATCTCTCCTGGGACAGAATTTGGCCTTCAAAAAAAACCAAACCCTGACTTTCGACTTTTTTTCCCCTGTTGTTTAAAAGAAAGGTGTTTTTGTAATTCATACATCAAGAGAAGGCCAGTTTTCCAGTCTAGTTCTTTGTCCAGTGCATTTCCATGCAGAGCAGACACAGACATGGATTGCCAGGAGGAGTTATAGGGCAGGTTTGATCTGTTTGAAGGAAGTCTTGTCTATGATCCAGGACATAACATTCAGTGTGCTCCCACTCTCTCTTCCTTATGTAGAGCAGAGTATTCCTCTGGTTAAGGACATGCAGATCATAAAGCATCACACTGTCCAGGTCTGCAGTTTAAATGTCAAATGTTCTGAACTCTTGGATAGTAGTTTATGGATGTCACTCTGTCTTGGATGGTTTGCTTCTGTGGAATTTGTTGTAAGGATTACAAGACTTTGGTTGCACGGGGGAAACAGCACTTTCCTTCCTGTGCTGCAGTACCAGCTGTGTCACTGTGGATCTCAGAGGTGATAAAACAAAAGGGAAATGGATTTTGAGATGGAAGCAGAGCTTGGAAGCATATGGGCTGCCTTGTAGGATTACAAAGAGAATATTTCTCTTCCTCACGATGAGTACATCCCTAGGTCAGTCCAAATACAATTACAGCTTGCTACAAAATCAGAGTCCATAACGAGCCTTCCTTAATTTCCTATGAGCACCCCCAGCTCCCTCAGTGGTTCCTCACAGGGCTTGTGTTTCAAGAACAATAATGTTCTTCTATTCTTTGTTGAGCCATGGTTTGTGTGGGAAGGGACCTTTGAAGATCACCCAGTCAGACACTGCTGCCACGGGCAGGGACCCCTTCCACTGACACTGGGATAGGTTTCACAAAGAGGTTGTGGATGCCCCATCCCTGGAAGCGTTCAAGGCCAGGTTTCAAGCAACCTGGTCTGGTAGAACATTGGAACTGGGAGTTGGAACTGGATGGTCTTTAAGGTTGTTTCCCACTCAAACCATTTCTGGATGAATAGAAAGCTCCACGTACACTGCGGAGCAGGTTTCACTTTGGTTAATTTAGGCTCATGAAAAGAATGAGGCCTAGATTGCCCACCCATTTCTCATGTCCAAATGCAGCATTGTCAATACAAAGATTTTTGTTAGCCCTCTTCTTCTGTTTAATACATTTAAGTACTGCACTCTGCATATGAAGAATAGTGATGTTATCAGAAAGCATTCAAAAACATATGTTTTAATGAAATGTGTTGACAACTGCTGAAGTAAAGTTTTTGTTAAGTCTCAAGAGTTTATCCATGACAAGCAGTATTAATGAACTGAATTAATTAAAAAGCATTTCAAGATGAAACAGGACCTGTTCTATGTAAAATGCTCTATACATTAGACAAGCATTATGGAAATCACTGCTTTGTACTACACTGTAATGCAGCCATTTATAAAAGCTTCTCAAGATCCATGGATAGCAGTAATTTGGGTTTAGCGTGTCTTTGAAATTCATTGAATACAGCATGTGCTATTTAAAAGCATGAAATCCTGATGGTTACACTGCTATCAACATTTATTTGGCTTGGAGAGGGAAACAAGAGCTCAGCGTTACTGGAATGAGTGAGTGGGCATGGGAACAGGGTGAAAGGATGGAGGACCTGGCAAGCCCTGGCAGAGGCTGGTGCTGACATTTTTAGGGAGCAGACTTGTCTGGCAATAACTCAGGGTCCTGAGCTGGTTTGAAATGAGAGTTGTTTTACTAAAAGGAATTTCTCATCTCTGTTGTTCCTCTGCTGTAAACTCCTCTCCTTTATGGATCAGGCTTGTTTTCACCATGTCCTCTCCTTTTTAGGCTGTTTTTGTGCCCTCTCTAAGGCTAATACCATCAGGAGTGACCACTGGCCCTGTGAAATATCTGTATTCCACATCACGAATCACTACAATGAGCAAAGCAGTCTTAAGAGTGTGTGCAATGTGGTTTGTGGGAGATTCTGGCCATGGCCCTGAGAGGCCAAGCGTGAGCAGGGGGAATGCAGTCCAGCAGCAGGACCAAGGCTATGGGTGTCCACTGGCAGCCAAAGCACAATTCTGCCTCACTGGGCCAAAATCAATCTTAAAATCAGAGTTCTGGGCAGGAAGCTTGTCTCAGAGGGAAATATCTGTTTGCACACAGGGAGAATTCTTACATAGATTGAGTTACAACTGTGGCTTGGATTTGGATGAGTAAGGTAACAGTACCCACACACAGCACATTAAAATAATATATCTTTAAAATATTATTAAGTATGTAACATATTCATAAATAAAAATATAAAGGGTGAAAGATGAGAAACTGAGAACCAGTATGATTTCATACATGCATGGTGAAGTTTGTTTCAATTTATTTGTCTCAAGGTTTGGCTTGTAGGAGATTATTTCCAATGGATCCACCTTTAGCTGTTTGTTTTGGAATTTCTCTGGATCTTAATAAAGGAAATTACATCCTTCAAAGAAAACTAGCCAAAAAATCTGTTGGTATATTTGAATTATTATAATATATTAATGCTCACAATTCAATCAAGAATATGGCTGTGCAGTGGAGAAGAAAAACATCCTAAATACAAAATGAAGGTCAGGTTCCTCAAGCAATGTACACAGATATTTAAAGGATGGTAATGTTTGCTACTTAGTTACTGCACATGCTTCTAAAAATTCATTTAAGTGCTTGGAATATCAGTAAATCTGACAGGCAGCCTCATTGGTTAGAAAAAGGGATAATTCATTTGGCCCTTAGTGTATTAGGAAAAGAACAGCCAAAATTGCATCCCAAAGTGCTTTGGGAGATTCACCCTCTAAGCAGGTATGAATCTGCTCTGTAAAAAAAAATAAGAGAGCTTGTTCTGCTACTTCACTATAACATGAGCAATATGTTTGCACTTGTCACAGGTAACATTTGCATTTATTATCTGCATGTACAGAACTTCTAAGCTTTCTTATTCCTGCTGAACCGGCCCAGGTAGCATTTGGGCCTGACCAAAAGAAGTCTCTGCCCACAGGCTGGGTGCTGTGCTGCCTGGAGAGCAGTATCTGCCAACATCAGGTCTGGTATTTTCTGTTTCCCTTCAGACTCCTCTTGCCAACTGGATTCCAGGAAGGACCAAAAAGCCTTTTCTATGCAACCATTTTTGAGGGCTGAAACAGCCTGGCTCCTCCTCAGTCTGTCCAGAGTGCCTGGCTCACTCTGTCAGGCCAAGTGACCAGACACGCCACAAAATGCAGCACAATGAGATGATGGGAAGTCTAAGATTCTGGGCAAAAACTGGTTTCTGCTGGCTGATGGGTTACATTGAAGTGTCCTGTGGTGATGGTGGTGGAAGAGCTGTGTTTGTAAGAGCCATACATTGTAAAACTCTGTCCATGAGCTCAGCTGGGCTCCCAGAAGACACAGACTTTTTAAACCAGATACATGCATAGCCAAATTATCATCTCTATGGTTACTTAACAGCTGATCCTAGAAATCACTTGAAGATATAAAGATCAAGACAAATTCTGACTGTTTCCCTTACCAGGAATATTTGCTAATTTTTAAATGATCCGTCTGTCTGCATACAGGTGTCTGTTTCTTCTCTGTTGTTTTTCCACTTAGAAAACTGTTTTTGTTTTGATTCAGCTCAGTTCTGTGCTGTTGGAGTAGCATGTTTAAGTCAAAATATCCAAATTTTTCCTAATCAAATTTTTACAGCAGTTGAAAATCCAAATTGTGACTTGCTCTCTGCACAGGTGGGAAGGTAAATAAAATTGAAGAGGAAAATTTCTGCAGAAGAAACAGCAGTAAGAAGGGCAAACAGACACGGTGGTAATGGAATAGGAAATATTGCTGGTACCATTTCATTATAGAGAATAATGAACATCTTTAAACCAAGACAAGATATGCTGTGATCAGAAAGAAGGGAAGAAAATTGGTGTTTGGCTCTCTTCTTATTGCCAGAAGTTCAAGGTGGTATTGCAGCAGTCCTGAGACACTTGGTCAGACAAGATGCCTTGTATTTGCATTTACTTCTAAGAGTAGCAAAACCATTCTTGTTATTGGAAAATTATTTTCTCTGGCTCTTGGGAAGGGTGGCTGGCTTTGAAATAGTTTCTAAAATACAAATTGGGGAACAGTCTCATAATGCACTTGATGTTTTTTTGGTTACAGCTGAGAATAGCATATGCAATAGTTAAATGGATATAAGTATTAATCACTTTAAATGATGTAACTTACCCAGACTATGTAAAAACTGCTATTTGAATTATGTTTTGCAAGTGGTGATATTGTTGACTTCACCTTGAAATCCTGTCTGGAACCTATATCTAATCCCAGTGAAGTAATTTTGTATTCTCAGTTCTACATGCAGTAGAATGGTAATCAGAATTGTGATATCATCACTGAACTGCTTATAAGGCACTGGAATATAATGATTGTTAAATAAAACCAAAATAAATCCTTGTAGGCTCCTCCAAGGAGAAATTGCTCTATATAACAAGGCAGAAAGTAACACTTCAAAACCCAGGGCACCACCCAGCCTTGCCTGTTTGGGATGGGGCAAGTGGATTCTCCAGACAGACTGAGACTCTCTCATGCAGACACAATGCACTCCTGAGGAGAAGGAAGGCTGATCCCTTGCTGAAATACTGGCAGGGAGGGTCATCTTAGGGGCTGCTTCTTCAAAGGAGCAAATAAGCACCTTGCCACACAAACTTGAAGGTAAAGCACGGCATAGTTACCAGTTCTAAACAGTCCACAGCCTCACAATAATACAACAAAAGTCTAGTCAACAGCCTTCAAAAGAGGGTGAAGATATTAATCAAACCTGATGAGGCTCCTATTAATTAGTGTTAAGTGTTGTTACACTTTTTTTACTATTCCTATTTTGAAATTTAACTAAGAAACCTAATGGGGCTACTTCTGCACGATGTTAATTAGATATGGCAATTCCACTTACCCACACAGCCTCGGCACACAACACCACACATCAATATTTAATTTAATTACTGATGTTGTGGTGCAAGTCACATCTGATTTAGGAGATAAATATGCTTAATTAATAATGAGATAAAACACATACAGTATGTCACCTTTTGTCATTTGAGCTTTATTAGGTACAGTAAAAGAAGACACACATGGACAGTGGTGAGGCCATGACATGGTGCCCTGTGTCTCTGCATTATCTTTGTCCTTGGATTTACCTGAGCCCACACTGCACTGTAAATATGACAAAGACATCTGCTAGTGTCAAGGGCACCAGCCTACGTAAAGACACACTTGTGTCTTGAGTAATTCATCATTTACTCCCATTTTTCTGCATAATTAAAAAACGGAACTTTCATCTTGGATTATACATAACATCCATAGAAATTCATTCTATCAGGTTTGATCACAGTATTCTCATCTGTGTTGGATGTGGCCTGGCACAGTGCAAGAACTCATTCTGCATCCACATCCTTTGGAACTGAGCCTTCTTCCCATTGGTACTGGACATCCTCTACCCAGAGCTTCCTGCAAGAGCCTGTTGAGAACAGTGGATGTGATTGCACCATGAGACAGAGCTCTGGAAAGGTTTATACAGAAAGATTGCTTAGCACTTTGTGAAGCCTGGGGGGAGAAGAGGACAGACAGCCAGGCCTTGAGGCTGGTTATGGTGATGAACCATGTTAAAGCAGCTTCCAGGCAGGACTAGGTCCCCATTTCATAAAGAGCTTTGTAACAGGGACTGACAGTCAAACTTACAGTGAAATTCAAAACAAATGGATGAACAGGTACCACATAACCAGTGCACCAGGTCTGCTGAAGTAAAGGAAACTACTTCTGTTCATTTCTGATAGAAGATCAAAGCCTTAGCAGGTCCCCCTCTGTTTGCAGTGTCCTTTCTAGGCCTGTGTTTCCAGGGGTTCACAAGCTAGCACTAGAAGTTTGTGTGGGTTGAAACTTGCTATGCAAGATCTTTACCTGGGGGCCATTTGGTTTGATGTGTTTGACAAAATTTTCAGAGCTCCTAAGTTAACTGTGCCAAACAAATAATTTCCTAGAGGCTGAGAACATTTTTTAAACTTCCTTCAGGGAAAATTCCCAGTTGGCAGAAAACCTGTGAAAGCAAAAGCATCTCACTGTAACCTATTGAAACACATACTGCTCTCAGATCCATTTGTGGTCCTTTTTTCTATGTTATATATAACTATTCTAGTATTAATATTGAGAGTAACTAATACAGTTACTCTAATATATCTAATACAGTGGAACCTGTTGGGCTACCAGGAATGATTAGTGAAGGAGACCATCTCAGTATGGTTTGAAATCTTCCCTTAGAAACAAAAGAGCCTAGAAAAAAATCAAGTCTGGGAAAACCTTCAGTCCAAGCCTGCCTTAAAACCCACTCATCTGAAAGAAAACACTAGAGCGGGGAAGACTCCAGTCAGTGTTTTATTGCTAATAGGCAGGGAGAAATGGAAATGCCAGTGATTGCAAATGGGGGAGATTCTTCTTCAAGGATAATAAAATAGAACTGCTGTCCTTTTCAGCTCCATGACCTGGTATTGTAGGTGGTCAGCATGGCTGGCACTGGGACCTGTTGGTACGATGGATGCACTGCAGTTTCCAAAGGGTGTGACTGAGCTGTGGAATTCAGCTGTGCTGAGCTCACACCTTCTGTCAGCTGCCAGAAGTGGGAGAGGCATCCTGGGACCTGTTCCCTCTAATTACATTCCCTGGTCTTGACAAGTAAATGCATCCAGAATAGGAGAATGGGGGATGGAGGAATTTGTGGAACCCACAGTTCCATCAGCCAAGCTGAGCAGTGAGGAGTGGTGTGTTAGGAACACTTTCCCCATGAGACCAGCAGCCTGCATGAGTAGCTAAGAAATGTATGGGGAATGAGAACTAATCCTCTTGGAGAACCTGTAATTTTCCTCCAGGAGAGAAACAGTGCTACAGCTGGAAGGGCAGGTAAGAGCAGCTCTGCCTCCAGCTCTGTCTGAGCATTCTGCTTGTGCAGGAGCTCTGGGGCCAAACGTCACCAGAGTGTACAGGACAGTGTGTGCTCATCTGAAGAGAGAATGGAGGAGATAATGGAGCATCTCTCACAGTGATTGGCTTCCAGAGAACATGGAACAGGTTATACCAATACCATGGGAATACCACAGGATGTGGTAGCTGTACCAGGATCGATAGCTAAAATGAAAGTGATAAAATGAAAGATAGCATAAAATTAAATTCTTTCAATGGAGAGGCACAGGTTGAGGCTTTATCCTCCTGTGTGCTTAGCAATTGTGTTGATATGCGAGGCACAGGATTCCCATTCCATCTTCCTTACAGGGTGCTGTGGTAAACATTCGTTTCTTCCATTTATATTGTCATGGGAATGTTTTCTAGGTTCTCCTGTGGCAGTGTGGACTCTGTGTGCTATGAATTACACCCATGAGCTGAGTGGATTAGAAAATTGGCCACCCCTTCAACATGCAGGAAAATATTAATACTCTTGGTCTCTTCTTCCTTCCAAATTGATACCTGTCCTCACTGGGGAACAATCTGTCTCAGACCAGTGATTCCAGTAAGCACATGTAATACCACTGGCACCTAAATGTGTGAAATTCCCCTCTCCCTCCTTCTCCTCCTGCATGGGGCCCATGGCTCTCTGTTAAGGTGTAACAGCAGCAGCCACTTAGCACAGGCAATTGAAGTATTTCTCACCTGCCCAGCCTGCCTGAGTCTCTTGCCTGTGGGATATGAACTCACATCTCCAACTCTCCTTGTCATTCACATGCTTCCTTGAGGCTTGCTTTTGTATTAAAGTGCCTGAAACTGGTCTCAGGATTCAGAAAGGCAGCATGTCACTGGTGACTACTGGTAGCAATTACTGCAAACTAGGATATACACGTGCATGACATCCAGCAGATTAAAGATTAAAATAGTCATTTGACAAGAAAATAACAGTCACCCCATCCTTTCAGTACATAACTGTGTCTGGCTGCTGCACCTTAGAGAACCTGCCCAATATTCTCCCTGTTTTGGTCATTTATACTTGGCCATGGTTTTGAGAAGCCACAACTTATTTAGACCCCCTTTTCTGTGAATGAGTAGTTAAAAATTGTTTCTTCCAATGCTCATTATTTTGCACTTGTCTATACTAGTAGGTAATGGAATTGTGTTACAGGAGACTCACAGCTGGATATGACAGTCAGAACCAGATGTTCACACAATAGGCCAGACACAGCTGGTTCTCTTTAGCTGGCAAGGGATGTAGAACAAGTAACTGCAGAGACAGCAGGCCTGAAAAAAATCTAAGTAATCAAGCTAAATATGCCTGGAGTTTTAGGCCATCTGGAAGATTGCCAGAAGGCTATTTATTCTGATGTCTACACCTGCTGAATGGGAATGCTTTGTGTGAACTCAGAGCTTGAAGTAATACTGTTTCTCTCCCTTTTCAGAACTCCACTCCCTCTAGGCAGTGTTTCTTCCTTGATAAATTGTCGTTTACAACTTAAGTTTGATTTAGGGGAAAAAAAAAAAAAGAAACCAAACCTTAAACTTATTTCCTGGCTGTTGATGAGCAGAGCAGGAAAGCAGTGCAGCACTGGAGAACAGAAAGGGAGCACAGTGTCACAGGTTTCCCCTCACAGAGTCTGTGGGCAGTGCAATCTGCTAGATACATTGAGAGCCACTGGAAAGATTTTCTTTGTCCCATTTATAGTGAGCTGGGAGAGAAATTCCCACAAGCTGCTGTAGTGTGCACACTCCTCTCTCTGTGCTCAGTGACAGATTGCTCCCACAAGGCCCCATCTGGCTCAGCCCTGCTGGCTGCAGCCTTCTCCTCACAGCCAAGAGCACCTGCCTTGCTGTCAGCATGAAAGCTCTTGGGATTTCCATTTTACAAAAAGTTTTGGTGGTGAGCCTGCTTCTACGGTGATGGACATTTGACTGTGATGATATCTCAGTGTCAAGGGAGGATTTTTGGATAAACAAGACCAAGAAGATAAGAGATGGAAGGACCACTATCTTAAATTTGCTGACGGGGTAGAGGTCTCTTTGAAGACACAGGTTTGCCCAAGCTTCTGTGCCTCTGTAAGGAAATGAAAGCCTCTCACACATGAGCCACCAGTTACCTTTAGGAGTGATGTCCACTGCCACATTGGTAACCTCTTATAAACACACAAAAATCTGTCTTTTCTTGTATTTGGTTTTTACCAGTATCTTCCTGATCATTGTACTGATGCCTGCAGTATAATTCTCTGAGGAACCTCGGGCTCTCACACTCTCCTCAGCAAGCAGCAACACAGATTTTGCCACCTCTCCACCCCAGTGTGTGCTGAGCAGTAACCATGCTCTGCCTGACATGCAGCTGCACTGGGATGACTGTGCCCACTGCTGTCAGTCCCATTCCTGGTTCTCAGATGCAGCAAATGAGCATTTCTCTCTTTTTTTTGTTCATGAACCTATTTCTTCAAGTGTTATTACTGTTCTGTGCCAGTTCTGGTGGGACTGGAGTTAGTTTTCTTCATAGTAGCTCCTATGGTGCTGCCTTTTGCAGATGAGGTGAAGGGAGTGCTGATAACACACTGATGTTTTAGTTATTGCCAAATATTGCTTACACAGCATCAAGGCCTTTTCTACCTCTCAGACTGCTCCTCCCCTGGAGGGAGACTGGAGGAAAAGGAGAAGCTGAGAGGGGACACAGCTGACCCCAAGAGATATTCCACAATATATGACATCATGTTGTGCAATAAAAGCTGTGGGGAAGAAGGAAGAAGGAGGGACATTCAGAGAATGGTGCTTGTGTTCCCAAGTCACTATGAGGTGTGCCAGAGCCCTGCTGTCCTGGGGATTGCAAATACCTGCCTGCCCATGGGCAGTGGGGAGAGAATTCCTGCTTTTTTTTGCTTGCACACACAAAGCTATCCAGGAATTTTACCTCTTAAGCTGCTGTTATCTCAACACATAAGTTTTCACATTTTTACTCTTCTGATTGTTCCCCCATCTCACTGTGGCAAAGTGAGAAAACTGTGGCATGGTGCTGGGTCACTTGCCAAGGCTGAACACATCATGTCCCAAAGGCAGGATCAGTTCAGGGCATTCTCTGTAAATGCACCAGAGCTCCCTCTCCATTTCCCCACCTTTGCTGAAGGATACAGTGGGGTTCCTAAAATTCTTATGGAATGTCTGTTCCTTAACCTGACCCAGATAACTGATGTATTAAGCTATGATGCTTTGCCAGAAAGAAATTACAGTTTTTCTTTGACTGTTTGTTTGGTTTCCGTTAGCAGAGAGGTGAACTACAGAGTACTCAACTGATACCTCTGAAGGACATGAGACTTAAAACCAAATAAAAGATCTACTGTGTGTTATAAGCAATAATCAATAATTAAAAGCCTTGTTAAAACATTGTTGAAGAGTATTTCAGAAGAAAAGTAGTTATACTGCATTTCATGCTTAATTCAATGTCAATTAGCTGATTGTTAACTTCCCTCCAGCTAAATCTTGTTCAGCACAGAGAAGAGAAATCAAAAGCATTCTAGCTTTAACAAGCCTAGTGTTTCAATCATTCATCTCTGCCCGCGGGCTCAAAATCAATGTCAACAGACGTTTCATTGCCATTTTATCAGCCATTTCTGCATGTCACTGTTTTCTGGGCTGCCCTGATTGTCCCTCAAAATCGTCTGTGGGAATCAGAATTCACCTGGAGCAGAAAACCGGGCAGCCCACACTTGCTGTTAGCTGACCCGCTGCAGATAACCTGAACAGCCTCAAAAGGCTCTGAACAGCTCCAGACGGTTCCGAATGGCTCCAGATGGCTCCGAACGGCTCCGAACCGCTCCAGACGGCTCCAAACGGCTCTGAACAGTTCCAAACGGTTCCAGACGGTTCCGAACCACTCCGAACGGCTCTGAACGGCTCCGGATGGCTCTGGATGACTCCAAACAGCTCTGGACGGGCCTGAATGGCTCCAAACCACTCCAGACTGTTCCAAACGGTTCCAAACAGCCCCAAACGGTTCCAAACGGCTCCAAATGGCTCCGGACTGTTCCAAACAGCTCCAAATGGCTCTGAACGGCCCCGAAGGGCTCCGTGCGGCCGGGAGCGGGCAGGGCCGGGCGGGACAGGGCCGGGCAGGGCAGCGCGGCTGGGGCGGCCTTCAGCACCGCGGACAGCACCGCCCTCCCGCGCCGCTTCCTCCTCCTCCTCGGCCTTCCTCCTCCTTCTCCTCCTCCTCAGCCCTTCCCTCAGCCCTCCTCCTCCTCCTCAGCCTTTCTCCTCCTCAGCCTTCCTCCTCCTCAGCCCTTCCCTCAGCCCTCCTCCTCCTCCTCAGCCTTTCTCCTCCTCAGCCTTCCTCCTCCTCAGCCCTTCCCTCAGCCCTCCTCCTCCTCCTCAGCCTTTCTCCTCCTCAGCCTTCCTCCTCCTCAGCCCTTCCCTCAGCCCTCCTCCTCCTCCTCAGCCTTTCTCCTCCTCAGCCTTCCTCCTCCTCAGCCCTTCCCTCGGCCTTTCTCCTCCTCCTCGGCCTTCCTTCTGCTCAGCCCAACTCCTCTTCAGCCCTTCCCTCAGCCCTCCTCTGCCTTTCTTCTCCTCAGACCTTCCTTCAACCCTCCTCCTCAGCCTTTCTTCTCCTCATCCCTCCTCCTCTTCAGCCCTTTCTCCTCCTCAACCTTCCTCCTCTTCAGCCCTTCCCTCAGCCCCCCTCCTCCTCCTCAGCCTTCCTCCTCCTCAACCCTTCTGCTCCTCCACTTCCTCCTCCTCAGCCCTCCTCTGCCTCAGGAACCAGCTGAATTCACACACAGCAGAGCAGCTTTACCTGTGTGAATAACTCTTAAAAGATTAAGAAATTGAGGAGCTGTCAGGCACAAAAGTTTTTCTACCTACATATGTTTGAATTGCCTGTAGAAAGTTGTGTCAAAAAATAGCAGGTAAAATTTATAAAGCATCACAGGCATTGCTATTTGCTTCACAATTGCATCACATCAATAAATTGTGAGATTCGCCTCTGTGAACAGAAGAGAGCTAGGCTGAAGTCTGACTTTGGATGTTAGGGTCTTGTCAAGCTCCTACAGAGCTTGAATGGATAAAACCTGGGTGTCTGATGGCTGGACTTACTCTGCAGGGAATGCAGCAAGGTATGGTGCACTCAGGAGCGACACAGCAGTGGTATTTCATATTTCCTGCTGTTTCCAGACCTGGTCCATGCTGCTTCAGCTTCAGCTCAAACTTTTGAAAGATCTGATTCCCTTTTGGAATCTGTGTTTTTCTGCCTACTTCAAGAACAGGGTGCATCTGGTGAGAAGAGCAGACTCACCATTGTTACCCTCAACACACCAATTGGTTCTTCAGCCTCATTCACCTTGGACAGGTGATTTAGTTAAATGATGGGATCTAAATGTCTTCACCAAGACTAAGAGAAACTTGGCATCTGCCCAGGATTTGGTCAGTGCTGTTTCTGAGCTAAATGGGAGACAAGCCAAAAAAAAAAAAAGTTATTTCCCTGGCTCTGAGATGTTTGCAAACACTAACACAGTGCCCATGGATCAGACACAAGTTATGGAAGTTCATTAATTTAAATAGTGATCAGGAGCCTCACTCTGTTCCTCCAGTTTGTGTCATGTTGTTGTGGAGGCATCTACAGACAGACAAAATAAAGTACAGGCTGTGACAAGCCCACAGTGTTTACCACATGTGGCTGAAGTGAATTCTACAACTGATCTTCTAACAGTTTCAAGCATATTTGCCTTAATAGTGTAACACTAAATTTCTATTTTCAGGATTTTACTGCAGGTTTGAAGACTACTTTTGTGACACTTTGGTTTCAACAGAAGTGTTTTTTTTCCCTTCATGAAACAATGATATTCACTAGGTGATTTCACAAACGTTCCTTCACTGGAATGGTGTTACACCTTAGCTTGCTCCTGAATCTTCTTTTGGTTTTTCTCATATTTTTTTCTCAGTGCAGCATCTCAGTTCAAACTGTGACTGCGTGCTCTTTGTCAGGAGCTGCTTCTGGGCTGATAGAACCATGTAGAACCCAGCAAGATGGGAAATGGGGGTTGGGGCTGACAAGTGCCACCAGAACACCATCAGAACCTGTGACATTGCACAGATTTGACTGTCAGAGCTCCAGTTCTCCTTGATCCTGTCTCACAAACAGCTCAAATCAAGGCTTTTCGCAAGAAATTCTGCTTAAAAAAAAAAAATAAATCTGAAAGTGCAACAGGGCAAACCAAACTACACCAAAATTCCAAAATGTTTTCCTCAGGAACATCCCAACCTTGCTGTCATCAGTGGAAGCAGCAGTTTGCTCTGAACTCAATACTGCATTGATCTCATCTGTGCCTTCATGCAGAGACATCAAAATGTGTATTTGGTTTTTTTCTAGTATAAACTTTTAAAAAGAAAGAACCAGTCCCCTGTGGAGAAGCATTTATATGAGCTGACATCCTCTCTTTTCAGGTTCCAAAAAGTGGTGATTTCAGTGCAGGAAGGTGAGACTTGTCTCCAAGACCTTTTTCTCTTGGGGCTGCAGAAACAACTGAGAGCCAAATTCTTTGCAGCCTAAATTAGCTGAGGCAAAAGAAAAACCAACACTCTGGGGAAAATTCTGAGAGAAACAAAAAGAAGGAGAGAAAAAAAAATCTTCACTTGAAAAAACCCAAACTTTTTAGAATAAAACAAACTTTTCAAAATAAAATAGATTTTTCAATTTCTGAGACTTTTAGGCTAATAAAAAAGGTGTCCTTTCCTATTAAGAAAATTGCTTTCACTTTCCTGCAATGAGGAGAGCTTTTAACGATGGGAGAAGTTGAGTGTAGCTGCTGAGGAGCTGAAGTGGGGATCCAGCTATCAATGCGTCACCAGCTAAATGTGATTTGAGATGCAGTTTGCTTTTCTGTATCTCAGATCTCAGGGCTAAACCACAAACTGTACATGACACAACTAAATTAATATTTAAAAATAATTACTTGCTGCCTGAAGGTAAACAGAAAAAGGGTAAATAATTGATAGCACTGGGACTGCCACACTGTAACTCTGCTGAGCGTTTATGATGTGCTGTGAAGGTTCAAAGGGATTGCTCGTCTGCTGCCTCTGAAGGAGGGTTTTTGCTAATCATTCCAGGGCTTGTTTTGTCAGCCAGCAATGTTTTCAGAGTTTGAAGCACCAGAATAGAATGCCAGCTTAATTTAGGTGAATCTCTAGTTTAATTTACTAACTTTCATTCCAAGATTTGCATTGTAAATGATAAGGTGATTTTCATATATATTTTTTTTCTTTTAATTTTTTTTTTTTTTTTTTAGCCCATCAACATCTGAAGGGAAATTTTATGTGGTCTGCTGCCAAGAATGTAGAGTAACTTGCATTTAAGGAGTTGTTACATAACATGCCACCCTATGACAATACCTGTCTGCAGAGCCTGGTGATGCCTTGGGAGCTGGTGGCTCTTCTGTTTCCAGTGGTAAAAATCCATCCTCTCACAGCCCAACACGAGAATAATCAGTATTCAAAGTGGCAGATGACTGTAAAGAAAGGTCAGTGATTTCAAACTGATTAATTTTCCCCCTCAGTCAGAAAACTTCTCACATGGATTATTATGATTATTTTTATTATTATTATATCTGCTGCCTCCACAAAGGACATCATTGTTTTCTGATGTTGAAGCACAGCATAAGCAAACACACAGGTAGTGAGTATGGGGAGTCAATAGCTACAGGTCTGCAGGATATTTAAACACAGAGCAATGCACCTCTGTGGGGAAATGATCTTTAGGTAAAACTTCAAAAGGAGAACAAAATGGTCGGCAATGCCAGCTGGGTTGGGTGAGCCAAGCACTCACAAAGTTTTATTTGCAATAGATATCTCAGTGCTAGGGATGGGAATGTGGCTTCCTGCCTTTGTGGCCAGTCAGACCTTCAGTAATGGCAGCTTCTCTAATGCTTTGCACCGCCTAACACTTTAGTTTCATTGCCTGAAAATTCAATCTAAACTTTCATTTCCATTTTGAAGAAAGAAAAGTCAAATTCTGTACTCAGATGCCCAAGCATGAGGGTCATTTGAAGGCACAAAGTATTTCCCACACTCCACTGAACAGTAGCCAGTGTTTCAGTGAAATCTGGGAGACCTTTTCCAGCTGCTGTGCATCTGGAAATGAAAAGGAAGGATGACTAAATAGAAAACATGAAAACATATGGAACCTCTGTCACTGGAGATTGGCAACATGTAAAAAAAAACCTGTCTGTTGTTTAAGAGTGCTCTAGTTCTCTCTCTTTCAGCCCTAGAAGCCCAGGTCTGTATAACTGAGACACATAAAAACTGAGCACTGAGTCTCAAGTGGGAAATAGAGGTTTAGTATATTAGGTCCAAGCTCAATGTTTATAGCAGGAAAATCAAATTGCCAATTTTCATGTTTTAAAACTATGATTGCAGCATTTGGATTGTCCTGTATGTTCTAGCTGCACCAGCCCTCACTTACATGAGAATCCCCACTCTCACTGTAAAAAAGAATGCTATTTCTAACCCTCATTGTTTCAGAGGAAGGCCTGAAAGTGTGGCAGGAGGCTCCTGAAGCAGAAGGGGACACACCACTGCTGTGCTCTCATTCCCTTACTGCTGGGCCAGGGAACTCCTGCATTTGCATGCTTGGTGTTCCCAACGCAAGGAAAGGCAAAACAAAAAAAAAGCCAAAAAAGAAAACACAAAAAGGAAGCCAAAAACAGTCTGCTCTGAACTCCATTCCAACATTCAGGTCACCACCCTTCTCCTTTCTTCCCCACACCCAAGACCACACACTTGCACTTGCACCTCCAGGCACACGTCTGCCTGCCAACCCAACGGAGGTTACAATCTCACTGCAGTTCTGGTTATCTTTCAAAGAAAAATGTCCTAAAAGAAACCCCAGGAGCTCAGTGGTGCAGCCCCACCCCTGGCCACGGAGCATGACCACACTGGCAGCTCTCAGGCTGTGCAGAGAAAGGGATTTCTTCTTGTTGGGAAGGTGGCCAAGGGGTGTTATAGGAAGAAGCTGCTAGGAGGCAAGTCATTGCTGTTAAAGCATTTGCTGCTCTGAGGGAATGAGGAGCATTGAGACAGACTCGGGCATCTCCAGCCAGTACAACAATCACTGGGGAATTTTAGTTTTTCTTCTCTGGATTTATTTTATGTTAACTGCAGGAGTGTTTCATCAGACGCAGGCCTTTGCTGTATTACCAGCTTGAGAAATAGGAAAATGGGGATTCTGTCTTGAACACTGATGTCTTCATTCTGCAGGACTAATAACATTATTTTAGTTTAAAAATCTCTGGGAATATCTACTGGGCTGACCACTGTGGTGCTTTTTCTTAATGGGGGATTAATTGGTATTTCTAGAAACAGAGAACAATATAATATGAATTTTGTTTGAGATTTCTGCCAGGGTAGTAATTTGGTGTATTATGAGGTTAGTCCTGCAGAAAGGACAGTAGTGAAAATAACTACTGGGCCCTGACTGAATTAAAACCTAAAAGCTTTCACCTTGAAGAGAACTTGCCTTGAAAACATTTATTCTTTCAGAGGTGTATGCCAGCAGCAGAGCAGCCATCCCAGTGAAGCTTCCCAGAGAATGCAGTAATACATGCAATAAAGAGATTTTTCTAGTGAAATACCCACTTGTGAACTGTTCATGGGTATAAGAAAAATGGATCTGAGGTCTTGCCACCTGAGTTCCCTTCCTCTCCCTCAGTAGGTTATCAGCATGAAAACAGGAAATGAATTGGACACCATTAATAAAACATGAAGCCTTCGTGTTCGGGTTCTGTGCTCTGTCGTTCAAGTGAAGAAGACACTGTGTGAGAAGGAAACAGAGGAGTCACATCCACAAGTTCATTTACTCTTTTTAACTACACAGCAAACTTTGGCTTAGACTTGGAACTAAACCATTCTTTTCTTCCCCTGAATTTATTGAAAAGCTTTTAAGCCCTCATATAGAAAACCTGAGGGATTGTTACTGAACTGTGAGTAGTCTTTCAGAACATAAAATGTTTTCCTAATAGATTTTACCAATAATTAGATATTGTCGATACTTTTTTTTTTACTCAGAAGTGTCTTTGACTGTGATATAACATTTTAGACCTTGTTTTCCTGCATTTATTTTTGGAGCTGTTGGTGTGGCACAGACTGTTTTTCACTGTAATAGATGTCCTTTTATTGCCAGCTGCTTGTTTGTGATTTCAGCCACATCCTGAGACATTTATCTTGCTGGTTTTTGGGGTTCATTTTGCTAGAGGAAAATGTATGATTGGCCCATCTCATAAAATCATTGTTTTTCACCAAAGAACAAATTACTAACCTTGAAGAATAGAGACCTACATGAAGCAGACTGAAAGACCCCCCCACTGCCAGCACCACCACCTTTTCTGTCTGTACTTTAAAACCATCTCATGAAAGCTTATGGTCCCAGCAGCAATCCAGGGATGAGAGCTTGCAAACTTGTTAGGGAAAAGTCATGGGAACAAAAGCAGAAGACCCGGTTCAGCCAGACAAAGAAGACTTCTGCAGCTGTAATAAAGGCTTGGTTTGCTCTATGGGGGAGTTTAATTGCAAAATACTTAGCATAGGTGAATCATAAGAAGCCTAACTATAGGAAGAGGTTAACCACAGTTGTAGGAAAGATTCATCTGAGGCTACAATAAACAAGTTTTTTGGTGGGAAGGAACCAGAAGACTCTCCTCAGCTGTGGACAGGCCCACTCTCGAAACTCAGAGGTTGAGCTGTGAGTCCAAAGCAGCTCCTCCTGACTTTAGACGGTTTTTTTAGGAAGTAGCTAAGCACAAGGCCAGGTGGAAAGATAGATATTTGTTGTTAGTGGGAGTTTTTATCAGACTGCTGTGGCTGGAACCACGAGTTCATCTCCCATGGGAGGCAGTGCTTCTCATTAAAGCCTACCACAACTATAAGGGTAACCTTGAGATTATTGGAACTTCCATATTTTTGTACAAACTGACATATTCTCACTGTTAAATAAATATGGAAGCACTTCTTCCTGGATCCTGGTCAGGAAAAGGAGGCTCCAGTCTCAGAGATTTTAGGCCAGCTCCAAATTCCTTCAATTACTTCTGTGTACTTTCCTTCAAAATAACCTGTTTGCCAGATGTGCCTCTTGCTTAATTCCTGAAATGCAAAAGTAAGACCTCAGACTAGGGGAGAAACCTGGGCAGTAAAGCAATCCACAATCAGCAAACTTTAAAATTCAGTGTTAAAGTCCAATTCAATTAAACATTTTTCTTTGCAGCCATCTATGAGTTTGATGATAGGAAATTGGATTTGATTCATTCCATACAAAGGGACAGTCTGGTAAATGTACATTCTCAGCCAAACCATTAGTTCACTAGCAGAGTAGAATCATGTTTTCACTGAAATTCATGTTACCATTTGGTTTCCTTGTTCTTGTTGTCTGGCTCCATCCATAACAAATGCAGCCAAGCTCTAATTCTCAAACTGTTTGAAGTTAGTCTCATGAGAGATAGGCTAGACAATTCATTGGAAAATATTCAAATTATTAATAAGGTTATTGCTAATTGCGCAAAACGTTCTATATTAACATTTTTTATTTCAAAACATCTTTTGTTACTTGGGGTTTGGGTCACAAGATTTGATTTTTTACAGTATTAATCTATTGTACCTGGGATCCACCTTCTGTTTGCAGTTTGAGGTTATTGGAAACCAAAACTGTAAACATCTGTGGACACTGAAGAATAATGCAGCTGCAGGCTGGCTGGGAAGGGCTGAGTGGGAGCCTGAGTGAGCATGATCAGTGGAGTGGATGTCTAACTGGCTGTGTGCATGGAGGGTACCTTGATATGACAGAGGGGATGTGAGGCTGAGCATGATTTATGGGGAGTAATCAGCACTGGAGCTCCAACAGGAGTCTCTTAACTTAGATTAAAACACAGCAGCACCTGCTGCTTGCTGCAAATACATTTTTCCTGGAAAAAAGAGAGAGTTAGCCTTCTGGAGTGTTTTCTAAATAACACATCTCTGTGCTTTTTTAATTAGTATGTTAAGTAGCCAAAGAATTCTTGCTGAAAATGATGCCTTGGTTACATGAGCAGAGCCCATTCATTTCCCCAGCAGAGGCACTGAGTACCCAGGGCTGTCTGGAAACCACCAGCAGTGACTGAGGAGGGTGGACTGGGATGGAAAGCTGGGTCCTGCCAGAACTCTGAGCCAGGCCCTTCACTGAATCATTCATGGCAACTTCCCTGCTCAAACTGCATCTGACTTTTATGGAAATATTTCCTGTGACTACATTTTTAGCCCGCTGCCTGTAGGAATGTCTTACATCAGGCATTTTTTAAGGCCTTTTTTTTCCCCGTTGCATTTTGCCCAAACTTTCCCTTCCCCAGATCCACATCAGTGCTTCTCATGCTTGTGTCTCTGCCCCTCCCTCTCCTCATCCTCCTGCATATTCACATTAACTGAGAGGTAATTAGGGACTGATTCTGTCCTCTGAGTGTTTGTTTCTCCAGACTATGACTTAAATTCTACCCTCCTGCAGCAAACTCCACTGAGATCTTAAGGACTGGTCCTTTTGGGGGTGCACTTGCTGCTGTATCTAGTTCTCAACACAAAGTTCTTTGATATTATAATGTTGTAATGGCAGGAGACCCTGGTTAAGCAAAACCAGAACTGGCTGTCCCTCCCTCCCTCGGGGGTTTCAGGTTATTAACAGGGCTTTGCTCAGCTGAGCTACAGGGATCTGTCAGGTCTCTGCCCACATTCCTGTCTTGCAGCTTCACAATTCTCATACTGTTTTGGAAAGCAGGAACAAGGCAGCTTGTATGGTCTGCCTCTCATGGCCACCAATCTTTTGAAGTTCGAGGTTCACAAAATCCTGCTGTCCGTCTCTGCCCCACAAGAGGAACATGTCTGTGAACCAGACCCTCTGTGGGTTCAGTCTCCACCTCACTTGTGGCTTGGCAGTGCCAGTGCCAGGGCAGGCAGCCCCTGATGATGAACCTGGGCTCCCCCCTGCTCACTAGCCCTGCTGCTCTGCCCCTTGGGAGCCCTGCTCTGAGTTTCCTGCTTTAAGCTCATTATGCAGCATTATATCAACTGATTTATTGCAATAAAAACTAATCCTAGCAACTGCAAAATCATTGTCCCAGGTGAAACAGTATTTTGGAATTGTTTGGCACCACCTACCTTCAGTAAGCCCCTGTTACACAGGTGTTTCACACTGTTTACTCCACTGTGTAACATGGAACTGATACCAGCATGAAATGGTCTGCAATCTCTTGCTTCTCCCTTTCCTGAGCATCCTCACAAGCAGCAAAGTTGCTTCATGTGCTCATTGAAAAACCCTCCAGATCTTGTGCTGGAGCATCCCCTGTTCTGGGAACCTCACCAGACCTTCATTCCCATTCTGTGCTCTTCAGTAGGTGCACTGCTCTTTAAGTCACATCAACAAAAGCTACCAGATCTGTGATACTTCTCAGCCCTGTAGCAAGGAAAAGAAGTGGCATTGGAGCCAGAAAAAGAGTTTGGTTCTTTAGAATCACGTCTTGGTTTGGGATCTTTTCATTTGCCTCTGGCGTTTTATGAGCCCTCCCCTGAGTTTTTCATCCTCTTTCAAGGTGCTGTTAAAAACCTCCTTTTCAGTTGGCTCAGCTTGCAGTCTGTGGTGGGTCTCTTGCCCTGTGCACAGGTGTGCCCTGGGACTGGGACAGGCATCACCTGGCACACATGGCTGAGAGGCTGCTGGCCTGCCTCGTGCTGCAGCTCTGCGTGGATCTGCCAGCAGCACCTGAGTGCTGAAAGCTCCGTGTCCCACAGGCCACCCCCTGCTCTGCTGGATCACTTTTTGGTTTTTGTTTGTGCCGGGTGAGCAGACTGGGTGGTGATGCTCAGCACTGGGTGGTGATGCTCAGGACTACATAAACAGGGTGCAGCCCAAAACTTTCACATCTGCAGCTGTAGCAGAAGCAAGAGAGGAAAGCCAGGAGGCTGCATCTCCCTGCTCCACTTCTAGCCTGACCAGGGCCACAGGGCAGCACTGTGCCAGCACCAGGGAGAGGGCTGGCACTGGGTTTTTCTGTATGCCTCAGGATTAGTCCACCACAGCCAAGCATGCCCAGATTCTGCTCGGTGGCATCTGTGCCCAGCACCACGTGCTTCATCGTCATGTGCTGAAGATGGTCTCTGCTGGGGCTCAGCAGGGCCCCCAAGCCCTGGGCAAAGTCTGGAGTGGAGCAGTGATCAGAGCTACTTTAAAATCTCCTTAGAGAGCTCCTATGACATCACTGCTTGTGTCTTGGTGTACCATGCCCAGGACAGTGGCCTGCCAGGCACTGGGCATGATTTCTGGTGTAAACTTGAGATATCTGGAAAGGAGAGCCTGACTTCAGCATCTTCCAGGCAATCCCAGTGGCAGAAAGTATCTGAGGAATCCCACAGCCTCACACCCAATTTTCAAGGCCAGCATTTCTCCCAGCATACACAGCCCTGCCCAGGAGGCTAGCCAGGCTACATTATCTGGAGTTTGAATCTGGACATGAGGAGGCAGGTGCTGGGAAAAACAGGCAGGCACATGAGTAGTCAAAGGCAAGAGCAAGTGTTTCAGGTCTGCACACTCAGCACATTGTACCCCATCCAAACTGGGCTGGGGATGTTGAAGCAGGGAAACAAGGAACAATGAGGAGTGTTGCAGGGCTTCTGGCAGACTGAGCACAAGGCAGCACCAATGCTCTGTGAGATGGGGAAGGGGATTTTGGACACAGAGATCCAAAGATCAAGAGGAAAATTTTAGGGAAAAATCCAAACACAATGGGCTGAAGTTCCTGAGGGCTGTGATGAGAGACCCTCTGCCCCCTCAGAGGCAGGCCAAGGGGTCAGCATTCCACACCAGACTGGGTGGGATCTCCATCTCTATGGGATGCCCAGCTGCAGCCAGTGCCTGGAGAGCTGCACTGGCACTTGGCACCCTGTGAGGCCTCTGTGCATGAGTGTTCATCTTCCAGATAGAGCCTCAGCAAGGAGAAGGTTGATAGAATTTAAATGGGGGAGCTGGGGACTGGTCTGTGCTGGGAAAGGTCTCAGGCCATGACCAGGAAACATCAGGTGCACGGCAGGGGAGTTGGTTCCTGTGCTGGGAGGTGCCACCAGCACAAATCTCTTAATAGTCTTTTAGTCTCAGCAAGGCCTTAAAAATCAATCAAAGGATTAGCTAAGCAAATCTGGTTTTGTGGTACATGATCCAGCTTTGTGCAATTGGATCTAACATTGCTCAGACTGTCGCTGGTGACAGCTTGCTCCTGTGCCACCTGCAGCTGCAGGGCTGGGCAGGAATGGCTGCAGCTGGCAGGGAACAGAGAGAGGAGTGGGATCCCACCCCTGGCAAACCCTGCTCAGGAGCAGGAGTGCCAGAGCACAGCAGCACAGCATGGCTTGGGCCAGCCTGTCACTCCCTGCCACCAGCGTGTTCTCTTCACTCAGAAGCTTCTGAGAGCTCTCAGAAGTTTCTCCCTGCAGAAGGGAACAAGAGCCACTGAGCCCTTTTCATGAGCTACTGGCTTATATGGCTTTTGTGACACTTTTCTCTCAGGAGCAGGTAACCACTGTGATCCCTTTTCCCTCACAGTGGGGGCTCCCTGGCCCCAGAGCTGAGCTGCACACAGGGACCAGACAGACCCTTCTCCCTCCACATGCACTGCTAAGCTTCATCCCCAGAGGACCATTTTTGAGCTGCCACCAGTGAGAGAAACAACAAGTCTCCCCAACAAGTCTCCCTTGACATTCTGGCTCCTGGCAGATCAATACTTTGATTCATTTGATGACAACAGCAGCAATCCACCCAGCTGACACCTGGCTGGGTCTGTTTCCAGCCTGCTACAGGAGTGTTTGTGCAGCTTCTGACAAAGCAGTTTGCTTCCCCTCAAGCTGAAAGTTACTCCAAGTGACAAGATGAGACCTCAGCCCCTGACAGGACCTGAATCCCCCAAACCCACTGTGGCTGCACAGCGCTGGCAGAGCTGGATGTGGTCACTGGACTTGCTAAGCAGTCACAATGGCCAAGTGATGTGAGGAATCACGACACATCGCCCCCAGAACTCAGCAGTCTCCGTTTGCTGGCAACGTTTTCCTCTGCCCCTTTTTTCCCCCAGACTCTTCCACAACCTGTGGCCAGGTTGGTTCAGTCTTGGTGCGACATAACACGAAGTGATGCCTGGCTGCTGGATTATCCTGCTCCCTGTAAACTCGTGAGCCTCACAGCTCTGGCCTGTCATCCACTGGGAGCTCATCTATGCAAATCTGCTCCAAGAAAATGAGGTCTATAAATAATGGACACCTTGGGCCTGCATGTCGGTACAAGGTAATCCATTGCCCTGCTTGAAATGTATCCGGCTATATTTCATGCTTCCATGTGAAAGTTACAAGGAATGAAAAGTACCCAGGATAAAATCCAACCTGTACTCTCCTTCTGACCTAAACAAAAGAGGCAAAAAGTTCCTCAGAGCAAACTGGAACTGGTGTGGCAGGAGCCCAGTCCTTGGATGCTGTGCTAAACACTCCTGCTGCTTCTGCCTCCTTCACAGTGCCTGCTCTCCTCCCTGCTGGTTTGTTCACAAGGAATGTGAGAAAGCTTATTGATATCATTTGCCCAGCAAAAGGCTAGCTTAGGTGCTAACCAAAACCAGACTGTTCAGTTTTGTTGCCTTTAAATATTTTCCAATGGAATGTATTTGCCCCACAGCAGTTGAGAGGCACTTCTCTCCTGACTGCTGCTTTGGGTGGCCCAGCAGTCTTGGGAGCACAGGTCACAGAAATCCAGGTAAATTTTTCAATTCTTTCCCTCTCCTTGTTGACAAAGAATTTATTTACATGGAAAATATTCAGAAATGTGCATCAAGGTTGGTGTGGGGTATAGAGCAGCATCCACAGGAGGCACAGCTCCACAGGCTGTGATTCCTCAGCCTGAGAAATGTGACTGAGGACTGTGAGCAGTCTCTGCAATTGTGAGCAGCATGAACAAGTCACCCAGAGGTGTCTTGTTCACTCGTTCTGGTTCTTCAAACAGAAGAAGGTGGCTCTTTGCACAGTGTGTCATTTATCTGCAGAAATCTTTGCTGCAGAATGTTCTGCATGCTGAAGGTTTACATAAAGAAAAAAAAAAAAAAAAGCCAGACAAAATTATGAAAATTATGGAAGGGTTAAAAAAGGCTACTGGCTATTGAATAACAAACCTCACTACTGTCATGGGAGATCTCTGCAAGCTGTCAAGCCCTGGGACTATTCTGGAGAGGCACTGGGTGAGCTTTGTGCTGTCCTGACAGTCCTCCTGACACCTCTGCTGCTGGACAGAGCATTTTTCCCCTGACCTCCTGCAGGCATTTGATGTTATGTGCCTGTGCCTCTCCTCACCCACGATTTCCACCCAGATTACCTTTTTCTAAAAATCACGGATTTAGTGTTACGACTAAATTCTGCACTAATATATTTTTGTACTTTGAAAAGCATCTGGACAATTCTTTCTGAAAGCACCTTCTGGCTACCCATAGAGCATTCTGAAAAGGATGAGCCTTTAGAGAGGCTGGCAAGTCATATAAATAGTAAATACTATTGGTTCTGAGAATTGAATTTTCCCTGGGAAGTCTGAATCTCTAGTTCTGTAACAGCTTGGTTATCAAATAGATGATTTATGTCTTATTAGGTATTTCCATCTGTGGATGGAAAAAGGTTCCATTGCATAACACTGCCAGAAGTGCCAACTTCACTGCCAGAAGTGCTTTTGGGCCCCCAGATCAGCCTATTTAAATAACCAGCTCAGATTTTGGGGTGCTCAGGCTGGTGGGTGTGCTGGGAGGTCCCTGGCCACTGTCAGCACCCCCCAAGGACAATGTCCACCAGCAGCTCTGCCCCAGAGCTCCTGCCTCTTCTGAGGATGGCTCTTCCAAACTTGCATACAAATCTCAGTTGCTTCTTTTCCAGCATGTGTTTGTTCACTTTTGGTTAAGCTTGACTGAAGGAATCTGGGTTTTCTGCCATTGTGGGGGAGTTTTGCAGTGCAGCTGCCACAGAGGTTCAACCTGGCAGGTGCCAGAGGAAAAGGACAGTGTCTGCAAAGCCAGGTGCATTCCCACACTGCTGTCCCCATCTTCCACCTTGTCCATCTGCTCTGCTTCTGGAGGGTGAGCTGGAAAACAGCAGTGCCAATGGCAATCATTTGTTGAGAGAGAATCACAGTGCTGAAGAACCCTGAGAATTTTAATTACTCACAAGTACCACAGGATGCATTGCTTTGAGCAGTCACTGGGAATAGATTATCCTTACATGTACAACAAAGAACCTGGGAACTATTCACAGGCAGGTAAAACAGGGAATATTGAAAGAGTAAAATGAGGGAGAGTGTTGACATGAGTGAAAAGAGGAGGGAAATACTGGGCTCAGTGCCTGATTCCTGATCCCTAAACTGTCTTACTATAGTATTGTGAAAGTAAGGAGGAATAAACCTAATATCACAGCTCCTCCATCAAGAAACTATGTATTAATACAGTGCAGCTAAGGTAATTAACCAAATCGGACTTAGTCCAGTGCTGAAAGGGATTTCTTCCCCCAGGGATAAGCAGATGTCTCAATCTAATTATACAAGTTATTTAATCAGAACCAGAGGTCGGGTATCTAATGAAAATACTTGGTAGTGTTGGGGGGAAGCTGCAGCTCCGAAGCAGTGCAAAGGGGGTCCACAAGCTTCCACACCAGTGCAGCTTCTAATGTTCTAAGTTACTGTACATAACTTTAGGATCTCAGGATAAGAATCTGAAAGAAAAAAGAACACATTCTAGCAAAAGTCAGTGTCACTGCCTGGCATGGAAAGAAAATTCTTCCAATAATGTCCCTGGTGCTCCACCCAGCCAGAGTGCTGACACAGGAACAAACAGCTGTTTGTTCTGAGGCAGCTGCTAGGTCTGTAGTACCGTTTGGTGAGCCTTGCCTCACCCAGATAAGAACTGTAGCAGGTGTCTAAACCTGCCCAGAGTCCAGGCTTGCCAACAGTGGGGGTGCAGCTGTTAACAGCACAGGCTGAGAGGGAAGTGCTCACTGTGCTCTCGGGGACAGGCAGAGCCCCTGAACCCCAATCCTTGGGATACACAGGTGTCTGACAACCATTCCCACTGGGAAGGCTGTGCTGCTGCCATCAGCACTTCCTGGCAGGCACAGACTGGGACACATCCAAGCTGCCAGCCACAGCAGGTAAAAAGCAAAAAAAGCATCTTCTGTGTTGTTGCTGTGAATTTAGTTGAGAAAGTTGTAGGAAATGTTGACCCAAATAAGTGGGACTGGGAAGAAAGGAGTTCAGAACAGTAGCCAAAGCGAAGAGATGACACATCATTGCACCATGACTGGAGAGAAAGACCAGATCCTGAGGGCCTGTTGACTGCAGTGGGAGTTTGATGGCCCACAGTACAGTTAAACAAAATACAAGAAATACAAGTTGTGGCACTGATCAGAGCTTGGATGAGACAGTCCTGTAAGCAGTCTGAGAAGTCCTGGGCCCATGCCAGTACTTGCAACACGCAGGAACAAAGAGAAATTTGACTTTGAACTCTGCTGTCCTACATCCACAATCACAGAATAACAGAATAAGCTGAGTTGGAAGGGATCCACAAGGATCATCAAGTCCAGCTCCTGGCCCTGCACAGAACCATCCCCAAGAGTCACACTAAGTGCCTGAGAGTGTTGTCCAAACACTTTTGAACTCTGTCATGTTTGGTGCTGTAACCACTGCCCTGAGGAGCCTGTTCCAGTGCCCAGCCACCCTCTGGGGCAGAACCTTTTCCTAATATCCAACCAAAACCTCCCCTGACACAGCTTCAGGCCATTCCCTCAGGTTCTGTCCCTGGTCACCAGAGAGATCAGCACCTGCCCCTCCTTTTCCCCTCATAAGAAAGCTGTAACTGTGATGAGTCTCTCCTCAATCTCCTCCAGTTGAGCAGACTAAGGGAGATCAGCTGCTCCTCACACAGCTTCCCCTCAAGGCCCTTCACCTTCTTCATTGCCCTCCTTTGGACACTCCTTCATAGCTTGCTGTCTTTCTTATACTGCAGTGACCAAAACTGCACACAGAACAGTTGCATTTTCAAATGCTGTATAAATAATACCACTCCTTTCATCACCTGCTCCACACCAAACACCCAAGCAATCTGCCCATGAATGAAACCTAGCTGCCTGTGCAGAGCCCAGTGGCTCATGGCTTCAGGACCCGTGCAAAGCCATGTCTGCAGTGTTCACTGGGGGATGGCACTCAGCTGGCTCCTGTGACACAGCAGGAACCACTCCTGCCTCGTCAACAACGCAGCCCAGTGGGACACAGACAACCTACATTCAGTCCTCTGCCTTCTTTGAAGCACAAATAGTTTATGAAAAGGAGATTGAGGAACAGATCTTTTCTAAGACTTGCCCACTTGCCAGCTCTGTGGAGCTGTAAGAGTCTCTGCTTGAGAAGATTTCTCTTCTAGAAGCAAAGCTGTGTGATATCTGTCATTTCAGATGGGATGATCCCTCTTTGAAAATTCAACTAAAGTCAGTTCAGTTGGAAAGGTGAACAGCTCAGGGTTTGTCTTTACAGGGTGCAGCAGAATGGAAGTTTGAGATCAGGCAGGGGAGCAAGGTTTTGACAGTAACTCCAGTGAATGTCCATTGTCACTGGAACCAGCAGAAACTATTCTCTGAGGACAATGCATGTCCCTAAGGCAGGTCTGATTGGGAAGAGGGGCTGCAGTCAGAGGCACTGCCCTCCTGGCACTGGCCATGCTCCAGGCTGAAAGCAAACATGGAATTAATGTCTCTTCCCATGCAAGTCTGTGGAGAGATTTTACAGGCGTCAGTGGCAGCAGGATCAGAGTAGAATCTTAAGGCTCTTCCCCTGGAGCTCAGAGGAGTTTAATAGAATAAAGTCTAAGTTGTAATTAATTGGCTTCTACGTCTCCTACAGGAAAGAGTTAATGAAGGCACAGCTTGTCTGGCCAAGGGGCTGGGGAGACTCCTGTGGGCTGACTCACAGGTGGAAAACCTGCCAAGGCACCGAGCAGGCTCCTCATCCTCAGCTCCTCTGCCCCAGCTGCAGCAGTGTGAATCTGTCCAGCAGCGTGGCTGGAAAGGTTTATCCCCTACAGCACCTGCTCTTCTCACTCAGTTCAATGCCCTTGGTTTGCACAGGAAAACTTTGTCTTCCAGGTGAGACCCTACACATCCAACTGTGTTTTGATGTTTCCATGGTGATTATGGACACACCCCCCCCATAAGTGCTCTCTATGGGACTGAAGGAAGCACAGGTTAATAGAACTATTTAAATTACTAAATTACTAATGAAATGGCCAAAGAGAGGGCAGAAACTTGTAGGTTGCTGAGAAGCAACACACAAAGAGAAGTCAGTGGTTGAGTTGGTCAAAGATGAGCCTTAGAACTGGCCAGGTTTGATATTTTCATCATTGAGCTTGGCTCAAAAAGAGATGAAATGAAATTTTTTGGTGGCACCATCCTTACAAAAGAGCACGTAGTGAGATGCTGTCCCAGGCATTATCTTCCACCCCAGTTGCTCACCACTTCCCTTTCTCTGAGAATGGGAGCAGTGGAGAGCCACCAGCAGCATCAGCTCTCTACAGCTGAATTCCAGATCCCTGTTCCAGTGTGAGCAGAGCCAGGTTCACACTCAGTGTGCTGGGATGAGGGCAGGGAGAAGCAGAGTAATCTGAAGGCTGGTGTCTGATTCCTGTTCTCCAGAAGCACATCTTCACCTGAGAAGTTAATTTCGTTAAAAATTGATGTTTTCCTTTCTTTTGAACTCACCTTCTGCCTCAGTTATCACAAAAGGGCTGATGAAAATTCATCAAAAGTGCAACAATTATGACACAGGGACAGTTCAGGCAGAGGAAGGACTCTTGGTCTTGAGAATAACCTGAATTACACCACTTTAAATCCATACTGGCAAAACATAAATATATGGATTAGCACCAATACAGAAGATCAAAGCCTGAGGTGGAGAGTTTAAGCCAGGCATAGTTTGTAGTAAAAACAAAATTACAGGGATTCCTCCCTTCATCTCCCAGCACTTGCACCTCAACCTCACCACAAAGGAAATTTCTTTCTCCCTGTTTTTCCGTATCTGTACATTTCTCAAAACATCTCAGTTTGGGAAGCCAGCCTGGGAGGTGTGGGGGCAGACAGCTCTGGAACTGTGCATCATTACAGTAACCAGTGTGGAGAGGGGTGAATAAAGGAACACTCATTTCCTGCACCAAATATGACTGGAAAATGTAAAAATGAACCATTCTCTGTACAATTCCCCTTCCTCAGCAATCAGCCTTTGCAGATTTCTGGATAAGCACAAGAGAGTTCCTGACCAGGTGCAGGTGTGGTGGTTCCTGAGCTCCTGTTAGTGCACTCCAGTGAATAACAGCTGCTTCTGCTCCATGTTCCAGCTGATATTAGATGACAAAATCAAGTGATGCCACAACCATGGACACCTTCATCTGCTGAATGCATAACCTTTCTTGCTGAACCCCCACCAAACTCACCCCCAGGTCTTATCTGTTCTAAACTGAGTATTCATTCATGTGGTTGCTTTATGTAAGCTGCAAAGATCCTCATCAAATAGAAACCAAAAAGCTTCATTATTAAGGTGGAACTGAGCTGAGAACACACAGAGTGAAATTACCAACCTCCTGTGTTATTTTGGGAAGAAACACTCAGTGCCTCGGGCAGCTGCTGCTAAGCCCTCCTGTTACCCCTGACCTCACTCAGGGATGAGTCTGGGTTTAAGGTGAAGATTTCGCCTGGCCATTATGCAGAGATAGGAGAGACTTCCCCAGGGTGAGGGGGGCAGAGCTCTCCAGGGCTGGTGGGCAGGGACACCAGCAGCAGCAAAGGAGAAGAGGGGACACTGGACCCTGCCCTACCCCAGCAGAAAAATCCCATTTGGATTTTGGAGAAGGGCTGGGCCAGATGGAAGAGGCCAGGGCAGGCAGCTGCTCACCAGCTATCACTCTCCTTACTGCCTGCAGCACCACCACAGCTGGGTGACCACACAGCTGGGAGCTCGGGGCAAGGATGTTTTGTGCACACAAAACTCCACAGCACTTGAATGCTGGCATTCATTGAGGGTAAATACCAACATTCCTGTGCTTCTGTGCTCTCATTTATATTATAAATGCTAATCAAAGAGTTTGAAGCAAAAGACACTCAGAGAACTCAGAATGTACAGGCAGCAAACGTATTTCTATAAAGCTGGAAATTAATTCTGTTTTCCCTTTCTTACTTTTACTGAATCCAATATAGATTTGACCCAACTACCAGAATTACAAAACTCAGGCTCCACCAGCCAAGACTCATAACATTTTGTTCCTAAGCAATGGGTAGTTGCAAAGACAAGGTAACATTTCAGAAGGTAAGAAATCAGTCTCCAAAATTCACACTTCTGAATAATCAGCTTTTCAGAAGCAGCTTGTTCTCCACAGTAAAGAACAGCTTTTTTTAAATCCAAACCCTTCAGCAACATTAACATTCTTGGTGCAGGTCCCTGCCCTGTCATAGCTCTTATCTCAAGGACAGCACCTCGACAGCAAAATGCCACATCCGTCACATGGGAATATCAGCAACTGCCCAGTCATCTTGAGCACAAATAAAGTGCACAACCCACAGTCCTGTGTCCTATCAGCTGCTTTCTAAAGCTGCTACATACCCCTCAAAACACGAGTAAGACTCTTTGTTTCATTATGGCCCTTCCTGGGCACACAGGATGAACCAATTTCGTATTTGTGCAGGAAGGCAGGAAAGCCAGGAGAGGCATAATGCAGAGAGACACTGCAGCACCACACACGTGCTCCAGGTCATGCAGAGCCACTTGTGGAGACGGGCATGTGCATGTATTCATCTCTGTGCACATGCACAAGCCCTGCTGGAGGTGGAGTGGGGTGAGCAGAGCTGGTGGGTTATCCCTGCCTCCTCCTGCGTGTGCTAATCCTGGAGGCTGTGCTGCATGCTGCTGGATGTGTGTGTACATCTTTTTCCCTTTGTTTTGTTTATTACTTTTAATCCCCTGGGGCATATCTCTGAGCTGAAGAACTTTAGAGCTGATATAGCTTTTTAAAGTGGGGATTATGTAAATGCATATTATGGGGCTTTCATAAATAGGGATTATTTGTCGACTACATTTGAGCGCTTCCTTTGGAGCCATTAAGGTCTGTTGTGTAAACAGGAATTTAGTGACTGCCTAATCTAAATTTCATTGATTCAATAAAAGATCACAACAGCATTTTTTGCATTCATTTTGGTCTCATGAGAACTTATTTCTGGACAATTTTCAAATAATTACAGGACTGTATATGACTACAGCTAATCACAGTGAGCACACCTCACACACTTGTATTTACTGTTCTCTGTGATTTATTCTCTAGTTCTCTTCCTCTCTAGTTTTATGGCTAAATTCACTGTTGTCCCAGCCACTAACCTGTTAACTCACCAAATTAACCTGTCACTCACCAGATTAAGAATTCTGCATGTTTAGATGAGCAAAGAAAAAATAAGATTTTGCCAAAAGGCATAGCCACCCAAGAAGTTGTAAAAATTTCTTATCTGTGCTCCTAGATGTCCTAGATGAAAGACATTTAGGCAACACGCTAAAAATTCTGGGAAACACTGCCTCTTCTCAGGGCAGTTTCACACTTACAGGCAGATTCTGCTTGGAGAATTGACTCTTGGCCTCCTCTCAGCTGACAGGAAATGCAGGTGTCCTTCCTTGCTGCAGAGATGGTGCAGAGCCCCTGCTCTGTCATTTTTGTGTTGAGAATAACGCAGGAATAGGAAAGAGGTAGTATTGTAGAAAGAGTAAAGAAGGTTTTACTCAAGAGAATTGCGTGGTTTTTATAGTGATATGACAGATTTTATTTGATTGGCTAATTGAGAAAAGCATCTTCTTCACACACTGTCTTTGAGAAGAACAGAAAGACCATGTAGAAAAGCACTACTTGTAGATTGTTTATACTTAAAAAGTTATCACATCCTTACAACTCTCTTAAAAATTCTCACAAGCCGCTGTGAGAAACTCTCGCCATTTCTCTCTCTGTGTCCCACGGCATCCACACCGCTCCAATGTCCAGTCCAGATGTTCCAGCTGGTGTCTGAGAGGGGCCCAGGCAGGAGCAGCAGCTGTTCCCTCAGTGCACAGGCCCAGATGTCAGGCATTTCCCGGGGAGCAGATGCCCTGGCAGGACACAGCTCCTGATCACAGAGCATTCCCGAGCAGCCCCGAGCGCCAGGGGCTGGCCAGGGCAGGGCAGGGGCTGCAGCAGCAGCAGCTCCCTCGCTGTGCACAGCAGCCCCAGCTCTGCTCCCTCCGTGCTGAGCCTCCTCATTATTACCATTTCAGTCCTCCCACCAGCCTCAGATCCAGCTGCATTAGGCAGGTTGTGATGCTGTCACAGTCACACAGAGAATGAATCATATCGAACATCGCCCATGGGGTTGTTTATTCCTTGAAGAGGGAATGGACTGCATGCCAATATCCCTGGCAAGGCTTAATGAAGGAACTGGCTTTTGCTAGGAAACCTGGATGCCCTCCTACAGGGATTTGCTGGATGGTATGGCTCTGAAAAGCTATGTAAAAATAGGAATAAATATAATAAAAACTATTTTAAAAAATAGGAAGACACTTTCAACATAATGAAATTGTGGTAGGGTCTTTCAAACTGTGCAACTCCTCAGTCCCAGACCTCAGTGGAGACAGGGATACCAGGAACACAAACATGAGGGTCTGGCTCTCGAAGTTAGTGCTTATACAGACATCTTAATCCTTCCTGTCCTCCTCACTTAGGGCCAGCACCCTCTCCTTCGCTCTTATCTCCTTCATGTTGTTTAATAAAAGAGAGAACTTTGCCACTGGCTCTGACTTCTGGAGCTGGGAATCACTGAGGGAGGAGTTAAATGGGAATTTTGCATCTTCCTCTGCTGTTTGCTGTTCCCAGTTTTTGAACTGTATTTCTGTTAAGCAGAACAAGCCCAAAGCACAATCAGTGCACAATGCCTCAGTTTACAAAGATCATTTGATCAAACATAAACCAGCACTACTGTGTAAACAGTCTGTGATGGGCACCTCAGTTTACCACACATGATGTGTCCTCTCCTTTGGTAATTTCTGAAACATATAGAACAGATGAAATTTTGAAATGCAATCCAGTCTTCAGCCTTTGGAAATGATTAATTCTATTAATGATTTACTGATTTATACACAGCTTATTTTGCATAAAGTTAGAACTGGGCACATTTATTCATTGTGATTCCCTTAAAAATGGATATAAATATCAAAAGCAATTGGCTACCAAAAATTTTCATATTATGGCACTGCATCATGGAGAGTTGACATGAATATGAGTCTAGGTCAGAAAAAATATAGAGAAAATGCTTAACCAAGTATGATATTTTACAGCACGTCACTGAACCATTTGAAAGGCTTCTATTCATTACAAACGTATGCAGTGTGGGCAAAGGATTCCTCAGGAAAATAAGAAAGATAAATTATTCTCCTAATGAAACATGCTCCATGATCTATTGGAACCCATCTCTCCCACAAAGTCCAACCTTTCTCTAGTGCTGCATACCTGAAAAGAGAATATTTATATACCTGGGTTCAGTGAAAGGAACTAATTGCACATAATTCCACAGCATGTGCTCAGTCCCAGACTTGTCCCCAAAGCCAGTGGACAGCTGAGACTGCCAGCAGCAAGGCGTGCCACTCTCCTAGCTGCTCTTTCATGATTGAGCCAAGCAAGGCCCAGCAGCTGCCCAGGCCCCTGACGGGATGCTGGGCTCTCCATGGACCAGCAGCAGCTCCTGTGGGGCTGGCTGCTGCCACCCACCCACTGCAAGCCTGGAGCAGGAGACAGAGCTCTCCAGCCCTGTGTGATGCCAGGCTGCAGATCCAGGGTGAACCAGGGTCAGTGTGGGTCAAATCAGTCATCACAGGGAGGTTGTGGCAGCACCTTCACCCTGTGGCACTGTCACAACCCACAGGGCCACCACTGCCAAGGGCACTGTGCTGGGCACTGTGCTGCACGTGTGCCACTGTGGGGTGTTGCAGCTTGGTCCCCCCAAACCAGCCAAAACTGGTTCTTCAGTCCCAGCATGCAGGGCTGGAGGATCCCGGTCCAAACCAGTGCTTCGGTACCCCGAAGTGACAAAGTGCCCCAAGGCACAGGAAGGGATGTGGCACAGCTCACAAAAAGCCTTTCAGGAGGCTGCAGTTAATGTCCTTAGCAGCAGCAAGCCACCCTGCCCAGCTGAGGAGAGTGCAGGGCATCTTGACATGTCACACTCGTACACATATTGATCCCACGGTTCATTGTGCACCAGAGCCCTTGGCAAAGGTCACTGTCTCTGCTCCCGTCCTACAGATGGAGCACAGGGACAAAGATTAATTTTTAGAAGTGATGAATGCTCCTGGTGCCCACCCTGATGCACTTTGGGCCTCAAGCCCCGGATGAAGTCTGGAGCTGGCTTAATTAAGAGATCCCTTGCCCCTCTCCCAGCACTGCCAGACATGTCTGTTTCTTGTTGTCATTGTCTTTTCCCACAAATTCCTCCACCCTTTATCCTGTGCCAACCCTCAAACCGGCTCAGAGACTTGCCTCTGAGGCAGCATCCAAGACCCACATTTCCCATGACGCCCAAACAATCTCAGATCCTCATTTCTCGGCCCTTGCTGCCCTATGCCACGCAGCGTTTAGGAAGGAGCTCCCACCTTTCCGGGGTCCAAGTTTACCAAAAAAGCTCAATCGCGACTTTTAACGTCCCAGCTTGGTCTCGACTGCGACGCAGCCCTGTGGCTGAGCCCCAGTGGCCACCCCCGCACACCAGCTGCGGGAGCCAGCGCTCCCCACCGGCCTCGCAGCAGCCAAAATTCAGCGGCAGGGGTGCGGGTAGAGGGTGAGAGCAGAGGAGAGGGCAGGAGGTACGGGCAGGGGGTGCGGGCAGGGGGTGAGGGCAGAGGAGAGGGCAGGGACCCCGGCGCGCGGCTCTAAAGCGCGGCGCGGGCGGCGCGGCGCACACGCGATGGCCGCCGCCGCGCAGTACCTGCCGCGCTCCGCCGCGCTCATGCACCCCGACGGCGACCGGCTGCACCAGGGCACCACGTACCGCGAGGTGCAGAAGATGATGCACCACGAGTACCTGCAGGGACTGGCCCCCGCCGCCGGGCACGCCGTCGGGCTGGCGCACCACCAGTGGCTACCCAGCGCCGGCACGGACTGGGGCAGCGGTGGGGGCGGCGGGGGCGCGCACCTTCCGCCCGCCGAGCACGCCAAGGGCGGCCCGCCGGGACCCCGCGAAGAGCTGTCCGCCGCCGCCTTCCACCACCGCCCGCACCTGGTGCACCAGCCGGCGGCGGGCGGCGCGGCGGGCGGCTGGGCGCAGGGCGGCGCGCACCACCTGCCGCCCATGTCCCCGCCGTCGGGGCAGCCGCTGCTCTACGCGCAGCCCTACGCGGGCCTCAACGGGATGCTGGGCCCGCCGGCGCCGGCGCTGCACCACGGGCTGCGCGACCCGCTGGGCGCCGAGGAGGCGGGCGGCCACGAGCTGGCGGCATCGCCGCCGCCGCTGGGGCCGCCCGAGCCGTCGGACGAGGACGCGCCCAGCTCCGACGACCTGGAGCAGTTCGCCAAGCAGTTCAAGCAGCGGCGGATCAAGCTGGGCTTCACGCAGGCCGATGTGGGGCTGGCGCTGGGCACCCTGTACGGGAACGTCTTCTCGCAGACCACCATCTGCCGGTTCGAGGCGCTGCAGCTGAGCTTCAAGAACATGTGCAAGCTGAAGCCGCTGCTCAACAAGTGGCTGGAGGAGACGGACTCCAGCACGGGCAGCCCCACCAACCTGGACAAGATTGCGGCGCAGGGCCGGAAGCGCAAGAAGCGCACGTCCATCGAGGTGGGCGTCAAGGGCGCCCTGGAGAACCACTTCCTCAAGTGCCCCAAGCCCTCGGCGCACGAGATCACCTCCCTGGCGGACTCCCTGCAGCTGGAGAAAGAGGTGGTGCGGGTCTGGTTCTGCAACCGGCGGCAGAAGGAGAAGCGGATGACGCCGGCCGGGGTCCCGCATCCCCCCATGGAGGACGTTTACGCACAGGCGGACACTTCGCCGCTGCACCACGCGCTGCCCGGCGCCGTGCAGTGACTGCCCGGTCCCCGCGGCCCCGACGGCGGCGCGGGCAGCGGGGGACGCGTTTTAATTTATTCTCAGACTGGCCCGGCCGCCCGCTCCGCGCCCCGCGCTCTATTTATTCGCCCGCCGGAGCCGCAGCGGCCGCCGCAGCAGTAGCCAAAGGTTTGCGATCTCTAATTTATTCCCTTCCTCGCGCTGCCGGGAGGCGGCGGCGCCCCCGGCTCGGCCCCTCCTGCTCTGCCCGGCCCGGCCCGCCCGGGGGGACGCTTCGAAACCATTTCCCGGCCCGTCTCTATTTATTTCTAACCGTGCGCGGAGCTCGCACCCTCCCGTTGGTGGGTTCGGTCCGGTCCATTCCCTGGGGGTTCGGTTTTTGTTTGTATCTCTTATTGCAAAACCAATGTAGACTGCGAGGGTACGTTTCTATTTATGTTATAGTAAATATTTTATTACTTACATAAACCATTTACCCAGGAACCGGTCTCGTGTCGTCTTTGCAGGCTCAGCGCTGCGGCCGGGGGAGCGCGGCCGTCGGGGCCGGTGGCGGCGGCGCTGCCTTGGCCGAGGTCCCGGTGCCGGTGGCCGCCGGGGAGCCCCGTTCCCGGTGTCGGCGGTGCCCTGCGGTTCGCAGCCGCGGTGCCCGGCGGGGTTTGCCCGCCCGCTGTCGCGCTTCGGGCGAGCCGCTTCCCTGCGCGGGTGCGCTTTGTGCGCTGCCGTGTTCCCCGCACCTTCCCGCAGGGTTTTCCTGATCCGAGCGTGTGAACGGAAAACAGCCCGCACGGAACTTTCCTCCCGCCTGTCGCAGGGGTAATCCACGCACGCTGGTGCTGCCGAGTAGATTCCTTCTGCTCAAACCACGCTCTCACTTTTTCTGAGGTCACCAGCTTTCCTTGTCGTGGTTTCCTTCCCGAATATTTGGTGGTTATGCCGAGAAAGGCTGAAAATACAGTTTCTGCGTTATCAGTTCTTGGAAGAATGATCCTGCATCTCTGCTTTAAACCTTCTCTTGCAGCACCGAGAAAAGTCGCATGTGAGGATTGTTTGCCTTTGCAGGTCCTTGGATTCCTGCGGTGTTTTGTGTGTTG
This sequence comes from Pyrgilauda ruficollis, assembly GCF_017590135.1. NCBI lineage: Eukaryota > Metazoa > Chordata > Aves > Passeriformes > Passeridae > Pyrgilauda > Pyrgilauda ruficollis. The sequence goes on from NW_024526377.1 coordinate 2,835,766, forward strand.
GGAGAACTTTTGAAATATGTTCCCATACAGAGCTCTTGCACTGATTAAATACTTGATCGAAATCTGGTAGCAAAGGACCAAATTCTTTCTTGTTAGTTGGCTGAGAATTTACTGATGTTCTCAGACATCTGGCACTGGATGGTTTCCCCACTTTATTCAGTACAAATTACGTGCTGTGAAAACAGAAGCTTTAAAGGGGTTTTTCTAGTGGAAGCGCTGCATTGTGCATTGCAGTTTATGTATAATTCTTTTTAATATATATAAAAATTTCTAACATACCAAATGTAACTTACTCTTGAAAATTTATACTTGAAAATTCTTGTCTTCGTTGCAGTTTGATTTTGTTGCATTTTGTGCCTTTGGTGGGGGTGTCTATTATTTGTCTAAGCAATGTCACATTTGCCATTGATAATGTTATAATTTAGTGCATTTTCAATGTTTCTTATAATGTAGCTATTCTACATCAGCTAATACAAGACTATCAAGTTCTCATTCAAAATTCTAGTAAACTGATTTTTGAGATTTTAAAATAAAGTCACTTTGAGCAGTTATTTCATCAAATACCCTGTAAAGAAATGGTTCACTTTGTGATACAAACCAGTTAGTGCATGCTGTGGGTTAGGGTATTCATAACTTCCCTTGGCATGCAGAGCATAATACAAAATCTCACTTAAAGGGCTTAGTGTGCAGTGTGTGTTCTGTCAGCTTTTGCTACAGGCTTAGCTTCCTTTTTTGTAATAAGATTGGTTTTTATACAAGAGCAGAGAATGGTAGGGCTGTGGTAGAGATCCTGAATTCAAAAAGTTTTGCTGTTTTTATTGAATCTTTACTAATTTCTAAGTAGCTGTGCAGATGTAGTAGTTTAGATGATACACTCCAGTAAAAAAGTAAAGGAGGAGGATGATTTAAGGGTTTGAGTCAATCTATCATGACAGCATTTAAATTAATTTCCATTTCTGAGAATCTGTCCTTAGCTGTTACCTTGTGTGTTCCCCACACATGCACCATTGTTTTTAGTGTTTTGTCATGCTGTAATTGCAGCCTTTGCTTAAGAATTTCTGTGTGGCAGCCAGGCTTTAAGGGAAGAAGAAACAAAACTGAACAAAATAGGGTTTTCTTTTCTTTTATTTGCTTGTTTCTTAAAGAAAACAAACTCGTTTGCGTTGAATGTTTAATTGTGCTGATTTTCTATAGCAGGAGACATTTCAGTAACCTCTTCATTCTGAACTAACCTGGATGGCAAGCAGGATTTGTATTGATACTCAGAAGGGCAGGGTCAGTTTTCACATTGTGTTCTGCTAAGGGATGAGATGTGCAGTGAGTGCTGGGGAGGATGAGCACCCTTGGGTTGTTCGGTGTGTCACATTGTATAAGGCACTGGCAGCCCTGCTGCATTAGCTCTCTCGTGCTGTTGAGCAGCAAAAATAAAAATAAAATACTCTTTGTAGATCTCCTTTCTGCAGTGCCGCAGTGCTCAGCTGTTCTAAAAATCAGATGCCCCAAAGGTTTGCCTATCTTAGAATAACTTGTTAGTTTTCCTGGTCAGGGATTAAATGGCAATTACTGGAGGAAGACTTTTTTTTTTTTGGTGGTTGTTTCTCACTAAGGTGAAACATGACCTCATACTACTACATCAGTAGTAAAGCAAGAAAAGTAGGACTGTGGTGTTGGTACACTAAAGAAAAGCAGGTGTCCAAGTACTTATTTAACAAACTAAATAGTAAACATACAAAGTAGGAAGTGTAGATAAGGAACAGAGGCACTGCCAGTGGAGTTTAGAGAGGGGTTTAGGTCTGGCTGATGGGAAATCCTTGCTCTAACCCAGCAGCACTCTGCTGCTGAGCAGTGCCTGGCTCCAGCAGATGCCCTTCAGACATTCAGGCTCTGCTGAGTCCCGTGGTGGCACCAGGCTGTGCCTGGGGCAGGTGCCATCCATCACCAGGGGCTGGGGTGATCTGCTTGCCTTGCCCGCCGTCCAGAGGGGCTGCTGACCCAGGGTTTACCTCTCAGACTGCTGAGGAGGTGACCAAGGGGTCTTTGGCCAGCTGGGGAAGTTGGTACCAGGCGAGTGCAGCCCTGGTGTGGGCTCAGCCCTTCCCAGGCTCACAGAAGGGTGTGAGCTGTGCTGTGCCACCCTTGCCCGGGCAGAGAGCCTCTCTGTGAGCTCCAGGGACAGGGGAGGGCAGCTGTGCTTCCCACATGCTGTCATTTTATATGCTGGTTATTGGTAATTTTAGGGCATTGCAGTTTTCTGTTAGGCAGACAATATTCAGCAGGGTATCACTTTTTCCCTTTTCCTTGTAAAAAGGTGGACAGTTGCCTATCAGCTTTCATGCATGCTTAGGACAAGGTTGTAGTATTCCAGTATCCAATTTCTTCCAGCTTTCTTGTCTTACAGTATTATTGCTGCCACTTGCAAGAGCAGGGAATGCTTGCTGTATAACAACTGCACAAGTGACTACAGCACAGCAGTTTGCCTGGCGAGGCACAGTCACTTGTAATTAGTAATGCCATGTTCATCTTATGCTTTCCACTGAATCTGGTCTCTTCTGAGGGCTGCCCAGCCAGAGCTGTGCCTGATCCCAGCACAGTGCTGTGGTGCAACTGGCCCCTAATGAGCTAAGGCAGCAGCTGAAACACTATAATCTTATCACATGAAAATTCGGAGCATCAGTATTAACACCAGAGTCTTGTTCCCAATTTTGCCCACTCCTGCTCACTCTCTCCCCTAGAAGGAGAGATTTCAATACCATCGGGTTAAACAAATCTTGTAATTCTGTGCTAATGTTGTTTGCATATATTTTAATTTTATGCTAACTCTACTGCTGGTTGTTTGGAGCTGGATCAGCCCCAGGACAGCTCAGAGTTGTCACCTCACAGGTACTGGGAGCAGATTTGGGTCCTGCCGGAGGGCAGAACTCCACAACTCTGGAATGACCTCTCCTTAGCTGCCTTGTGTTTTTCTTACAGCTGGGCTGTTTGAAATGAGCCCATCCTGGCTGGTGACTCGGAGCTGGTGCTTGCCCTTGCCATGGGCTGGGGAAAAGCACTCACAGGGGCTCTGCCTGCTGCCAGTGCCTGCTGTCCTCCTTTCCTCTGCAGCAGATCAGCCCCAGCAGGGGCAGGAGCAAGCTGAGGTTGTTTTAAAATGCTAAATGTCCATTGATGACAGTGTCTGCCCTCGCTAAGTTTAATATTGCTGCTCAGGGGGACCAAGGCCAATGTACCTTCCTGAAATGGGCAGCTCCAAAGGTTTTCTGCAGGCTTCCAGCAGCGAGTACAATGTGGGCTCTGAGCAGCAGCATCATGTGTGTGCCTGTGTAGGAAACACATGGAGAAGGAGCTCGTTAAAGTCTCTGATGGGAGCCACCACTGCGCTGTGCCAGGCTGATTTATGGGCGTTCAGCTTTGCTCCCACTTGTGATTTGCTGTGAGTAGGTGTGCCCAGCAGCAGGGACGTGGCCAGCTGCACTTCCTCAGGTGTTCTCCGGTGTCCTTGGAGGAAGCTCTGCCCGCAGAAGTTCCTCAGTTCCAGTCTGAGCTGACACGACCCCGTGTCTGTGCCGTGCGTGGGGATTACCGGACTGCAAAGGCTGGGTTAAAGCGTGTGATGCTGCACACACCATCAAATGTGCATGTTAGATCAGACCTCATGAATATTTCATAGTCCCTGATATCACATTATTTTTGGTGTTGGGCAAATTGAGCGTTATTTCTTGTAAAGGTTTTACATTGTTTCCGTGGTTCACACGCTGCTGAGAGCACTGGCTGCAGCGAAGAATGCTTTCCATTCATGCCAAACTTTAAAGGTGTTACTTTATTTTCCTTTTTCTAACCTTTATTCTGGAGCATTCTGCCTGATCAAGGCGTTTGTGCAGCACCAGGAGCATCCAGAACCTGTTTCCTTGTGGACTTTGGCTTTTCCCAGCTCCACAGGGAGATCTCTTTCCATCACTGGACCAGATTCCCTAGGGCCAAAACTCTCAGCAGTTACCACAGCCACAGAGCAGGATTTCCTACAGAATGTTTCCAAGCTGGCAGCATGTTTAGGGAAGGTGGATGGCTCACTGAAGCTGCTCAGCTCTGTCTCAGGAGCTGCACCCCAATCAGCTGTGTCCTTCAAAGTAAATCAGTGAAAGAGTGCACAAAAACCTTCTTGCAAATATCACATATATGCACGAGAGGTGCTGGATGCTCCATGGAAATGCCAGCTCTGCAGTCAGGGACCAGCAGAAGGTATGAGAGAGCCCATGGGCAAATGGACATCTTTACATTTTACTCTATTTTTTGGGTTTGTTTGATTTTTTGGATGGGGTTTCTTTTTGGGTTTTTTGTTCGTTTTGTTTGGGTTTTTGGTGGGTTTTTTTTTAGTTTGGTTGGTTGGGTTTTTTTGGGTTTTTTAGGTGTTGTGGGGTTTTTTTTGGTGGGTTTTTTTTTTTTTTTTTTTTTTTTTTTTTTTTTTTTTTTTAAAGAAAATCTGTCCTGTGATTTTGATTCCCTGGAGCTCACTGTGTATTAGTGCCTCTCAGTCACACTAAAGGCTATACAACTGAGATTATACTGGATCATAAATCTGTAGCCAGACAGAACTCTAGGAAATGAATTTACACATTTGCATTTTTTGCAGTGATTTGCAGAGTAAAGAGTCAGGCTATTGCATTAGATGTCTTTATGTTTGGAGATGTTTTAAATAAATAACTAGTTTTAAATTGGAGATGTTTCTTCAGTCATGTTTAAGATTAACCTGGTTGTAGGCAAACCAACAGAAAGACAGGCAATGAGGGAGTTGTACACGAGGGTGATGATGAGATCTGCTACATCACAGGCTTTGCTCTAAAATGCTGTCAGAGCTCCTGGGTTTTACTCCCACATCCCCCGTTCATTTTCCTAAGAACCATCAGAAATGTTTAGGATTTTTTTTTTTTTCCCCAGTGTTTACTTCTCACGAAGTGATACCATAAACCATGACATAAAGTTACAAGGGTTAATTTACCCGGATTGCTGGGCCACCTCAGCAGGAAGATCCGCAGCAGCTGAGATGCAGAGGGAATCTCATCCCCTCTGCGGGAAGAGCATCCCCGAGCGCGGCAGGGACCGAGCCCCGCTGCCCTGCTCCCCGTCCCGCTGCCGTGCCCGTGCTCTTGGTGTGCCAGCAGCGCTCCTGGCCCTGCTGTGGAGGGCAGGACGGGCTGCTTGTGCTGGGAAAAGCGCTGTGGAAGGGATCCCCCCCGCCGCTGGATCCAGCCCCAGCTGGCAGCGCAGCCCCGGCTCGCAGCAGCAGCAGTGTGCATTTTTTATATTTTTATCTATGTTGTTTTTACGGCCCGTGGCAAGCGTGTGGCAGAGCTGTCTGCAGGAGCAGTGACGTGCCGCGGTGTCGGACATTGTCCCCTGCCCTCACCCCTGCCAGGTGCAGCTCGGAATTTCTCTTCCTCAGCACTGAGCTCCGTGTCCCCTGTGCCTCCCTGTCCTCGGCAGGGCTGGAAGTGCCAGGAGCGTGAGAATGCTCAGTGCTCAGGACACTCTCAGGATGCTTTTTCCCATTCCATGGCATGGCTGTCAAAGCATTTGGGAGCAAAGGGATGAAGACCACCTCAAAACCTCACATCCTGCTCCCCCTGTGCTCCCCCAGCGCTCCCCTTGCTGGACCAGATTCTCCAGGGCCAAAACTCTCAGCAGTTACCACAGAGCAGGATTTCCTGCAAAATGTTTAGGGAGGGTGGATGGCTCACAGGAGCTGCACCCCAATCAGCTGTGTCCTTCAAAGTAAATCAGTGAAAGAGTGCACAAAAACCTTCTTGCAAATATCACATATATGCACAAGAGCTGGATGCTCCATGGAAATGCCAGCTCTGCAGTCAGGGACCAGCAGAAGGTATGAGAGAGCCCATGGGCAAATGGACATCTTTACATTTTACTCTATTTTTTGGGTTTGTTTGATTTTTTGGATGGGGTTTCTTTTTGGGTTTTTTGTTCGTTTTGTTTGGGTTTTTGGTGGGTTTTTTTTTAGTTTGGTTGGTTGGGTTTTTTTGGGTTTTTTAGGTGTTGTGGGGTTTTTTGTTGGGTGTTTTTTTTTGGGGTTTTTTTTTTTGTGGTTTTTTTTATTATTTTTTTTTCAAATCTGTCCTGTGATTTTGATTCCCTGGAGCTCACTGTGTATTAGTGCCTCTCAGTCAGACCAAAGGCTCGCAGGATGGGCCAAGCACTGATGCTCAGAGGGTGACTTGGACACCAAAAGCTGCCTGTCCCAGAGCTCTGTGCTGCTCTCCCTCCACCCTCTGCCCAGGCCAGGGCTGGCTCTGCCCAGCAGGGCTCTCAGCCCCAGCCTTGCAGGCTGGCCCAGCCTTGCTGGTGCTGGGGACAGGCACAGGTCAACGTCGTTAAAAGGGAGAGAATTGAATCAATATCTGCAGTGTTTGATATTCTGCCTACTGGAACACTTGTTATGTCTTTAATTACTATTTCTAAAAGCACCGTGGAATGGAAAGCAAAAGGCAGAAATAAATAGCAAGGGGTGATCAATTGGGCGTGAAACCCTTGTTATTGATCACCTTTAACCTCTGCTTAAACTAATGACAGAGCTACCATTTAACTGTCCTCAGGCACAAAGCACATCAATTGCACAAGTGCCACATAAATCACGGTGGGCTGCAGCGGGCTGTGAGTGCCCCTGGGCCAGCTGCCCCTGGGGAGCTGCAGGGGAGCATCCTGCACTGCAGCACCTGCTGCAGGTGAGCTGCTGCTCTGATGTTCTGCCCAGCAAAGCCACATCACAGCTCTCAGGGCAGCACAGAGATGAAGAAGTGACAGTATTTCCCCTCCACGCCTCTTTCCCCGTGGAGATAAAAGAAGATTTGTGCTGCTGAGGATGCTCTGGGTGCCTGCTCCTAACCTCCACGTGCCGTGGCTGGGGCAGCACTGCTGAGGCTGGGTCAGTTTGCAGGAAGAAGGACAGAGAGGGCTCAAAACAGCAATCCTGTGTCAGCAAGTGTTTGGGGAGGCAGTGACATGGGCACAGAAAGAATCACCTTTTCCCACGTGTCTTCAACTGGCTGTGCTGGAATTGCCTATGCTGCTTGTTAACAGGGGTGAAAAAAAGTAAAAATCAAGATGTGCAATGGGCAACAGAGTGAAGTCAGCACAGCCTTGCAAGATAATAACAATAATATTCATTAACATTCAATATACAAATTATCCCTTGAAACCCCAGCCTGGAGATTTGCCAGTTTTCAATACACGACAATGTTGTTTAATATGTTTCCAGCACAAGAGCATTGCCAAGGCTGTGCTGGATATGTGGCATCACAAAACCATCAGCTGAATGTCCTGCCACGCGCAGGGCAAGGGCTGTGCCTGCCTTTTGAGGGGGATATTTATCTTTAAGACAGGATGCCTGTTCTGCAAATTCAGTCCCCCAAGGAATTAGGAGGTGATTTTTTTTCCTTGATGTTCCCTACTCTTGATATTAGTGAAAGCAGAGGGCTTTTAGGGCAGCTTTCACAAAGCTGGCTGTATGCAGAGCTGTTTAGGGAGCATTTGCACTGAGCCCTGGGAAGGAAAAGGGCAGTGGGGTCCCATGGAGCAGTGTGTCTGTCTGTCCATCCCTCTTGGAAAGCTCTCAGGATCCCTCCTGTCTCTGCAGGAACGAGGAGAAGATCCTGTCCCATCTGCTGTTAGATGGGCTGCATGATGCTCAGCACACATTTGGCCCACGCCTGGCATGGCTGTGCACATCCCTGGAGGATTTTCTCGGGAGAACTTGGCTTAATAAACATTTTTCCCGTGTGCTGCCATTTGGAGGGTTTCTACTGAAATCTTAAAAATCGTTTGGGTGTCCTCATCCATCAGCCACTGATGCCACTGATTATTATTGATAATACAATCATTCCTTTTTTGGCCACTCTGTTTCACTTTTTTTTTTTTTTCCCTGCTGAAATCCTTTAATTTGTCACTGCTGAAACGTTGAGAGAGGATTGGAATCTGCCCAGGTGCAGCCTTGCAAAGGCAGCCCAGGGAGGGGAGGCCTCTTGCATCCCTCTGCACCCACCCTCACAGGTACAGCTGAGGCAGGTCTGACACAGCGGGCTTGACATCTCAAGCTCTGCTCTGGCCAGACTGGGGTTCTGAGCTGTGCCAGGGGATCCCTGTCCTGGTTTAGGTTCCCTCAGCCTCATGGTGAACTCCCCAGTGTTGGGAACACCAGCCTCGATCCAGCCCCGCTTCAACCCCCAATTGAAAATCTGAGTGAAAATTCCAAGTAATGGTTCCAAGTAATGGTGGTGGCTCTGTGATCTGCATTCCCCAGGTGTGTCTGCTGGCCCCAGTGACAGGGATGCTGTGGGAGAACGTGAGCCAGCAGAGCTGCTGCTGCATTGCCCCCACAGCCTGCAGGGCACTGACTCCTCTGCTGTGGGGGTCCCAGCTGTGGGTTTCTCTGGGGACAGAGAAATATTCCCTGTGCTCTGGGTTTCCACACTCTGCAGCCTGTGCCAGGACTTGCGTTGACACAGGCAGTGCTGCTGCTCCTCCATGAAGGAATAAGCCATGGGTGCCTTTAGCTTCCACTTTCTAGGGGCTTTTAAGGCCTGGGAGTCTCAGAGCAGAGGGACATCCCCCAGAACCTGCTCTGGGCCCTGCTCCTGCCGTGGAGGGTTCACCTGGTGGCTGTGGGGGACACCAGAGGCTGCAGTCCCTGCTGCTGGTCTGGCAGAGAGAGCACCTCAGTGCTCAGTAAAATCTTCTTCCCTGTCAGTGCAGAGGGGCAGAGCTCCCCACGGACAGCAGCTGCGCTGGGAGCTTGGCATGGATTTGCATAGATGAAATGATTTCTCCTGCCATTCATTCAGTCTCTCTGTCTGCCAGCTTCCCTGCTCCTCTCAGGAATCTGAAGTCCACACAGGGAGCATTCAGCTGGCCACCAGCTCTTTACTGAGCGTTGCTTTGCACAGATGTCCCCAAGCAATGCCATGAATTGTTGCTCTATAGTCACTAAGCTGTTTGGGAAAACATTTCAGATAACTGTCCTACGCATTGGGGTGACTGAATTGATGGCATTTGAATGGTCAAAAAGATAGTGTGAATTGGAAACAATGCTGTCCCTGTCACAGGCAGCAGGAGAATTCCAGCTGGTATTTTCATTGTTAATGATCAAACCCAGGGCACTGTGTGGCCTTAATACCTTGGAAGGGGCTGGAGAAATGCACAAACCAGCCTGTCACTTCCCCTTCTGGATTTTCCAAATGCCAGGGAAGGAATGCTTTTAAAATTGTCTTTCAGAGCTCCACAAGCGACACTGTGGCTTGGCTGTGGGGAGGGGAGGGGAGGAAAGGGACAACAGTCGTGGTAGTTGCCCAAGAACTGCGATGGGCACCAAATTTGGGAGCTCCCTCAGCCCTGGGTGGCAAGGTAGCACCTCTGCCCACACAGGTGGGAGCAAACAGCCAGTGGTGCATCCCATGCAGTGGCAGGCAGCACTGCTGGAGGTGCCTGGCAGCCAGGAGAGCTTTGCTGCATGGGGGCTTGGCAGAGCACAGCCACCCCAGCCATACATCATCCAGAGGAATGGGCACTTGGGTAGCACATTAGAATAATACATCATTAGAGTGCTGTTGCTATGGTGATGTATTAGGGCAATACATCATTAGATACCTTCCACTGATGATGTATTGCTCCAAACGTGGCTCCTGCCAGCACCAGCACAAGGACCACAGGGGAAGGCTTGTCTTTCTGCAGAAACATCACCCTTCCCCTAAGGAAAACCATCTGGGAGTAGTGGCTGCACTGAGGAGACCCAGGGCAGGGGCTGGCCCCTCTCTCCTGAGCCTCTTTGCTGTGACCTGCTCCCTGCTGAGCCTGGTGCTGCTTCTGGGGACCCAGTACCTGCATTTAGTGCAGGTGAAGTGTGGGCAGAAGGATCTGTGATAAAATGTGGGCAGAAGGATCTGTGATAAAATGTGGGCAGAAGGATCTGCGTGTGCTGCTGGGCAGAGGGACAGGATCTGTCCAGGCCCTGCCTGAGCCACAGGGATGCTTTTGGGAGCATCCTGCAGTGCTGTTGGAGGGCTGGCACTGCTGAGCCCCCTGTGAGGGGCTGCTCTGGGCTCCTGCTCCCCGTGTCCTTCACGCTGTGCCCTCGAGCAGGGGCTGCATCACTCTGAGGAAACTCTTCCTCTCCTGTTCCCCAGGTGCCAAACCTGCATGGGGAACCACGGGTGGCACACATGGGTGGCATTTGTGGTGCCCAGGCCCGTGGCAGAGGAGAAAGATGGGCCCCAAAAGGAGCCCATGGCTGCTGCTGCTCACCTTCCCATCAGCTGCTCCCTTGGGATCACTTTTCCTTTGCTCTTCCCCTCAGCCCTGGGGGATCCTGGCTCTAGCCTGGAATGAAACCAAAAAGGTGAGCCCAGGAGAAGTTGCATCCCTGGGCTCTGTGCAGGGCTGCACTCTTTTCAGCTCAGTGGGCTAAATAAATTGCTTCATAGAGCAGATTGGGAAAGGAGGTTTCCTTCACTGCAAAGTATGCTGTGTGCGTCAGATGTAATTTGATTTTAATTAGTGGACAAGAAAGCAGCATAGTTAATAAAGTATGCTCTGCCTTTTGCAGGGATGCCAGTCTTGAATTCCTAGAAAATGCAATCGAATCAGAAACACCAGTGCAAGGTGAGCCAAGGCTGAGCATGTCTGGGCAGGGGCATTGTAAACAGAGTCCCAGGAGACACCCCTGGCCCCTGTGGTATCCCATGGTCAGGATCCCAGCAGAAAAGCAGTTTGTGGAGCTCGTGCTGTTATTTGGTGTGGGGATGCCCCACAGCCTCAGTGTTGTGTGCCAGCTGCACCCAGGGACTGTTCAGCTGGCTCCCCTGCCTGCTCTCAGCTCAGGCAAAGGTGCAGCTGCCCACTGCTTCCCTCCCTTTCTCCTGCACTGGAGGGACCCCAGTGCCTGTCCCAGCTCCCTCGTGGGGCACAGCTGTGACAGGGCTGCTCCTGCATCTCCAGCTCTGCTTGTGGGGTGCGGGCTCCCCAGCAGCCCTGGCTGCAGCTGCTCACACACAGAAGCTTGTGTTTGGGCAGCAGGTCTGCTGGGCTCTGTTCCCAGCACTGTGGGCTCGTGGTTAGACCACTTAAGAGCCAGGCTGCCCCCACATCACCCTGCAGATGCACACTTCCTTCCCCTGAAATCTCTGTGGGAGCAGAGCCTGCCCACTGAGGGCAGGAGGGCAAGAATAAGAGGTTGGTTGTGCAGACTTGAAGTATGAAATAACATCCCCTGGGACTGCCCTGCTGCTGGTTCCCCATCATTGTAAGATGTGAGGCACTCCAGGAGGCCAAGGCTGTGTCTGCCCCTGCTGCCAGTGCTTTTAAGGGTTCAGCACACTGCCCTGCTCCCAGCACCATCGGCAGCACCCCAAGCCAAGGCTGCTTCCAGCTTCTCAACCTGTTGGGTTCAATTAAGAGATAAGGTGAGCCTGTGGGCACAGCACTGATTGCTTACCCCATCTCAAATCATCCCCAGGTAGGGCAGAGGGGTTTGTGCCCTGGCAGGAGCTGGGGGTGCAGCCCTGGTGAACCTCTCCTGGCAGAGGGGACCCGCAGCAGGGGCTGCCCAGCGCTGCTCTCCTGGCAGGAGCAGCCCCAGAGGCCGAGGTAGCGTTATTTAAAGCTCTGTTTTCACCCTGTTCCCACCAGGAGACTCAGCTAGAGCCCACCCTGACACGTCTGGAAGGGAGTGCTTGAGGGAGGCCGTGGGCATCTGGGGGAGCAGAGCTGCCTGTGCCGCTCTGCCCTGCTCCAGGGCCGGGGTGTGCAGGGCACCACAGCTCTGTGAGGCCAGACCTGGCTGTGAGGGATGTCAGACATCAACAAACATCACTGTCAAGATGGACAGGAAAAGGTTATTTATCAGAAAGCAGCCCCAAAAGTAGGATCGCAGCGGTGACATGTGCTGTGGCCTCGCTGCCAGGGCTGCACCCCGCGGGGCTCGGGGGTCAGGGGCACTGCTGGCAGTGCCAGGGCTCAGCTCTGCAGCCCCACTCTGTGCCACCAGGCTGACAGCAGCCCAGCATTCCCTCACTTTCCCTGGTGCAGTTAGGGCTCCGTGGGAGGGATGGTGTCCTCAGAGCAAGGCAGGCTGAGATTTCAGAGCAAGCACAGATGCCCTGTGGTGCTCCCCTGCCTGCGGAGCTCCTGGGCTGGAGGAGCTGTCTGTCTGTGCAGAGACAGGGCTGTCTTCATCTGCTGGGAGCTGTGTGTGGGCATGTGAGTGTGCTTCTCTGTAACATGCTGGGCATTTGAGAACAATGTTTTCCAAAAAAAAAAAAAAAACAGACAAGGTTATTCATTTTCAAGGTAACACCAGTGAGAACACTGAGTTGCTGTTGAACTGTTGATCATTTTCTGGTGATGGCAGTACAGACATTTGTGTGCCATGCTCACCTGTGGCCTCTGTACCTGCTCTGCCCCCCAGGTGATGCAGAGCTGGAGCTGGAGCTATGTAGGGCTGGTGTGGGGCTGGTGAGTGGTGGGGCAGGAAGCCCCAGAGCCCCAGACCTGGGCTGGGGAGCAGTGCCAGGGATAGGCTCAGGACATCTGGTGGTACTCCTGATGCCAGGGCTGTTCCCAGAGGAGCACTAAGGCCTCAGGGGTGCCCTCAGCACATCCCTGGCACAGCTGGGAAGTTTTGCATCCTTCAAGCCTGTCCTGACGCCGCAGTTCAAGGTGCAGCCCCAGTGCTGCAGCCTCCCTCTCCCCATGGCCTCCCTCTGATTAGAGCCCTCAGAACAAACCTGCTAATGCCTTTCCCAAGCTCTCGCCCCCACACTTTTGCCATATAAATCACTATAATTAAAGTGTTTGGAAAATGCTTTGGGAGCCCAGACAAGCATCCCCACATGCTCCACACCCAGCTTGGCAAGCCTGACTTCCTGCTGCACCCACCCTGCTGCCCCAGGCGCTGCATCCCTTCCCTCCCCAAACAGCCAGCAGGACACCAGAGAGCAGAGAGGACCGTTCCCAGGCTGTGAGCCTGCCCCGGGCTCAGCACCTGGGCCAGGCACTGCACCCACACAGGGAGAGGCCACAGGGATGGGGCAGGACCCCTGACAGCCCCTGGACCAGCTGGACATGCTGCCTGTGAGGGGAGACAAGGGAGCGCTGCTGCTCACCTCTCTGTCACCTGCTGGGAGAACCAGTGCTCTCCACTGGCTGCTGGAAGCTGGGAAAGCTGGGGAGAAAGCCCCTTGGAGAGGGCATGGAGGGCACGGCACACTGCACCTGCTCCTTCTGCCCATCGCAGGGGATGAGCCCCAGGTCTGCCCATGGCCCCTTCCTCACCGACACAGAGCAGGCAGCACAGGGGAGCCCTGCAGGAGCAGGCAGGGCTGGCGGGGCCCAGGCAGGAGGGCAGGGCTGCTCTGGGGACTGGCAGAGCCTGCTGGGATGGCCTGGGCACCAGGATGCTGTCCCAGCTTCCCCCTCCAGCACAGCTCTGCAGGGCAGGAGCAGGTCCCATCCTGCCCTAAACCAAGGCACGAGGAACACGAGAGGTTTTAGCCTGTCTTTTTAACTTGGAGCAGAACAGGAGCCCCTTCAGGAGCTGGTGTGAGCCACCACCTGGGGGAAAAAAAGCCATTTTTCAAGCCATGGGCAGCAACATCCATGAAACATTAATTTTTAACACTGAGCCCCTGGAGTGCAGATCAAAGTGACTGCGTGAGGAGGCAAAGGGAAGGAACAGAGCAGCAGGCAAGGAGAGAGAGCTGCCTGAAAGGAGAGGCACAGGCATGCAGCGACTCTCAGGAGCCCTGTGGATGTGGCCAAGCAGGCAGAGGGGCCTGAGCAGAGCAGCTCCTGGCAGGGGGACACCGCAGTGTGTGTGTGGCTCCTCTCCTCGCCATCCCTGGAGCCACCACCACCACCTGGTGGCCTGGTCCCCTCCTGGCCTTCCTTCAGTGACCACTTTTGATGTGTCCCCAGGCCCTTCATCCCCACTCCTGAGCTCCAAGGTTCTCTGCCTGGACTCCTCCAGTGGCTCCCTGCCTCTCCTCTCCTCTCCTCTCCTCTCCTCTCCTCAGCTGACACCAGGAATATTTGCCACTCTGTGCCAGGAACATTTGACTCACCTGGACTTTCCCGTTCTGTTCCCCAGAGCCCTGCTGCTCCCTGGTGCCAGCAGTGCCACAGCAGCCCAGGTGCCAGCCTGCAGCAGGGCCAGCTGCCCACCCAGCAGCCTGGCCACTGTCAGAGGGGGCAGTGAGCCCCAGGGGTCACCCCCAGAGCTGGGGCTGGGCTGCAGGCAGCACCTCGTGCTGTCCCAGGGCTGCAGTGCCAGGTCTGGATCAACACAAGGGGGTCTGGTAGTTTCTGGGGTCTCCAGGATGAAGGAGGAATGATTGAATCTGACTCCGTGTTGTCAGAAGGTTAATTTATCATGTTATGATATATTGCATTAAAGAATATTATACTAAAACTATACTAAACTATAGAGAAAGGATGCAGGCAGAAGGTTTAACAAGAACAATAATGAAAACTCGTGACTTTTTTTAGAGTCTCGACACAGCTGGACTGTGATTGGTCATTAAGTAAAAACAATTCACATGTTGGACAAACAATTTCTAACTACATTCTAAAGCAGCAAAACACACTCTGAGGCTTCTCAGCTTCCTAGGAGAAGAATCCTGGGCAAAGAGGATTTTTCAGAAAATACGACAGTGGCAGGGGGGAGTAGAGGTCACACCACAGATGAGCTTGAACAAAGCTTTGTATGTTTTTAATTTCTTGAGCAGCTCTGTTGCAGAACCAATTTTTAGGCATTTTTCAAATAACACACAGGCGAAACAGAAAGGAAATCCTCCTGTTTTAATCAGAAACCCTGAGACAGGACAAACTGAAGGTCCTTTCTGATTAATCACTTGGGGCAAAGGGTATGCTCCTGTCTCTACAGGTGCAGGAATTAAGTGGGTCCCAGCCAAAACCATCAAACACTATTGCACCCCAGAACCTGCCCCAGGGCAGCCATGCAGGGGCATTCCTGCATCCCCTGCACCTCGGTGCTCTCCCTCTGCTTTCCCAGCCACCAACAAGACTGAGATCCACCAGCAGGGATCTGCAGCTGCCCTTGAGTGGGGATTTCACAGGCTGGCAGAGCCTGTGACCAGGGAACAGCTCTGCTCTTTGCTGCCACTTGCTCTTCCTCAGCAGGGAGGGCTTGGCAGCCCTGTGCAGACAGAGCTCAGTCCTGCTCCCAGCTCCTGCTCAGCATGTATTTTTTACCTTTTAATGAAAGCGACTGAACTGCCTGAAGTTGCCTCTCAACTCTTCTCTGGGGCTTGGATTGCCAAGAAGTGATTGACGCATTTAATGGAGCAGTGGGTGCAGAGGAATTTGGCAGGAGCCCAGGCTCATGATACACAAAGGATGCTGCCGTTCCTGCCTGGGCTCCCCGAGCCTCTGCTCTCCCAGAACACGCTGTCCTGTGGGGGTTCTGCACTCTGGCTGAGCCCTGGGAGCTCAGGAGCCCTGGGAACAGGGCAGGGGCTGAGCCACGGGGCTGGGGAGAAGGATTTGGGGCAGGGAGGGCTGTGTAGGGGCTGCAGTGCACGGCCCTGAGCTCAGGCTGGAGAATCCCAGCCTCTCTCGGAGCCTTTTTGGTTTTTCTGCTGCTCCGGGCAGGGTTTGTCCCCGCGCCGGGGGTGAATGTCGCAGCAGATACTTGCTGCTTTTGCACGCACACTTCGCGTGTGACCCCGCGTGTGAAAGGGGCTTTTCCCTTACATTTCCCGGAGAGAAACCCCCCTGCCGTGCACGGGCTGGTCTGGGAGCAGCGCGCACAGCCGTGCGTGCCGCGCTGAGCGCTCACCTGCAGCTCCCCGCGCCGCACCTGAGCGCTGCGGGCGCCCCGGCCCCGCGGTGCCACCGCACAGGAACCAGCCCGGGCACCTGGCTGCAGCCCCCTTCCCCCGGGAGCGCCGCGCCAGCCAGCCCCGAGGGCCGGAGAGGGGCAGCCTGCGGCTTTTGTCTCTGCAGCCTTCTGGGAGGCACCGCGGGGGGACCTCGGCCGCTCCCCAGCTCAGGAGCAGGGCGAGCAGCAAAGGAACAAAGCTGCTGTCAGCGCCCGGCCGTGGGGGCTGACCTCGGCTTGGCTTTGTCATGTTTGAAAGGCACCCTGAAGCCAGCTCTTTAAAATTAAAGATAATATTAAATAATATAATAAAACTATAATATAATTAATATAATATAATATAATATAATATAATATAATATAATATAATATAATATAATATAATATAATAATATATTATTGAAATCACTAAATAATATAAATTATAAAATAACTAGTAATCTAAATAATATCATATTTGTCGAAATAAAACTAATAATATAAATAATATAATCAAATATTAAAATTACTAAATAATATAAATAATAAAATATAATAATTGATAATATAAAGACTATAATATTTATATAAATAAAACTAATAATATAGATAATTTAATATAATAACTAATAATCTAAATAATATATTTATATAAATAAAACTAATAATAGAAATAGTAATATATTATATTATAATATTAACATTCCTAATAATCTAAATAATATAATATAATAAGTAATAGTATAAATAATAGAATATTTCTATAAATAAAACTAATAATAATATATTACAATTACTAATACTTCTCCTCTGAGTGTTTTCAGAGGGGCACCCATTCCAGATGTCTCTGGAGAGTGATTTCCAGGAGCTAGATAAGGCATTTATTGTGTTTTTAATGTATACATTGCTCATCCCCTGGAGCTTCCCTTCTCCTGCAGATATAAAGGGCAATTTGTAGAGCTTACAAAGGCTTATTAAAATATCATGGTGAAAGGGTGACATAAGCACCTGAACAGAAAAGAATAGGAAATATTTGTCTCATTAACCAGAGACTCAGATGTCTTGTTTCCTTTTCCTTGCTTCTCCTTCCCATAGGAGGGCAACACTAATTTATTATCACGTGTGGAGGGAAAAGCCTGACTCCTTGGAAGATGTGCTGATTCCTGTCTCTGCGCCTGGCCGGTGCTGTGGGGTGGGCAGGCTGGGCCTGGCGCTCAGAGCCTGGCACATTCTTCCAAATAATGCCAAAAGAGCAGCATTTTCTGAAAGCAGCACGGCCTGAGCCCCGTTTGTGTGGCCACAGGCAGTGTGGGCTGGAACACAGCACGGGCTGTTAGCACGGCCTGAACACAACAATTACTCTGGAAGGGGCAGAAAGGGTTAGGGCCAGGCAGAGCTTTAAGAATAAAGGCTTGTTTGGGAGAATTATTCACTCAGTGCCTGCTGTAGGTGGACGGCAGCAGATTAGAAGGAAACATTATCTCTCAGGGCAAGTTCAGAAGGACAAATGAAGCCAAACTGGCACGGGTTGAGAGTCTCAATGCATTATTCTCTTTGCTCTACAAATCTGTGAGAACAAAGTGCTCAGTGTAAACGTTCACCAGGGCCTTTTTTACCCCTGTAGGACCACAAAAGTTCAGCATGAGATGAAGGGACACGTGTTGGCTATTAGTCCACTACAAAGAGCATTTCAGCTTAGAATTTAGAGTCTCATAAAAACATTATTGTCCATATCCCAGGACATTTGTTTGTTAGGGCAACATGGACTGAAAGAAATGCACCCCTCTGCGCAGTTGTGTGCCTCATCAGCCTTACCCAACCTCAGGGGCTACCTCAGGCCAGCCCCCAGCCTCCATCACCCTGAGGACAGCCCCTGAGCCTCAGCCTCAACACCAGCCCTGCCATCTCTGCAGGACAAGAAGGATTCTTGCCCTGAAGAACCTGTCCTGCTGTGTTTTGCTGCTGCAGGAGGTTGCACCTTGCTCAGGGTCCTCTCACCCAACACGCAGTACTGCATGAAGGCTGCACTGACATTTCTGGCTCTGCTCTGCTCACATGTCTGTAGTTTATGTGTTCACCAGGTCTGAGGCAAGGAAGAAGTTTATGTCCAAGTGAAAAAGCCAAGGATCATAGAGTTCTTGCCTCTCCCTGCCCCAGAGATCACGGTCCAGCTCTTGGGAGCACCAAGGCACCTTTCCCCTTCTCTGCCCTCCTTGCTGAGGCTGCTGTGGCTCAGCCTCCTCAGGACTGAAAACCAAAGCCCAGCTGGAGCTGCTGCACTTGGTCCTGGCTCTCTGAGTGAAGTGCAGTGATAGCAGCACGGGGAGGAATCAGAACACAGGATCTGACAGTCCCTCCTGGACTTGCAGGCTGGAATAAACAAAATTATGGACAAGCACTCACGAGTACATCTGTGACACTTCTGGGTTGTGAGCTGCTTGCTGCCTTCCTGGCTTAGAACCATTTTGACAAAAAGCATCCACATGATTTTGATATACTTAAGCCCATGGCCAGGCTTTACAAGATGCTTGGCAATCTATGGGACAGTTTTTTGTTTTGCATTTGGATTGTCTTCCAGCTACCAAGATGATCAGCTCTGGGCTTAGCCAGTAGAGGGAGGAAGGTTCTGAGGACTTTTGCAGTAGGAGACACCCCAGGTCTGTGGCTGCCCCAGGACACTGCCAGGAGCTGTGGGCAGGCAGTGAGCAAGGCTCAGAGCAACCCTCACCTCCCCCAGATCTGTTTGTCCTGCCAGCCTCAAAGGCAGCCAGCACTCAGCTTCCTCCAGCTGCACAAGGAGCATGTGCTTTTAAAAGGCTAAAAAAAAAAAAAAAAAGGTGGAATATATTATCTATTCACAAAGTCATTGTAAATATTAAAGAGCCCATGAGGGGAAATGTCTCTGATGATGTCTTTTCAGGAGTGTGGGAGAAAAATCCATGCAAAGGCACTACCGAGGGGTATGGCCAAAAGGCAAGAGATGCTTTGAACTTGTTCAAAGCCACAGGGTCAGCAGTGTTTCTGGGACTGCTGCTCCCCATCTCTCCTCAGAGCCAGCTAAAAGGTCACTTCAGCAAATCCACAATTTAAATAAAAGACAGAAAGTCCCAGAGAGAGCTATTTGAAAATAAAAGGCATCAAAAGTGAGATAGATGCATCTGTGTGAGTGGCAGAGGTCGTGGAGAGCCTGGGCTCGGTACAGAGTGTGCAGTGCAGGGGGAGGACAGGTACCCCAGGTGCTTCTCAGGGCTGCACCTGCAACATCTGTCACAGCAGGGATGGAGAGGGAGCCTCCATCCCCCTGTGTCCATCCCCCAGCCCTGAGCAGCCAGGGCTCTGGGAGTCTCTGCTGCCCTGCCCCACCAGTACACCCAGTACAGCCAGGCTGGAGAGCCCTGCTGCCACAGCAGCTGTCATGGCCAGGAGGAAAGAAGCATCTCTGGAGAGGCCAAGAGCTGGGAGAGAGCTGTGGCTTGGGAGGACTCATCTCCTGTGCTCCTGAGATGTCCCAGGAAAGGAGAGAAGATCACTGGAAACTCAGAGGACATGCTTTGATTGGAAAGGCAAGCAGAGCAAAGCAGTCCGTGGTGTTATGTAATGCAGCTCTGTTGAAACAGTGAAGGAAAGTTGCCTTGTGCCAATAAATCAGGCAGCCATGGAGGAGCAGATGTGAATCACACCTTGCTTCATATGCCCTGCAGTGTTTTCACTTATTGTTCCAGTTTTAAAGATTAATGGCACTCAGAGATGAGTATTAGCTACGCTTCCATTTCATACTCATTATCAGAAGAGCTTTTTTCAGCATAATTAGCATGGATCAAATTTTCCAAGTGGCTCAGCAGACTGGCTGCTGTTCCTTGGCTGCTAAGAGTGCCTGGGACGTCCCACTGCTGCTGCTGGGTGCACTGGACCCCTGAGCCCTCTTAGCACCGTGTAGCCTTGCAATGTGGAGAGAGAAGGGGCACGGCGAGATGAGAGCTGCTGCAGCCCAGAAAATTAGGGTTGCCTGACCAGGAACCCCCCTGTTCTGCCACAGCTGGTGGGGGTGAGGGGCTGGCAGCCTCTCTGTCACTAAACAGGAGGGCAGGAGGTTCTGGCTGCTGTGGGTCAGCCAGGGGCAGGTGCTGGTGCTCCCAGCCCAGGCAGCAGCAGCCCTGAAGCCCCAGTGCTGGGGCTGAGCTCTGCTCCAGGCTGCTTTGTGTGATCTGTGCCTGCTGCCCGGCAGATCAGGGCATGAAGTGTCTGATACCTGGAGGAGTAAGTGAGGTGAGTTACCTGCACCAGGAGCCCAGCCTGGCTGTGGGGCAGGAGGCCTGGGAAAGCTGGAGGAAGTGGCGGCTGGGGAAGGGAAACTTGCTGGCATCCTCCAGGGCTCACTGGGGCTGCTCCGTGGGGCTGGGGCACGCTGTCCCTGCCGTGTCCCTGCAGGGCTGGGTGTGAAGGGCGAGCCCTGGGTGCTGTGCCTGCAGGGGAAGGGCTGGGGGAGAGCAGTGGGGGCTGTGGGTGCTCGTGTGTGCCCGCCAGTGGTGTGGAGAAGGCCAGGGAGCACAGTGCTGAGCTGCCTGCTACACCCAATCAACCCGTGATCGTTTCTATCATGAAGATAAACTGGCCATTGTTGCCAAAAATAAATGTTAGTGTTCCAAATCCACACTTCAATAGCACCAGCTCATTAGAGATGCATATCATTTGGCTCCAGTCCCACACCTTCTAGCTCGTTATAAATATGCAGTTGCTGCTGGCTCTACCCCAATCATCTCTGCAATCAGAGCTTTTAATTAGGTTAATTAAATTGTATCAAACCTCGCAGGGACGCAGTTCACTGATGCTGATGAGGCAGCCAAAACAGACCTTAACTCTAGCTCTAATGAAGGCCCTGCTGCAGCTAATAACAATGCATAATAAATTAGTGCTTCCCTAGAAAGGTGCATCGGGGCTTGCGTTTCAGTAAATGATGATCTGTATGCACTAATTCACTATTGCAGTCTTTAGGATGCCAAGGCAGGGACATCCTGGGAATTGGTTCTCACTAAATAATGGGCTCCTGCCTGCTTGAAGCAGTGCTGCTCACCTGGGCTCTCTCTAGGCACTAACGGCTTCAGGTACACAACTGTGGGACAACAAAGCAAATATTTGCTGCTTTCACCTCGCCCAGCCCTGGGTTCACTCTTGGTGCCTGGCATCTCACAACAGAAGCAGCAGCAGGTATTTATTCATCTGAAACCTTCTGTAATGGAATTTGGAGAGGAATGTTTTGTTTGGAGGGGAATGGGTGGCTGTGTCCAAGTGTGGCAGCGTGAAGGGGACAGTACCCAGTGCCCAGGCTCTCCCCAGACATCTGCAGCCCTCTTGCTCCTAATCAAGAGGGGAAAGGTCCAAGTGGCCAAGGAGCTGTGGAACAGAGAGGTTTAGGGCAGCCATGCTGAGCAGCAATTAGTCATTCCTGATTTACATTCTGCTCTTTCAACTCCCTGCTGCGAAGCTGCTCAGGCTTGAGTGGAGGAACTCCACCACCCTTTTCTCCTTGGTGCCCTTGGGCAAGACACCTCAGCTGAACCTGGCTGTAGGATGCTGGGGAGCAGCAGGGCCAGGGCAGCCAGTCCTGCAGCTGGAGACACCTGCACCCAGCCCACAGTGCCACTGGTGCCCCTGGGCTGGCAGCACCAGGGGGTGAGCAGAGGGATGATCCAGAGGCGCGTGGTGAGCAGATGGTAACGCACAGGGCAGCGCTGGCAGCAGTGCCATGGGGGGGACCAAGCCTCCCTGCTCTCCTTTGTTCAAAGAACACAGCCTGGGGGGCTCCAGAGGTGCTGGGGGTCCCTCTGACTGCCACAGCACATGGCCACTGATGGAGACCCCACAGTGCCTGTCCTGGGGGGATCCAGGGCCTCCCCAGGCAAGCCAGCTTCTGTTGCCATGCCCCAGGGACCCCACTGTGCCCTCCAGTCTGGGTCAGGATGGGAAAATGGAGCCTACAGGAAAGCACCTGAGAAGCCTAGGGGCTGGTGATGGCTCTCCTGCTAGTATAATATATTGTTGCAGCTGCCTGGAGATAATCCTGCAAGTGTAATCTGCTATTAACGTTTATAGACAGTCATTATCAATTGAGTTCTTCATGACTTGAAGAAGGAATTACACAAATTGTTATATGGCACAATATTATTGAGTCACCTAAAACCTGAGCTGTGAACCTGGGGAATTTTGATATCTGTATCTTTCAAGCTGCAGGGAATCTCCTTGCTAAAGAACCTGTTGGTTCAGCTTTTGATGCTATAATTATCACAAACAAAAAATAGCTGAGGGCATTTTCTCGCTGTCCTTCCCCATGAGGACCCAGCTAGAGGATGGCAGATCCCACTCCTCTCTCACATTAAATCCTGTGCTGTGGCCCAGTGGGCTGGGTTTTGGACTCAGTTATAAGGTGCTGGCTCTTTCCAGATGCTTGCAGAAACATTTCAGTATGAGGATACCGAGCTAAAGGCTTTGGGAGTCAAAGAGCAAGGTCTTTGAGAAGGTGTGGATTTTTTCCTGGATGCCACTGGGAACTCTGCAGGGCAGCAGGTGTGAGTCAGCCCTGTCTGCTAACGTAGAGGTTCAGAGATCAGCACCTGCCAAATCTTTCACCAGTGCAGGCAGGAGTAGGTGAAAAATGTTTGTGCACAAGAGCTGGCACCTCCTTTTAGTCTGTTATGGCCACAGGATGATAAACCACAGACTATGGGATTTGTAGCCAAGCTTTGGAGGTCAGCAAGCAGCCTGCTCAATGTGACCACCACAGATGGAACAGCGCTCTGATTTCCTTTTGTTAAAACCACCATGGCTTCCCAGGGAAAAGTAAATCACAACAGGCACAACTTTTGCTACCAGGCTGGGTGTCCTGGCTGGTAGCTCAGCTCCCAGGAGCCAGTGGACACCACCACGCCCAGGACAAGCAGTGTGGCCAGTGCCTGCTCAAAGAAAGCCTGGCAGCTGCCTACTGCATCCCATAACAACTGGGAAGATGCCTTTCTTCCAGGGAATAGGGCACTTGTGCAGTGGGACGGAGGTGGACAAGGCCAGGTCGCTGTTTCCCAATTCCTGCTCCAGGATTCCTTGAGGCTCTCCCAGCAGAACTGCTGCTTTTCTCTCCCATCCCTTTCAGCAGCGCTCTGGATGCAGGTAAAATTAATCAAGGGCAAGGATTAAACATCTATTTAAACCTTAGTCTAAAAGAGCTTTCCCCTGGCAGGCAGCGGGACGCCAGGAGCGCGGTGACACCGCGGGATGTCCCCGAGCCCGCACGGCGACACCGCGGGATGTCCCCGAGCCCGCACGGTGACACGGCCGCGCCGCGCGGCGCTGCTGCCCCCTGCGGGCCCGGCCCGGCACTGCGGCTGCTCCGCACGGCCCCGGGCCAACGGAGCCGGGCCGGGCCGGGCCGGACAGGTCTCACACGCGGGATTTGCTCTCCTTTCGTTCGAGCGAGCCGAGCCGGACCGGACCGGACCATCCTCACAAGCGGGCTTTGTTCTCCTTTCGTTCGAGCGAGCCGAGCCGGACCGGACCGGACCGTCCTCACACGCGGGATTTGCTCTCCTTTCGTTCGAGCGAGCCGAGCCAGACCAGACTGGACTGTCCTCACACGCGGGCTTTGTTATCCTTTCGTTCGAGCGAGCCGGACCGGACCGGACTGTCCTCACACGCGGGCTTTGTTATCCTTTCGTTCGAGCGAGCCGAGCCGGACCGGACCGGACTGTCCTCACACGCGGGCTTTGTTCTCTTTTCGTTCGAGCGAGCCGAGCCGGACCAGACCGGACTGTCCTCACACGCGAGCTTTGTTATCCTTTCGTTCGAGCAAGCCGGACCGGACCGGACCGGACTCACACGCAGGGTTTTGTTTTCCTTTTGCTCAAGCGAACCAAATCGAACCATCCTCCCACAGGGGATTTTGCTTTCCTTCCGCCTGAGCACACCAGACCGAACCGAACCAGACCTGACCGTTCTCAAATGTTTTCCATTTGCTCAAGCGAACCAAACCAAATCAAACCAAACCATTCTCACACATGGGGCTTTGTGTTCCTTTCACTCAAGTGAACCAAACCAAACTGTACCAAACCATTCTTACACGCAGGACTTTTTCTTTTGCTCAAGCGAACCAAACCAAACCATTCTCAGGCCCGGGGCTTTGTTTTCCCCTCCTGCTCACCCAGCCCTTACAGAATCCACAGACTCCTGGTTCTGCAGAACTCCGTGGATGCTCCCCTGAAAAATTCTCCCCTCAGTTATCTCAGCGATGGCAGGAACATCTGAAGCTGCATTTAAGCAGGTAAAAACATCGCGTTTCATCACCGAGCTGCTGGAAAAGCTCCAAAGTAGGTAGGGCCTGAGAAGAGCATCTTTTTTTCTTCCCCCCCTTGCAGACCATGTGCTTATTGCTGGCAGCGACAGGACGATGGAGAGATAAGAAAAGGAATGTTCACACGGAGGCTCCTCTGAACGTGCCTGGGCCGCTCCAGGACACTCAGGATGTGTCTGCACATCCCCCACCCCGGCAATGCAACCAGCCCCAGGAAAACCCACAGGACAAACTCTTGTCCCACACTTGGCTGCTGCATTGTCTCCCCTTACACAGAGTTTTGGCGCTGCCTCAGTTTGAACTGAAGCAACTCTGGAGGAAAAGCACACAATGGGATGGTGCAAATAGGAAACGAGAGGGATTGGGGCATGCCAGGGAAACGACTGGAGATAATTCACCTTTAACCTGCTTGAAAAGACAGCTGAAAAAGCTGAGCTCCACTCTCATGGGTTTGGCCAGGTCCTGCTCAGCCCCAGAGTTGACAATCCCCAAATACCTGTCCCTGTCCCGTGCTTAACCCACTTCCCTAATTCCACTGTGACCTCGACTGCTCACTGTTTATGGTGCATCTCACCAGGACACTTAGGCAAATCTCATGGCTTCCCACCATAAATATCAAAAGAACAAATTCTGATTTATTAATCAATTAATTAGATTAAACACACTGATGGCTACCACGGGCCCACAGTGATTTGTTTCAACAAAGTGCTGAGCTGCAGTCAAAAGCAGGCTGGCACCAGCCCTTCTCCAAGGGATAGGGCTCCTCCTTTCTGAGCAAAGACTGTAACAATTATTCCATGAAATGGCTAACGTTTCCTCTGAAACTTGAATTTGTAAATAGCTGGACCAGTCGTTGTTTCTTTCTTCACCTTTACTTTATGAGTTTTGTCCTGGAAAAAAGAACAAGTACAATTATTTGCTGCCATGCAAGGAGAAAAACCCCCACCCACACAAATCAGAGAATCCCTGTCTGGGACTAACCATAAAAGAAAAATGGTCACTTTGCACTGTTTAGGTGGGGATTATAATTTTATCTGCTCTTTTCCCCTTCAGGCTATCAGGCATAATCTGCTCTGCTCACAAGCACCAGAGAACAGGAGTCCCATTGAGACAAGTCATTTCTGTGGTCGTTTGGATTTTTAAGACCTTCTCATAACTTACAGAAATGGTTCCCTACTTCTGACTCCTAGTGGAACTGTTCTGGGCTCCTTGTGAGCACCATTTACAGCTGAGTCTTTGTCCTTGCTGACAAGGTGAGACTTGGACTAGCAGATACAATTTACTGGAATGCTTCATCTCCTTGCTTTTTCCATATTAAAGAGGATTACTTATCTTTAGGAGTTATCTGCAGGTGTCACTATAAAACCAGAATGAAGAAACAAATACAAAATATACAACACACACAATACCAGACCTAACGACCTGATCAGAACAGACTTGGAAAACCAGAAGCAAATCCCTTACCAGCAGATCCTTCCGTGTCTGGATTTTCTGTGAGACGACAAACATGGCCTTCTCCCTCTCGATGCGCTGCCTCAGGAGGTCATACTGGTTCTTCCTCTGCTGGGCTAATTTCTGGAAACAAGGAGAAAAAGCTGTTTTAAGACAGAGCTGAACAAGACACTGTGGTCTAAATCCTCTGAATTTCAATGTCAAATGCAAGAAAACATTTGGCTCCCTAATGAAAATCCACTTTATCCAGAGGAGGGAGAACAAAAAAAAGGACAGACCAGAGACCAATTCCTGAAGTGCTCAGAGCCTGCAGAGGCCTCTCAAAATGCAACTTGTTGGGTCAAGTTTGCCTAATGAGAGTGGATAGCTTTCCCAGCACAGGAACAGTATTACTGCAGGTGTGATTTAAGTAATTAAATTAAGGAGAACAGATCCCAACATGCTTAAAATATGACTCAGACATTTAGGAGAAAACTAGTCAGTCTACGACTCGTCCAACTGCTTTACTGACAAGTCAAACTGAGACAGCTGGCAGGAGGAAAGGGACCACAGGGTGTTTATTATCTGACATCTGAGTCAGAAAAAACAGGTTAAAAATCTACCAGTCGGCAATTTTAAAACAACTATTTTTACCTTAGACACAACTGACTCGTACTCAGAGGACTTTCCAACAGATCTGAATTACCTGAGCAGAACCTACAGCAGTAAAGCCAGCTGTAGCTACTTCTGTGATACTAAAACATCAGAATCAAAGCTGACAGCATAAGGAATTCATGCTGAAGAATCATGAAACAATTCCAACTAGGAAAGCCAGGAAGTGAGACTATAGGTTAAATGGCTTTAGGAAGGAAAGTGAGGAGACAAATCTCAAGTGACTTTGGGCTCAGAACAAAATTGAAAAATACTGTAAGATCAGGAACACTGCAACAGAGACATCTGTGTTGGAGTAAGCTTCTTGCTACTTACTTAATTCAGGGTGCAAGGGGTTTTGGGGAAGTGTGAGAGGAGACTTAACAGTGGAGTCTGAAAAAAATTACAGCTGAAACTGCAGCAGTCTAATGAAAAGATAGTCCCATAGGTATATGTTCCTTTATAGAGGACAAATCTCTCAGTTTTGCAGGGACATTGTCTCATCAGATGCACACCACTCTTTTCTGGCCTGTATATCTCAACTTATGGTGGCCCACCCACACTGGGCTGGGATGCAGTGCAAGAGTACTCCATGTAGTCCAGGAGATGTGACTGCAGGCTCCAGGCAGTCATTTGGTGATTAAGTGACATCCACTACTGCTTTGTGTCACCAATAAAAGTTTTAAGAACACAGTTTTGTTCACCTCCACAATGGTGCAATCAATCCTTTTTAGTGCTTGTCATATAAAAGATGTAAAACATGAAGAAGTCTGCAGCACAAACAGCAGCAGTACCTTTAGGTGGGCAGGATCAGTAGGTCCCTTCACTGCCTCTCTCTGCAGCGTTGCGATGGTTGGTCGGTTGTACACTCTATCTACCAGCTCAGGAACGGTGTCCAGGTGAGCAGCAATATCAAACTCCCGAACTATACATTAAAAAAAAATAGGAATAAACTCCCATGGAGTCCTTCGATAAGCAAATCTTCCAAACACATTGCTACAGTCAGAAACAGGAGCCCCAGCAACACAGCTCCTGCAGAAGTGATGTCTCAGCTAGTAACCAACAGAGATTTCTAGAGCACCTGAATTTTTATTTCTAAAAATAAAAGTGTCTTTATTTAACGACAGTCCAGAGCAAGTTCAGTTCTCACCTTCCCGCTCCGTGTCCATGAAGAAGAGGTGCCGGCCCGCGCCGCTCCCCGCGGCGTCCAGCAGGTGGAGCTCTGCCTTCAAGCGCTCGATTTTCTGCGGAAAGTCCAAGTTTGGCCAAATTCGGAGCGAGTCAAATCAAGTCTCCCCCGAGGACTTTTCTGTCTGTTCCTCGGGGTTACAAATAGCTGAACTCCTCCTTCCTTTTTTCATCTCTGAAAACACATCTAGTCTATATTTATGACATGTGTCCACAACCTTTGCAGACAGAGGGTCACAGTGATTCCTGCTGTTACCCAGGCAAGGTGCACACATCCACCTGCAAAACTGAGACCTGTTTGACAAAGGGGAATGATTGCCACGGAACAGCAAAAGCATGAAGGAAAGTTTAAAGCTGGCTTTGGTTTTTTATCCCCAGTGAGAATTTGATTCTGTTTTGTGAATCAACATCAAAGCATACAACATCTTCAGAAGAGGATTGTATTTTTGTGGATTGCCAGCCTACCACATTCCAACAACCCACTCCAGATTATTCTCCTCAGCTGGGAGACCTCATCCTCTGACAGAAGTGTAGCCAGGGGGCATTAGTCAGCTCTCTCAAGTAGCAAGTGTTTTCCCCTGTATCTGCACTGGTGAGGCTGCACCTTGAGTGCTGTGTCCATTTCTGGGCCCCTCAGTTTAGGAAGGACATTGAGAGGCTCAAATGTGTCCAGAGAAGAGCAGCAAGGCTGCTGAAGGGTCTGGAACATAAATCCTATGGAGAATGGCTGTGGGAGCTGTTTAGCCTGGAGAAAAGGAGGCTCAGGGGAGACCTGATCACTCTCTACAACGCCCTGAAAGGTGGTTGCAGCCAGGTGGGGTCAGTCTCCTCCCAGGCAGCCACTGACAGAACCAGAGGACCTTAAGCTGTGCCAGGGGAAGTTTAGGCTGGACACTAGGGAAAAAAATCTCAGGGCACTGGAATGAGCTACCCAGGGAGGTGGGGGAGTCATCATCCCTGGAGATGTTTAAAAAAATACTGGATGTGATGCTCAGTGCCATGGTCTGGTTTCCAAGGTGGTGTTAGGTCACAGGTTGAACTTGATGACCTCAAAGGTCTTTTTCAACAGTTAATTCTAAGAACAAGAGGAAACAGCCTCAAGCTATGCTGGGGGATTCAGGAATTAGGAAAAATATCTTCCCTGAAAGCGTAGTCAGGCATTGGAACAGGCTGCCCAGGGAAATGGTGGAATCACCATCCCTGGAAGTGTTCAAGAGGATGGAACAGGCTGCCCAGGGAAATGGTGGAATCACCACCCCTGGAAGTGTTCAAAAGGTGTGTGGCTGTGGCACCTGGGGGGCACAGGTCAGTGGTGAGCACGGTGGTGGTGGGTGAACAGCTGGACTTCATGATCTGAGAGCACTCTTCCAACCTTAGGCCTTTCACCATTTCTCTATGAGCACCATTTCTGCTAAGCATGTTTAAAGTCTTGGCATTTAGGTAAAAATCACTGTGTTTTATAACAATGCACAGTGTAATTTTTGATTGTCATCACACCTTTAGGCTCTATATCCAGCATCCACTGACACTTCCATTGTCTTTCCAGCACTGTACAAATCAGACTTCACTGAACAAACACAGCCAGCAGCACCAATAAGAACAACACAGTAAAAAAACAATACTGAGCAAACTAGAAAACACTAAATATATGAGTTATTACCTTGGCTTCTGCAACTCTTTTCATTTCCACATATTTAATATCCTGCGTCCTCATCAGCTTCATCTGCTCTGGGGTAACTTCATCCTTTGGCTGCTTTATTACATGGACACCATCCTACAACCAGACAAACACAGCACTTACAGACAGCCCATCCCACCTGGAGAGCACTGTAGGGCCTGCTAACAGCAGAACTTTGTCCCTTGTGCCTCATTTTCTTCAAAGCCTTCTACAGGAACCAAACCAATTTTTCTCATTTACCTATTAAACAATAAATTTAAATCAAAACAAGGTAGGGGTAAAAATGTTACTTAGAGCAACAAAGTGTAATCCTGCTTTGAAGGCAGTGCAGGTTCTCACCTTGACCTCTGCACGTATCATTTTGAAGTAGAACTCATCGGGGTTCTTGTCCAGAGCTTTCTTCTGCATCGCCCTGAGAGCATTCTGCTTCTTGTGGTAGTCACTGGGGAGGAAAAAAACAACAATCACTGATTGTTCAGCAGCTTCTCTGTGTTCACCCCTGCTGGGGCATCAAGTCTTTCCCAGTGAGGTTCAGAGCTCGGAGACAGCCTGGTCCTGTTGCTGTCCCTATCCCTGCTGCCCTGTCCCAGGAATTCGAGCAGGAGAAGGTCCTGCAAAAGCACAGCCGTGGCAGTGTGGTATCATACCTGTTTAAAATCACTTTATAGTAAAATAATGGGTTTATTAGCAGCATACAACCCCAAAGGAGGTGCAGTTTTAAATTACTAAAATCCACGTTCTTAGAATACTCTGGTACTTTTCTAGGGAAAGGGAGACTTGCTATCATCCCAACTCAAAGGACTTCACAAGGAGCAGAGTATTCTGGAGTCATAACCTAGGCAAGGAGGATGGGGCCTCTGTTTCCCAGGGGGAAACCCTCTGGATTGGGGGGACACCCTCTGGATTGGGGGGAAACCCTCTAGACGGGGGGAAACCCTCTGGACTGGGGGGAAACCCTCTGGACTGGGGGGACACCCTCTGGATTGGGGGGACACCCTCTGGATTGGGGGGAAACCCTCTAGACGGGGGGAAACCCTCTGGACTGGGGGGAAACCCTCTGGACTGGGGGGACACCCTCTGGATTGGGGGGACACCCTCTGGATTGGGGGGAAACCCTCTGGATTGGGGGGGACACCCTCTGGATTGGGGGACACCCACCCAGCGCCGCCCGCCCCCCGCGGCCGCACTCACTGGGCGCGGAGCCGGTAGTCCTTCTTCTTCTCCAGCAAGCCCAGCTTCGTCCGGGCGGCGGGCTACGGGAGAGACGGGGAGCGTGAGGGGGAGACACGGGGAGCGTGAGGGGGAGAGAGCGCGGGGGCCCGGCGGGGAGGGCCCGGCGGGAAGGGAGCGCGGAGGGCTCGGCTAGGGGCCCGGCCCGGCTCACTGACCTGGGCCCGCTCGCGGTGCGGGCGCTGCCGCGCCTTGCCGGCTTTCCTGAAGGCGGCCGACATGGCTGCGGCGGCGGCGGCGGCTCCGAGCGCCGGGCCCGGGAACGCGCGTCCTCACGCGGGGCGCGCGCCGGAACAGGCGGGGCCCGGGGTCAGGAGTCAGAGGCCGCGCGCGCCCCCGCCAGGAGGCGCCGTGTCCATGGCGACGGCGGGAACGCGCGCGCGGCCCCGAGCGCGGCCCCGCCCGACCCCGCGGGGACCCCCGGGCATGGGCGAGCATGGGCGGACCCGGCTGCCGCCGCCGGGACAGCCCCACGGGGCGAGCACTGCCGGTCCCTCCGCCGCCGGTCCCTCCGCCGCCGCCCGCAGCCCTCCCGCGGAGCTGCCGTTCCCGCCGGAGCCGCCGCCTCGGGCCGGGGCTCATCCCGCTGCCGGCCGCACGGGGAGCACCGCGGCGGGACCGGCCCGCTGCCCCCGCTGCTGGAGGCGGCGGCGCAGCGCCTCCGGCCGCACGGGGAGCACCGCGGCGGGACCGGCCCGCTGGGCCGGGCTCCGCGCTCGCGGCTGAGGAGCAGCGCCGAGCTGAGCCGGGTCTGCCCAGCGCCGGGGCACCGAGAGCGGCAGCGCGGCTCCGCCACGCCGAGCAGGTGGGTCAGGCCGGGCCGGGCCGGGCCGGGCCGGGCCGGGGGCGGGAAGCGCTGCCCGCTGTGGCCCGCAGCCCTGGGCGGGTCGGGCGGTGCCGGGGTGCCCTGGGGGGCTGAAGGGAAGGCACCGTGTCCCCGGTGCCGTCTGGGCTCGGGGCATCCCCCGGGACCCTGCCGGGGTCGCGGTGGCGGTACGGGGACGCCGCTGGCCGCGGAGCTCTGCCCCGGCGGCACGATGCACACCGCTTTGCACAAGGAGAAAACCACAGACTTTGGGCCGTGCCCCTTTGCCAGACTGCGAAGTTTGAGCAGAGCTTTGTGTTTTATGAAGAGAGTACTGAGACTTTACCCGACCAGCAGACCCGGGAGTAAACTATAACCAAATGCTCAAATGTAGCACAGGAAAATGTTCAGCACATCTGGAGCGGTTGCTTTTTTTTCCAGAGAATGCCCGGGTAGCTATGGGAGAAGACTCTAAGCCTTGCTTTGTGTGTGTGTGCTAGACAAAGACTCGGAAGTCACAGTTTGGATCTCACATTAAAGAATAGCTCAAGATCTTTGCAATTTTCTTTTTCCCCAACACAGTTATGTTTCAGATTTTGTTCTCTTACAGGTAACTTTTTACTGTTTTCTTTATCCGTTTCCAGTTCTGTACTTGTGGTTACCTTAACCACTGACATTTTCATGAGAGCTCATGGGGATGTTAGATAAACTTTTCCAGTTAGCCTGGGTGAAGCGTGGTGGTAGGAATTTCTTTCTCTCCACAGGCTCGCAACGCAAACGAATGGCATGTGCCAGCGTTATGGATCTTCACAGGGCAGGGATTTGATACTCGGGTCTCTTTACTTAAATCTGAACTTGCTATGTTCAGTGTTCCCCAGTTTTGAAAACAATAAAGGAATCTTTCCAAAGTAGAAAATCTGTTCCTAGGAGCAGAGGAAAGGGCGAAGCTCTGGTGGATGCAGCATCCTGGCTTCTAGGGAAGAGTGAAGGGACATTCCTTTTACTTTTCTGACTCCTCTACCAAGCATTAGAAATCTGTGGCTCTCCTAGCTGCCCAGCTGTTAAAGCTGCCTTATTTCCCTGATTTGCTTTGTCAATATGTGGTTTAACTTCATGATAGGCAGAGAGGAAAGAGGAAGTCTGACATTTCTCCTATCTTACTTTTGTGCCGTCCTCTTTCCTTTTCCTAACATGGAGACTGTATTGTTCACTTGCTTTTTTCTTGCTGACTGCTTCCTTTGAGGCATAGAATTGTCAGCAGTAGTTTTATTCTTACCCAGCTCGGTCTGTAATTTTGCACACTTTTTTAAATGGTGGCATAGCACAGGAGACAAAAATATAGGTGATATGGTTAGTTGTGGGTACTAATTATAGCAGATGCTCTACAGCAAAACGTGTGTTTTGGAGTATGAACTCCATAAACCTGTGCATAGGGACACACTGAAGGCAGGGCAGTGTTTGGAAACAGCCAGAATTCCCTTGCAGGGAGACCCTATGATCTGTTCCATGATCTCAGCTTCTGGAGCGTCCCTGTTTCTCTGTCTTGGATTTTTTGAGATGCCTCTTGGGGTAAAATCCGTGCTTTTCCCCTGCCTGCAGAACAGCATCTGAAGAGCTGAGCAGTGGGTAGGGTGCTGAAGGTCTCACTGTGGTTCCCCAGCCTTTGGGAGGACAGGAGGTGGCTGCTGTTCCTGCAGCACATCTGCCTCAGCTCCTGGTTTGCACTGTGGTTTCTTCTAGAGCAGGTGCTGTAGGATAGCTCACCTTTCCCAGGCCATCCTGTCCTGGGGAGGAGAGGCAGGAGTCTCTTTCCTGGCTGGTGTCATCATGGTGTCCCTGATGACTCATGGGTTTTGGTCTGTAGTGTACCAGTCTTGCATGACTGTAGGCAGTATTCACTGGTTGTCAGTTGATTTCTGAGGGGTATGAGTTTAGCCATGTTCTTTTCTGGCTTTGGACACAGCAGCTTCAAGACTGAGGTGAGCCCTTAACTGATGGAGCCAGAAAAAACTTCCCTGCAGGCAGATTACCAAAATTCCCAGTGCACCAACTTTGGAAGCACTGTGTTCTGTTCCCAGCCAGGACTTGCTTGCTCTATTGCTTGCCTGATGAGGTAAGGTGCTTTCTGCTGTGTTCCTAATTGCAGCTGAGTTTCTGCTGTTACACGGTTGGCTGGTGTTTGAAATGCCAGCAGAAAGGTGGAAAAAATTGATTACTCTCAATACCCAAAGTGTTTTCGACGCCCTCTCCCTTAAAAAGGACTTTTATGGTAATTGCAGCACTGATGCAGAAGATTTTCATGGTGGTGCACCAGGATCCTCATTGATGTCTGTAGGATTTTTGCTGCTTGTACCTTACGTGAGGCTGTGCTTGATGAGCCACAGTTGATGCAGCAACCTCAGGAGAGAGACAGGAGTTAAACCTTGTTGCTCTGCTTCACCTTTTGTGTGCTAAAGAAGTTACCCAGAAAACTGGGGTCTGGCTGCTCTGAATAAAAACTAAACCTCTTCACAGGACAAACAGCTCCTTAATTCCTTTTAATTGCTCAAGTAAGAAATCATTTCTCCTCTGGTGTTCAGTATCCCTGGCTGAGATGTGCTGTTCGTGCCCACCACAGTGCCCAGCTGCTCGGGCAGGAAGGTGCTGCCAATGATGTTTGCAGTTCTGCTCAGAGTGCAAGTGGCTCGCTCCTTAGGGGACTTTGCTTTTGCTGAAATAGGTGCAATTTCTATGACCAAACTGGAAAAATTCAGAGAGAACTTCATCAAAATCAATTTAAGCGCTTTACTCAGGTGGGTTTTTCTTCAAAAGGAGGGGATAGCTGTAACCCTAAATACCAGCTGTATCTAGGAAAGAAGATCAGTTGTTAGGGGGCAGAAAAGCTTTATCAGTAGTACTTAATCTTCAAATTGCTACTACCAGGAGCTTCAGGGTCACTTTTAAAGTGAGGTTGTGGCGGAAGGGCCAAGCTACACGGGCGGTTTGGGTTTGGTGGCTGCTCTCTGGGAAGCTGCTGCCGTGGGCATTGTCCTGCTGCCACTCACCAGCAAGGAGGGGGCATTTCCCACCAAGGCTGGGGTGTGTTTACTGGACTCGGTCTGCTCTGAGGTGGGAAAAGGAAAATACTTCGTTCTGTGGAGATGTAGTTGCTGAGAAAAGTCCTTGGTCTTTGTTTCTTCTCTTCCTTCCGTTTTGCTCTGGTTTTACCAGGTGTAAAATACAATTGTCAGCAGTTTACACGGAAGGGGAATGTCAGTTTTCCTGTTGAAGAAAATATCAAGGGTCTGATTGTGAAAGGAAAGGGGAAATTGAAGAATGCCACATGGCTTCCACCTTCCTGTATTTCACCCCAGTAGAACTGACCACTTTGTCTGCTGGTACTTGCTAAATGGAGAACAATTTTAACAAATGATTCTGCCCTTACTCACAGGGGCCCACCAAGAAAATAATATTACTCTGGGAGGAATCAGAAGGATACGTTCATTAGGGCTAAATTAATAATCAAGAATTTTTTAGTAATGTATTAACACAGGATCCAAAGAGCAATAGAATAAAAATCCTGAAATTTACGTTCTTGTTCTTAGTGTAGTCTCACTTTAACTTGATTTGGCCTGTGGTCATCTGATTGTTAATACATTTCAGTTTTTTACTTGCCTCTGAATATGTTACTGTAGATATTCCCACATTTACAAACTGCAGAGTTCTTTTATGTGAAGTATTTTGAACTTCCCAAATAAATAAAAAAAAAAAATCAGTAGCATGGGCAGATATTAATTCTGGACCCTTCTTTTTGGTGTCATGGCTGGAACAGCAGTTTGTTGATGTTTATGGCCAATCTGCCCAGTGCCAGCTCTGCTCAGGAATATAAATTATCTTCCAGCACCAACTTGGTGCTGATGCCAAGGACATGATCTTGACTGCTTCCTAACTTAGCTTTGAACATCTGAGCTGTGAGGAATGAGGAATGTGCTGCATCTAACCTGGAGCTGTTGGCGGCCACCAATGTCATGAATCCGGTGAGTGGAGAAGCCAGCGCAGGTGACTGGACAGCTGGAGCTGTTTTCTCTACACAGGAGGGGCAAAGAGAACTCTGAATAGCTCAAGGAAATGCTTGGTGTTGTTTGAACAGTCAGAGATCTGCTTCCCTAGTGCTTCCTCCAGCACATGTTACACTTGACCCTGCCAGCGCTCCACGCCAATAGGAGTCAAGTCTTTGTCCCCAGTGGTAGATTAAACTGCTTGGCCATTGTTGCAAGTCCAAGATTTTCCTCTCTCACCCTGTTTAAATGACTGCTTGGATGTGCAGCCAAAGTAAATATGAGCTAATAAAAACTAGAGATAACACATTCAGAATAGTTGTTAGCGACTAACTGTAGCACAAAGAGGCACAAGTTTCATTGGCAGCTTTTCTGCTTAAGTTTTGAAGTTCAATTACCTGAAAAAGAGTTGGTATGGATCAAGTATAACTTCCTTTCTATTGCAAAAGGGGAACTGTATCTGTATTCATGTGTATCTTCGGAATAAGAAAGGCATCTGTTAGGCTGCTGAGGCTCTAGTGCCTGCCTTGCAAGGTACAGTGCACCAGCCCCAGGTGAGCACTGCCTCACCTGAATGCTGGAAGTGCTGTGGCAGGGCATGCAGCTTCAGAATACTCTTCTATGCCTCCCCACACTCACTTTCCTTGTTGGCAATAAGTGCATTTCAATTGATTTTTTCAGTTCCTCAGCACACAGCCTGTGAGGGCAACTGCTGTAAGATAACACTGAGATCCATAGTCTGCTAGGGGTTGGAAGGAATGGAGATATTTACATGGCTCTTGGAAGTGCCCCAGCTTCCCAATAAAGGGAAGAATGAGACTGGGGGGGTATCACAGTGGAGTGACAGGGATGGGATTGCCCCTGTATTCCTGTCATGCAGTGCAGTTGGACACCTGAGTTACAGCTGGTGCTGTAGTGAGGAGCTGGGAGGTCTGTAATTGTTTGGGATTAAGGCTGCTTTAAGTGCCTGTGTGTTACCAGCACACATACTCACTGTGTGTCTGGAGAGGGCTGACCTACTGGAGTCCTCCTACTGTGGCTTTCTTTGCTTTTGCCTTCCTGAGACCTTTGGCTCTGGATTCAGTGTGGTCCTGCACTGTGTCCTTCAGCCCCTTCTGCAGTGGAATGGTCTGTGATGACCAAAAAGTTAGAGAGAACTGAGGGCTGAGAGTGTGGTATGGCATTAAAGGATTAATGGCTACTGAGCAATAATTACCATAAATTATGCAGACTAAGTCCAGATCTAGGAACAGTTTTACCTCTTTAATTCCAAGCCAGTCGTGGCTCATGCTGACAGCACACCTGGAAATGAGGTAACTGAGTAATCTGCCCACATTGTTCAGATCTGCTGGGGCTTGGGCACTGACTTAGTATGTGTTTTCCTTGCTCCTGGGCAACCTTTGTTCTCCTGCAGCCAGGAAGTCTCCCTGATGGGATAAGACAGGGTGCTTCTGTTCCTTTCTTGAGAAGGACGCTGTTAATTCACCCGTGGTGTGTCTTCCCTGTGAAATTCCCTTCCCAGATGCAAAGATCTCACTGTTATTGCAGTATGAGATGGAAACACTTCCAGTGCTGCCCGAACATGTTATTTAGGTCAGTTGCAAGGAAGATGGCAACGTGAATCAGAGGAGTTGGAAGAGAAAGAAAGTCATTAGACAGCACCTTGACATCCCCTGCCAATGCGGGGATTTTCTCTGCTGACGCAGAAGCCCGGCTGGAGCACACATTCATTGTCTTGTGCTCCTGGTGTGGTGCTGTGGCTGGGGAGCTGGACTGGCAGTGAGCCAGGGGCTGCAAAGACAGACCCTACCTTTGCCACTCTGCACCAGCACCTAGATCCTGGTGGGTGCATGAACTAATCTCTGAAAGAGAGGAAACAAGGTCTCCTCCTTATTGCTCTGGAAAACGAGATATATCAGGATCTTTGGCCTGACTGCATCCATTTTGGGTGAATGAGCCTCCAGAAGTGGTTTTACAGAGGCACATTCATTGTGTTGTAACGTTGACCAGAGCAGCTCAGGGGATGTTCCCATCCCAGTAATGGGCATGTGGTGCCCAGTGCACTACAGCAGCTCCCAGGGAATTCAGCAGAATTCATTCACCCACGGCCTGAGTGTGCTGGGCCAGCCTTGGGCTGGAGGGCTGTCTGTGATGGTGGGAAACCCCTGAAAATATCCCACTGGGCAGGACTCTGCCAGGCACTCTGTTTCCCTTCCCAAAGGAAATAGCCTGAATTTACCCAATGCTCTGTAGAGACCTGTAGGCTAAAACAAATTATTTTTACACAGTAGGAAACATTGAGACCAACCTTAACTGATGAAGCAATTTGCCAACTTTTAGCCTCAAGGTCCCTAGTCCCTCAGGGCCTTCCAGCGTAAAGGCTTGGGTCGGTTTCCCAGAAAGAGTCTCTTGGATATGTGCTTTTGGCTCATTACTAGCTGTTTTATTTTTCCAAGAGCCAGCTCTCGTTAGCTTCGTTCTCACAGCATTGTTTTCTTTCTAGAAGAAGCTTTTGCTGGCTCTCCTAAACTACTGCATGGGAATTGCTTACTAGCTTACATTTTTTTTTGTTTGTTTTGACCCAAAGCTGTGCTTTGCTCCCCTCTGTAACACTGCCAGCATAATTTCCAGTCTCTTTTAAGCATATGTTTTGCAATAATATCTAAAGTCTTGGCTCCAAGTAACTGCCTTACAGAGAGATTAGTATCTTCTAACGAAGGAATTGAGAGGCAAATAGTGAGAACAAAAGCAATATCTTGAGAGCCTGTAAGACTATCCTGACCTTTCCCAAAGGCCTCAGCCTGGCCCTCAGTGTTCAGCAGATGGCAGAAATCAGGGTGGACTTTGATTTGTAGAGGCCTCTGCCTTGCTGCTGTGTTTGCGGGAAATGTGCTCAGCACATTGTGGCCATCTGGGCTTGACTGTACTATTCTGATAATCCCCAGAGAGCCTTCTCCAGCAAAGCTCATCCTTGATGGAAGTCCTCTCTGGCTGACCTTGTAGAAGGCTAGTATTAGCAGTGTGGGTTTTTGACATTTGACAGCAGCATTCCTCATAGGAAGAAAATGGGCTTGGGAAATGCTTTGTCCTGGCCAGGAGGAAAGGTGCCACTCACCAGGTATCCATGTGGGCACACAGCTGGAATTACACTAGAAAGTGAGGAGGTTAGTGTTAATATTTTCTAAACTTCAAGAGGAAGTGTTACAGGAATGCAAAGGCCATCAGAAAACCAACTGGAAAATTGCCTTGCTTTAGATGGGAGAACCAGATGGGGGGGTTTAACCTGGAGCTGAGAGTCTCAAAATTGCAGGGGAGCTCAGTGGCTGGCCATTCACAAGGAGACAAGAGTCAGATGAGGGGGTCCTGGCAGGAGCTGGAATCTTCATCTGGATCTAAATGAAGATCTGCTTTTCTGAAGAACTGAGCTGGCTTTGTCTGAAATCAAAAGAATGATTGGGTGCTCAGCATCCCTGGAACTGAGAGGTCAAAATATAGGCTGCCAAATTCAAGAAATGAGGAAAGAACAAAACCAAACCCTCTCCCAGGCTGTGTTCTGAGGCTGTGACTGC
The DNA here is from genome assembly GCF_017590135.1 of Pyrgilauda ruficollis. Taxonomy (NCBI): domain Eukaryota; kingdom Metazoa; phylum Chordata; class Aves; order Passeriformes; family Passeridae; genus Pyrgilauda; species Pyrgilauda ruficollis. The sequence goes on from NW_024526377.1 coordinate 2,874,564, forward strand.
TTTGCCTCAGATATTTAGTATTTCAGGTGTGAGGGGTGTGTGGCAGCTTCAGTGGCTGGTCCCATGGGCAGTGCTGTCCTCAGGGAGCAGGATGTCTGCCTGCACTGTGCATCTGGCAGTGTATGCCAGGTTTTGTCTCTAAATCACACACTCTTTGCTCCTGACCCACCCGTGATGGGCTGTTGGACCTGTGGCACCCATTCCGCTCCCTCCTGCCTATCCCTGGCCATCCATAGTGACAAATCTCAACCCTTTTCCTGACCTTTTGACTCTTCAGCTCTGCAGTGTGTGGAGCTTGCTCCAGGCTGCTTGTGACACAAACTCCCAGGAGAGTTTGTGTGATGGTGCCACAGAGGCTCCTCTGCACGTCTGTCCCATGGCAGTCTGTCCAGGCAAAAGGGACTCTCCTGCCTCTGGCTGTGCTGGCCAGCCCTCGTCAGCCACACTCTTGAGAAATCTTAGTGGAGATGTCGACCTGGCAGATGGAGGCTGTTACCTCATTCCACAAAAATGCTTTGTTATTGAGAAAATGGAAACTGTCTGAGGTTTGGGAGCTGAATAGAGTCATTGGTGTCTGTTTTAACCGCAGTTTAGTGGTGACTGCTCAAAAGTTCCCCTCTCTGAGCATTCCCTTTTCCTACACCCATAATCTTCAAGCCATTGGAGAGCTGCAATGACTTAACTCATTAGCTGAGCAAAAAATGTTGAATGCTGCTGCATGCTCTGCAGAAACTTCACTAAAACCTCAACATCTTCCAGCAAAACAAAAATTATGAGCCAAGAAATAACCCTATGCAAGCTGTTGGCTAGAGAAGTGTTCCCTATGGATACTAAGCAAAATTCAACCCTTTTTACAGTTTCAGCTGGGTGTCTTGTTTACTTGACTTTGAAAAGCTCTATGAAGATTATGCAGGAACTTCTTGGAGAGAAAAAAACATGCTTGGAGACTTAGGTTTGTAATTCTTAAACATGGGTGTCTGAACCTCAGTCCTGAAGAGAAATTTCTTTTCATCAGTTTTTAAAAGCAGATTTCAACATTGTGGATTTGAGAGAGGAAAGACTAAAAATAGGGATTGGAGTGTTTGCAAGCTAGTTTTCATATTGCTGTGAATAATGACTTGGCTTAGTCCAGAAGAGCATTAACCTAAACACAGGCCTTGTTTTACTCAACTGATATTTGTGAAACTGGCATCTGATACCTCTTTTTGAGAACCTTTCATAGGCATTAATCACCAGCACCCTAAGAGGACCAAGAGCAACAGCTTTTTGGAAATAAAATGAATACTTTATTTATGTATTTTTAAACTAATTAATCTTGGCAGGCCAAATGAATGTCTTCCAGCTGCTACAGATGGTTTTCACATGACTAAATATTTTGGTGTGTAGAAAAACCTAAAATAGTGGAACCACAAGATATTAAGTATTTAATTATTACCCTGGAATGTAAATATGACCTTGATATTTTAAATTTGTTTGCCCAAATTTCAAGTGTTCTCTTAGAAATCCATCAAACAATGCAGATCTGATTTTGTTATCTGTGAAACAGAGTGACTACTCAGCATCTTCTCCAAATTTATTTAAATATCAGAGTGGGTTTTAGAAACAGGAATTTGCTTAACTGGAAAAATAATCCCAGCTGCTTGAGGCAGAATCCAGGATCGAGGTTTGGGATGTAATGGACTAGTTCTGTTCTAGATCCCTGCTTTCAGGTTTAGCCATAAAAATCCTTTCTAGGCTCAGCTCTGCCTCTTAAGGTCTTAAGGAAGTTTTTTGATATAAAATACAAATTGTAAAAACAATTAGCAGTTATTTTTTAGCTGTATCTTACCCATTTAGAACACATTCTGGCCATGTGTTGTTCCTGTAGCTGTAAAGCAACCTTATTTCTTGAATGACCCAATCCCACAAGATTTCCTTCATGTGAGTGTGTCAGAGGTAATTTCTGTTGTGGTTCAGGACTGTGTGGCTGCAGATCATACACAACCTGCATGTACACTGAGGCTGCTTGTGAAAAATGTCTTTTTGTAGTTCTTCTAATGAAACAAAAGAAAGGGAATCATATAAAATATGTATCTGAAAGGCCTAACCTTCAGCACAGTTGAAGACAAAAGTTCTTCTCTGAGGTCCACACCTGATGTCACTGTTTCTGGATATTGCTCAAGATGGGAAGACAACAAAAAAATAATGAGTCCTAAGCTGTCCCTGAGTGCAAGAAACTGCATTTGTCAGCATCATGAGCCCAGTACCAGCCTAAACTCCTGACTTTTGACCTCACCTTGGAATTCCACTACCCTCATTTAAGGAAAATGTGGCTTTTTCCTGTCTTAAAAACGAACCCATTTTGAACGGGTGCATAACTTCCTGGTGCTGCCCTATCCCAGTTCTGCCTGCCAGCTCAGCCTGCTCACTGCTAAACCCCAAGTTGAAATAGCAAGAGCAGCTAGCAGAGGCACGGTGTTGGTGGGGAGATCTGGACTCTGGATTAGCTGTGCTCTGTGACAGCACAGCGCTCTGTCTGTCTGTTACAGGGTTGGAAGGCACCTTAAAGACCATGTCCCTCTCGTCCTTCTCCTCCTCCCTTTTCTCTGCTCCTCACAGAGTCAGGGTTGTGCAATCTGTAGATGCAGGTGTGTACCCCACATTGGTGGGTGTCACAGTTTCCAATGACAGGGATATGTGCTGCATCTCCGAAGGAGAAGAAAGATGGGACTTGGATCTTGGTTCCATTTTTAGTTCTACAGGCCGTGCCTAGTGCCAGAACTCTCTGAGGTGCAAATCCCAGGAGGGAGATAGCATTACTCCCTGACCTGTGGGTATTACAAGGGTAAATAATGTTTTTGCTGCTGACAGCTGTTAGGGAATTGAGGAAGCCACAATCCAATGAGAGATGTGGGATGTCAGCTCTGGAAACTGAGGACTTTTTGCATTAATGATCTTGCACTGGGTCATCACATATGTTTGTGTCGCTGGCAGTAGAGAATCAGGGAGCTAAACTGCTTCCCAGGTAAATCTTTAGTTTGTGTCCTTAAATTTGGATTGTTTATTCTCATCTGCCTCTTTCCTTGGCACATGGACATTTTCAAAAAGAAGAGCTAGCATTTAAATCTAAAGGCATTTCAGTGGCTCCTTCTAGCTCATTGAACAGTTGACATCAAGAAAATTGCTGAGTGCCTAACTCAGAACATTCTGGAATACATAGACTAGTAGTGGAATCACCAAGAGTCATTAAAAGCAAAAAGTGCACAGCGTGTTTTGCATCTATCTCAGCCAAGAAAAGTTTTATTTCTGCTATTTCACAACCCTATGCAAACACCATATAACTCACAGAAAGATTAAATCTGGCCCAATGTGCATGTGCAGAAGTGTTGGATGTGTTGCTTTTGGAGAGCCCAGAGCTGAGTGTGGGAAATCATAACTGCACGTCAGGTTGGTGAAGGTGCACAGATTGTGTTGTGCTTCATGCTATGTGAAACAGCAGTAACTACAGGATGATGAAATAATGCTTTCAGGTCCTTGATAGCTTGGAGTTTTAATTTTAGAAGAAGATGTAGAGCATAACTTTGAATAAAAATGGAAGAGGGCAATGCAGAGACCTTGAATAATGAGTAGATCAGGCTGTTTGAGCCACACTGACCCTTTCAAGTGACAATCCAGGTTCTGCTGCTCACCTTGTTAGCATCTGATTTGGTAAGTCAGGCTGATAATGATGTTCATCAGTTTTTCACTTTATGTTAGGAGTTTTGCTTCTTCTCTTTTGTTTTTTCTATCATGACGTTTAGCAATAGAAAGGCTTTGGAAGTGAAATACATCTACACAAAACTGGAATCATGTCTCTTGTGAAAATTTAAAGTAACTTATTGCAAGTGTCCAATTTCTAGTCACAAGTAATGACATTTAAACCCCTGTAGGAAATACAATCCCTGTGCTGATGTCACCCTTGGTTTATGATGTGAGTACTTTTGTTACTGGACAAGCACTTGAGTGTTTGCTGGTGAAGTGATGATTTACTCAGTGAGAGTGTCGGGCTGGTGGCACCTGCTGTAGCTGACTGTGAGGTGAGGGTAGAGGAGCACCCTGGCACAGCTGGGTTCCTGCTGCTCCACCGCTTTCAGCAATGCAAGGTAACACAACTGAGCTTTTATTGCCGCGGTTTGCCAGTTTGGGGCAAATAGCTTGTAAATGGAGCACTTTTGTTCTGATCGGTTCCAGAACAGAGGGAGGGTTGTTGGCATTGCAGTGAAGCCCCTGATCCTCAGGCTGCTTGAGCATGTGAACAGCTTTGGGAACTTTTTCCCAATAGTCAGAGTGCACATCAGCATCAATGAGCGTGCAGCAAAGAAACAGGCATTGCTTCACATCTGCTGCTTCAGGGGCTGAGACAGCATCTCTTCTTGGTCTTCAGCTGAAAGGTGCCACGAGAGGAGCCTCTCTTAGTGAAAATTCCGGTCTTTCTGATCCTTTTTAATCTCTGAGAGATATGCTTCATGTAGGTTTCCTTGTAAATCTCAGATGGGAATTAGAGAATGAGGTTCTGTATAAAGGAGCCACAGATCTGGATCAGGGACTCTTAATCTTGTTACTTTTCTGTTCATGTTGGATTTTTTTTCTGTAAAGGAGCAGCTTTTCCTCTCTTTCTGAGTTTTTAGGCACAATCAGTCCACATGTTTACTGAGCTGCCTGCCAGCAGCAGCTCCAGTTCTGAGACAGACATGTCCAGTGGGCAGGGGCATGGGGTTGGAAACTCCATGTGTAGCTGCGTGATATAAAGGCATTCATGCATTTTGTGGGCATTTATGTCCCTTAAAATAACTGTTTCCACATAGTCTTTTGGATGCGGCGCAGTTTTCCCTTCCATGGGTGCCACCAAAGACTATTTCTGCACAGAAACAGTAGCGCTTGTTGCATCTTGCACATTTCCTTTTAGCACTTGCAAGGAGTTACTTTGTAGAGATGTTATGCAAAATACGTAACAATTGCAACTGATGGCTTCTATTATTTAAATTTTGCAGTACTTAAGAGTCATTTTAAAGGTGTCAGTGAGAATAGTTTGAAGATAACCAGCTCTGTATCGTGAAAGCAAATGACACGTGCTGGCCAGATCACCTGGCAGAGAAGTCTTCAGTCGCAGAAGGGAACTTGTTTCACTTTTAGCCTGGCTGGAAGGTGTTCTCTTCCCCTCTCAGCCATCCCATCTGTCCCCTTTCCTCGGCTGTGCTGCCCTTGAGAGCGCTGCCCTGTTTCGGGAGGGCTGCAGCTGGCACACACAGCATCTCCCGGGCAACAAACGATCCTCGTTTTTGTTTCGGACAACCGTCAAGCCAAGCCGTTCCCGGGGTGGTAACATGAGACAATTTGTCTTTTGCCAGGACTCAGTCCTCCCCCAGATTTAGAAGCTGCTCGCATGCTTCGTGCTGCAGGGCTGGCATTGCCTTTGCTTGCGAGGGACACCGGCAGCTGTAAAAAGCACTTTATAGGGAGACTGTCCGTGTTCCTTGGGCTGAGAGCCAGCACAGGTGGGGAGGCCTCGGGGATCTGTGGCACAGAGGGAGTGCACAAGTGTCACTGCATCGTCTCCTGTCACCTTCCTGGCTTTCTCTTCCCTCTGCTGATTTTCGAGGGCCCCAAAAAGCACAAAACTGCCAGGGCTCAGATGCACATTACCTCTCTCCATCAATAGATCTGCTTATATGCAAGAAACCAACTGTAAATGCTTGTGTTTGGGAGGCAAAGAATCAAATCGGAAGAGGGAGTATTTTGACCAAATTTGGTGAAAAAATTCACTTTGCCCTTTAAGTAATAGGCGTGCATTAAATAAAGCATGTCTGGGATATGTGTCTTTTCCTGCTACTGGAAGTCAAAGTTGCTTTGTTTATTGAAAAGAAACATGAAGCTGAGCAGAGCCTTAATCAGCAAAAGAGCTTTCAGGCTTGCTGGGGAGGCAGGGAATAGGGGACTGGGCTCAAATTGTACAGGTTGGTTTTCAGCACGTGAGCAAAAAACGCCATCACTAGGGCTGTGTCCAGTGCTTGAGGCAGTCCCTTGATTGCCTTTTTGGGCAAAACAGAGGGATAATCTCATAAGGATCTTTTATTAAGGACTGCAAAAAGCTTTGTAAGTACTAACTCAGAAATAAGAATGGCTTCATCCTCAGTTTAAAAAGCAGCTGTCTCTAAGGCAAGGAAAAGTGCAAACTACAGTGTAAGGATTCAGTTGTGAGAGAACTTCAGGGAAACAGAGCGGAATTACATTATTTTGCAGTAATAGCTACATTGAGATGCACAGGCCCCAAGAACTAGCAACTAGAGCAGTCAGATTATTTTTTCTGCATATAGGCTGTGATGTCTGTTTGAGTTGCAAGATTCTTGTGTGCTGAGCTGATCCAAGATGAAGGTACATTGGCCTCAGTGTGCAGTTAGTCATTTCCTGTCACGCTTTCATGTTTGAATTCTGTTGTACTGCATATGACCTTTATTTTGTGGGGCAAAGAGATCTTGAGAACACGATTGCCAGGAATCCTCAGATTGTTAAACTGGATAAGCAGTGAGGCATTGATATATATGGCTGTGGGTTACATGGGCATAAACCAATTCAGTCCAAAATTAACCTTTCAATGCTAGATTGTAGCATGCTCACCACCTGCTTATTGGGACTAATTGCACACCTGTCCCTTGCTCCTTTTTGACAACTGACAGGAGCAGCTCTTTCCCTGGACTGCAGCTCCTGCTCCTCCGATCACACCAAAGCTCCTGTGATCAGTCACATTCCCTGAAACTTGGCTTCAGCATCTTTCTTCCTCTTATGGCCACTGTGACCATGTGTGCAGCTGCTGCCCTCAGCCAACCCCTGCCTCAGTGGTAGCTGTGCCTGCTGCCAGTGTCCCCTGCTTGTCACTGGCACGTGGCAGGAAAGGTACCTGTCACGAGGAGCCTCTCTTTTCTCTGCAGCTTCCTCAGAGACAAGCCAGAATCTCTCCTGGAATGGTTTTAAGCATTAGGTTTCTTCACTGCCTGACAGAAGGGTCTGTGTTGAGCTGGCCAGAAGTTTCTGGAGTGTTCCTATCTCGCTCCTCTGCTCTCAGACTTGTTCCATCTGTTAATGGTCTGTTTGAATGTTATGAGTCCAAAGTGCCCAAATGACTTCAATTCCTGACTTCCTGTTGAGTGCTCAGAATTTGCTTACTTTCTGCTCATTTTGAATAAGATTAACAGTTGATCTCTTGAGCAAACATTCCAATTTAATGTCAGCAGAATGACATAGGCTGCCTGCTCTGCGTGTTCCCAAATAGTTTTACTGCTGTTAGCTACACCTCTGAAAGACCAAGATTTTGTTCAGAACCTAAAATGGTTAGTTAACCCCTACAGATGATTAGTAATAAATTTTTAACTCTGAAATCATTCCCTCTTTTTTTCCTTGACAGAGTTTTTATTTTTAATGCTGCATAGTAGGGACACTTCAGCTTCTTTCTCAGACCCTGGTAGAGTTAGCTTTCCTTAAAGAAAGTAAATCCAGAGCAAGGGCTGAATTGTCTCTTGTGCCTCTGCCTGTGCTGCTGGTACCTCAGGAGCCCAGCACAGCAGTGGTGGCAGCTTGCCCTTGCTCACCTTGGACCAGGTGTGATGTCTCTGTCACAGTTTCCTGCAGGCACCCCCGGGCAGGCTGGGGGCTGGAGGCAGGTGTGATTTTCTTACTGATTGCATTCTGTTTAAGAGTACAATCAGACATTTATGGCATAGGTGTGGTTTTGGCACTGTCCTTTCTCTATATGCAGAGCTGCCAGGAGCAGTCTGTGATATGGCTTTGTTCTTTGAATGGGGCAACTCAAAGATCTCTCCTGAACAATGGGAAATCCTTATTTTGTCATTCTAAGATTGAATTAAAGTCATGCAACAGTTTAGGTCTTGTGGCTTCTCAGATTCTGCTACTTCAGTTTTAACGGATTCCGCTGCTTCTTCCTCACAAAGTTGTGGGCATTTTCAGGAAGCTGCTTACCTTGCTGACAGCAAGTTATTCTATTTGAAATGCAAGGTGGTTCTTTGCAGTGCTGCCAGCCGTTTTACTCAATCTGTTGCACAGCCTGGAGCACCCCATGGCGGCTCTGGGCAGGAGGGTGACCTGCCCGTGCTTGGGGGAAAGGCTGAGGTGCAGCTTGCTCAGCAGAGCTCGGTGTGTGCACATGCATGAGCACAACACCCCAGTGGTGCGGGGAGGCTGTGGCCATACGCCCAGCTGGTCTGCTTATCTCCTGCCTCTGAGGCTGACCGTAGGAACCAAACTTTTCCTGTGTGTTGGAGAAATGAGTGCAGCATCCTCTGGTTGTGCTGGTGATGGGGAAGCTGCCGTGTGAGGCCTGTGGCTGTCCTGATGGTCTCTGCAAAGAATGTACTCCTTGCCATGCTGGAGCCCTCCTTCCTGGTTAGATTTCAGAGCTGTCCTGGGGAAGGCTGAGGCTGGAAGGCAGCTTGGAGGCGAGAGCTGAGGGCAGGAAGTGACTCACTGGTGCTGCCAGCAGGAGGGTGAAGGTCTGGTGCAACTCTGCTCCCCAGGGTGCCCCATGCAGGCTGGGTCACTGAGGGAGCACTGGCACCTCTCCCCAGCTGCCTCAAGCTCTCCTCTGACAGCCCTGGGGATGCTCCAGGTCTGCAGCAGAGCTGGTTTGGGAGCAGAGTGACAGGGCACAGTGAGTGTGGAGGAACCCCCACAGCACCCCAGGGAGCTGGCCCTACCCAGGAACCTGGGCTGGCCTGGGGCCAGGGTGCACAGTGACCCTGTGCAGATCCCCAGGAGTGGTGTCAGGAAACGTGGAATGAAAGCACTCCCAGCATAACGGAGGGGCTGGAGCTGCTCCTCAGGGCGAGCAGCTGGTTTGCCTTTTAGGGTCGGCAGCAAGCAGAAACAATTTCATGCAGATTCCAGGACCCATAATGGTTCTGGAAAGCTAGCAGGAACAAAAAGTGTTCTTCTCCTCTGCTGACCTTGGAGTGCTTTGGGGACTGTCTTTCAAAGCCATGTCCCTGGACGGTTTCATCCTTACATGGGGAATACTTGCCTGCCCCAGTGAGGTGGTGCTTTCTCTTCTGTGTCTGTTTAGGTGTGAACTGCAGTTGCTTGTATTTATGCTCAGACAGCCGTGGGGAGGTGAGAATAGGCAGGAACCTGACAAAAGCAGGTCTTTTCCTATGTCCTGGAAAGTTGAAGTGTTTCCCTAGGAATAGCCCCATGGATTACTCTAGCGTGGCTGTGGAGCAGCTGGTTCTGAGCTGACAACAAACAAACTGGTGTGAAGTTACATGGGGTACAGGTTCACCACACACACAAGACTCCACACCTAAGGACCTAAGGAGTTCACTGTAGGAGGAACCATCTCAAAAGGCCAGTTAAACTCGTCAGTGATTGTGTGGATCAGGCTCTGTCTGTATTGCCTCCTTTGCATAACAAATCCCTGGTTTATTGGTGCTAAAATTAATGCAATGATCTCCTGGGGCTGTTGCTAAGCCATGGCTTCGGACAATGACACCAGGGTGGTGTTGGGTGCATGTTACTCTCTAATTAGAAAGTGGACTTTGCTGTGCTTCCTTGACAAATTGCTGACCTTTTCCATACATGAAGCTATTCTGAGCTCTGCTCCAGACTGATCAAATTTGCATCGTGGAGCACTTTGAATGTTGTTTGTGAGTGAAGCTCTTGTTCCTAAAGCTGTTTGTTCACGGGCACAGGAGAGGAGCTGAACTTCCTTTGCTCCATGAGCACAACTACATCTTTCAGGGAACTATAGGGAAAGAGGAGGCAGCTGGCAGACGTATATCTGTGTTTATTTTTGCCCTCAAACAGCTAGTGAGACAGCTGAGCAATATCCCACATCCAGCTCCACCATCACCCTGTACAAGGGACCTGCTTCAGCAAGCCTCGTCCCCCCAGACCGGAGCCATCTGGCAATGCACAAACACTCTATTTGCAACTGCAATCCCATCATTATAGGGCAACAACTTGGTTAGCATTTGAAGGCGTTCCTGACATCAGCCCAGCACACTCCACACACAGCTGATGTTTACAGGGTGGTGCAAAGGATGAGCACATGCTCGCTGGCACAAGAGTGATTGCCTATATTCTGTGTCTGAGCCTAGATTAAAGGGGGTTTTAATGCATTTTAAAACTCTCTGTCCTTCATAAAGAAGGCAATTTCTAGGTTCATCACTACAATCAGAGTAAGAATTGTGGGCTTTTCTACTATTTCTTTTACTCCATTTCTTTTGTCCCACCTTCCTCTTCCCAGTCTCACAGCACCACATCTCAGGGACGAAGATGCTGCGTTTGCTTTGGCGCTGCCCAGGCTTCAACACCCCTGCCCAGCTCTGCATCTGAGAGCAGAACAAAGGGAGCAAACAGCTTATCTAACACAAATAACCCTGAGCAAACTTCCTGGGCCTGTTCTTGTTCTGTTGAAAAGGCAGCACAAAGTCTGTTCCTGTGTGCAGCCTTGGCCACGTGAGGCTCCCAGGCCTGGCTCTGCTGCACCCCCAGCCTGGGGAGCAGCACTCAGCTCCCAGCTTGCAGCAGGAACACAGATTTGGGGAAAAACTGCTCAAAGTGGCCCCTTGCTTTAGAGTCCTCCTTGGTGAATCGTTCCTGGAGGGGTTTGTTTTTCACTTCCTCTTCCGACAGCATCAGGGTCAGGGTAGTGGTGCTCAGGAGGCTTATTGCTCATCACTGGTAAAATCCCAGCCTTCTTCATTCAGGTTGGTTTTTTCTTCCTTTGTGTTTTCTGATGTCCTCTGAGCCTGTATTACTGGACCACAGAGCTAAAGTGCAGCCCATTGAGAAACATGCAAGTTCCCTGCTCTGGCAATGCCTTAGCCTCTAATGAGCAGGAGTGCTCATTAAAGGTCCTCTTAGTACAGACACACCTTGGAAAGTTCCCTTCACCAGGGCTGGGACAGGGGAGGAGGAGAGTTGGAAATTTCGTTTAATTCTTTGCCAGAGAGAAAGGTCCCAGGTAGCTTCAGGGAGCAAAGGCAAGTGGGGTGGCAGAGAGGGCAGCAGTGGGTGAGAAGCAGCCAGGAGCTGTGTGGGGGTCAGGGGAGCTGCTGCCCCGTCACAGGAGCACCTCGGGGGTGCCCCAGAGGGGAGGGAACACTGGGGGGCCAGCACAAGGTGCAGCTCAGCAGCCTGACCCCCATGTGCCCAGTAACAGACTGGGCATTGCCTTGTTCTGCAGGCACAGGGCTGCTGGCTGGAGCTTTGGGGGAGGCTTGGTGGAGCACTGGCCCTGTGTTGCTTGCTGGCAGGGACAGGCTGTGGCACTGCTCCTGCAGCCACAGCCACACACGCTGGGCTGCCACGCTGGAGGGCACGGAGCGGGCATGGCATGGGTGGCAGCTGGTAAGCGTGTCTGAAAAGGAACTTTGTTCCCCCTCACTTGGTCACGTAGCCATGTGGGAGCACTGGATTTATTCTCCATCAGTCCTATCGGCACATACCAGGCTTGACAACAGCTGGGAGCTGTGTGGCTTGGCCAAGAATAGCCCTGGGGAGCTCTGGGCTGTGAGTCAGAGCTGTCTGGATCAGCTCCTGCCCTGGAGGCTGCCTCCCAACCTACAGCTGGCTGTGGGGACGGGGTGCAGGGGCTGGTAGGGAGCTCCCTGACCATTAAATGCTTAACTGCAGATTGAGCTGTAATTGCTCTTTTAGAAGTTGGGTGGGTTTGTGAAGAACTCAGCAGTGGAGGTGCTCTGCAGCTGACGGCTCCCTTGTAACTCAATGGGCTTGTCTACACTTGACAGCAACCCGGGTTAAAGAAGGGTGTGATTTTGCAAGTGGAAAACTCCATGTTTAGGAATAACCAGGCTGAACTAAACAGGAGGAAGAGAGTCTTGTTCTGGAGTTAGTGCTCCAAAGAAAGCAAAGTAGTTCCACAAACCTGTTGTCTGTGAGGGAGATAAGCAGAAAGGAGAGATGTCAAGTCTCCTTCATGCCAAGCCCCAACAGGTGCTTGTGGAACACCCATCTGCCCCTATAGCTTCTCCCTGGAGAGTGTTTGTAGTTGGAGCAGCACATGCAGAACAGTTTGCTGGGACAAGGCTGCACAGCCAAGGCACAGAGCAGAATGCCCAATTCCTGCTTCCCTATGGAGCAGCTGCTTTAACCTCTGGAGAAGTTCCAGGGTTTGAGCTGCTAGCAGCCCCTCAGGCAGAGCTTTCAGCACTGTGAGGAACCCTGCTACCAACCACACAGGGCTGAGCGTGGGTCTCTGAAGGGCAGCTGGGCACAGATCTCCCTTAGGGTGCCTGGCTCAGACATCACAGTGGACACACAGCCACGTGGCATGTGCATGGTTTTGGTGCCAAATCAAAACTTTTCATGCAGGAAATTTCTCCCTTTTTATTTTACACTTCGTTTCCCAGGATGGTAGCAATGAGTGAGGAGCTTAGCTGCGTGCTGACATGTCCAGGTTTTCTGAGTGGTGCCAAAGGTCTCCAGCTGTGAACTGAAGAATAAGCCTGAAGCAAGGTTCATTGCAGGCCCTGGTGTCTGCAGGCTCTTAGGGAAGTGCAGGCAGCCTCAGAGCAGGAGCACAGCGTTGGTCTGTCCCCTGTGCTGACAGCAGCTGGTGGCTCAGTGCAGGGACTCTGGTCCTTGGCCTCTGGAGGTGGCAGCGTTGCACAGGGACATCTGGGACAGCCTCAACTGATACTGATCCACCCCTGCCCTAATCTCAGCAGGTGAAGGAGGGCCTCAGACCGGCACCATGACAGAGTGCTTCGACTGTGACAACTGCAAGGAGTCCCTGTATGGGCGCAAGTACATCCAGATGGACAACGGCCCGTACTGCATCCCCTGCTACGACGCGCACTTCGCCAACACCTGCGACGAGTGCAAGGAGCTGATCGGCCACGACTGCAGGGTGAGTAGAGGCCCTGCAGACAAGCAGGCCAGTTCCCAAGGCCTTTGGTCCCCTCCTCATGCTGGCTGTACTCCCAGGAGCTGTACTACGAGGACCGCCATTACCATGAGCACTGCTTCCGTTGCTTCCGCTGCGACCGCTCCCTGGCTGACGAGCCGTTCACCTGCCAGGGCAAGGAGCTGCTGTGCAACGACTGCTACTGCAGCGAGTTCTCCTCCAAATGCATCGCCTGTGAGAAGACTGTCATGCCAGGTAGGAGCAGCTGGACTTGAGCGTTGCAGTTTGTTCGTGGTCCCTTGGTGTCAGCTGGGGCTGCAGGTCCAGCATGAGAGCAGCGTGGAAGAGAGTTGGGTCTCTGTTTTCCTGCCCTCCTGTCCTTTGTTTGTCCGGCAAGACAGCACTGCTGGACAAGCTGTGATCACCACAGCAGCCCCATCTATCTGTTCCCCTTTTTCATGGGGAAGTGAATGAGGGAGGAGATAACAAAGGGTTTCCTGGGCACTTGCTGCTGTGTGCTGACAAGAAGAGACAGAATGACTGAAGATCTGTGAGTGTCTCTGGAGAAGGCCTGAGGCAAAGGCGTGTGTGTCTTTACTTGGCTATTTTGGCACCATCTTCAGATGTAGGTTACGTCAGGCATCTCTTCCATGGCCTTTGTGCCAGTGCTGGGGACATGTTCCTGCAGCCTTCCCTTGTGGCTCTGCTGTGGGCTTAAAGCCCCCTGTCCAACTCCATGGTCGTGAACCGCCACGGGGAGGGGAAGCATAGAGCCAGGTGTGCAGGAGCACAGCTCATCCTGCCCAGCCCCCCACATCCCTGTGTGTGTGTGTGCTGCTCCCTTCTGTCACTGCAGGGCTCTCTTTGCAGGCTCCCGTAAGCTGGAGTACAATGGACAGACCTGGCATGAGCATTGCTTCATATGCAGCAGCTGCCAGCAGCCCATTGGGTCACGGTCCTTCATCCCAGACAAGAAGGATTATTACTGTGTCCCCTGTTATGAGAGCAAGTTCGCTCCTCGCTGCACTCGATGCAAAAAGGTATGTGTGGCCTGAGAGCCCAGAGCCCCCAGCTCTGATGCAGGGACAGGGAACTCCCTGCTCCCGCCTGAGCCCTGTCAGAGGAGGGTTAAGGTGCCATCACCCTGGCTGGGCTGTTTCCCTTTGCCTCTGTGCCACCAGCACGTGCTCTCTTCCTGCAGACCCTCACCAAGGGAGGAGTGACCTACCGGGATGAGCCCTGGCACAAGGAGTGCTTTGTCTGCACGGGCTGCAAGACCCCCTTGGCTGGGCAGCAGTTCACCTCCCAGGATGACAACCCGTACTGCATCAAGTGCTTTGGGAACCTCTATGCCAAGAAGTGCAGCGCCTGCACAAAGCCCATCACAGGTGAGCAGAGCAGCTCTCTGAGGAGCCCCGTGATGCAGTCCTGGGGCTCCTTCTGTCCCTTTGTCTGCGTCTCTCACAGTGGTGAGCTGTGTCCCGTGGGAGGAATTCCCTCTACCCACAGGTAAAGGCTCCAAAGTGATTCCTCAGAGCATGATCTCATGTCTCTAGCTTGCCTTTTTTGATACTGATGTCATGTCCGTGAAAAGGTTGTTCACAGACAGGGAAAGCCTACAGCAGCAGCTGGTGCAGGGGAGTCTGGATCTGCTGTACCTGCCTAAGGCAGGGGAAGTAAGGGATCCTCTTCTGCAGAACCCCCTAAAATAGTCTGTCTTCCTTCCTGCCCTCCCCCATTTGACCTTCCCCCTTGCCACTCCCAGGCTCTTGCTGCTGGGAAGGCAGGAGAAGCTGTGAATCAGCTGGTGACTCAGAGGATGATTCTGGCTGAGGACAGCTCCCAGGCACCCACTTCCCCTCGGGTCCTTATCAGTTTGTTGCCACCCTGGGGAGAAGAGGGTCACAGCTCACCAGACCAACAACTGCCAGCAGAGAAAGGAAACTCCTGTGGAGTCTCTGCAGGAGTCTGGCCCTGAGCTGGTGGCAGGATGGCTCTTCCCAGGATTTGATTAAACCTCTGGAGAAGTTCCAGGGTTTGAGCTGCTAGCAGCCCCTCAGGCAGAGCTTTCAGCACTGCTACAGACCACGCAGGGCTGAGCGTGGGTCTCTGAAGGGCAGCTGGGCACACAGATCTCCCTTAGGGTGCCAGGCTTTCAGACATCACAGTGGACACACAGCCACGTGGCATGTGCATGGTTTTGGTGCCAAACCAAAACTTTTTATGTTTGAAAAGTTCTGTGTGACTTCATCCACTGTGATGGTGCAGCTCCTCTCCCACCTCCTCCTAGGGGAGAAAATCGTGATTCTGGTCCAAATATATGAACCCTGCAAAGTCTGCTCTGAAGCAATTTTAGTGCTTTTCCCCCACCAGAGTGGAGGTTCGCATTATTTGATCCTGGGGTGTGTTTTGCGTGCCACCACCAGTGCCATGACCTGGAGATGAGCAGGAAGCTCATCCCAGTTTCCCCAGAAACTGCCATTGCCCTCTGTCCCTCCCACAGGTTTTGGTGGTGGCAAATACGTCTCCTTTGAGGACCGTCACTGGCACCACAACTGCTTCAACTGTGCCCGCTGCAGCACTTCGCTGGTGGGGAAGGGCTTCATCCCCGACAACGACGAGATCCTGTGCCGCGACTGCAGCAGCGACCTATGAGCCCCCGAGGGCACGGCGGGGCAGGGCCTTCCTCTGTTCTTCAGGCCTCTGTGCCAGGTTCCCCGGCAGCACTGCAGGGGCACAGCACGAGGCACAGGAGATGGGGGCTGACCTGAGCCGCGGTGTGTTCAGGGGGTTCCTGTGCCCCCTCCCTGAAGGCTAGAGTACGCTGTGCTATGGCTCTGTGCAGTCAAAGCTAAATAAAGCTGAAAAAGGAGCTTCAAGACCCCCCCATTATTTACTCTTTCTTTTCGCTTCCAGTCTAACCAGGCACGAGCCCAGGCCTCCAGCTGAGCAAAGGGCAGGAGTGGCTTCGGCACTGGGCTGCAGGATCTGCATGCTGGCAAGCATGTGTTCACCCCTTGGCACTGACCTCTCTTCTGACCTCTCTTCTTTCTCCGTGTGCTTCCCTCGCTCTGGGTGGCACAAGGCAGTGTCTCGGGGCTGTGCAGCTTGGCCATGCTGGCCTGTGTCACAGCTGGCTTTGCACAGCCTTCCCACCTGCACAGCTGGCCCAGGCATGAAGGGCACTGTCTTCTGTTCTAGAGGTTTGGGGACACCAGGCTGGAGTGTGGCCAGGAGAAGAGCATACATCCTCAGATGGGATCCACCTCTGGAATTCTGTAGCACCTCATTCTTTGCAGGCCAGACCCTTTGCTCAGCATCTCCATGGCAGTGCTCTCTTAGCTGTGAATGAAGAGTTCAAGTCACTTGTAGGTACGGGGCATTCAGCCCACCCACACCTACCCCTTTCCCATCCACCTGTGCTGTGACCTCCCATGGCTGGGGTGGCTGAGCTGGAGCTGGGAGTGCTGGCCTGCTGATGCTCAGGTGCATCTGGCTGAGTCCTAGAGAAGGGCATGCTGAAGGCTGAGAGCACTCAGAGCTTTATTCCTCCTCCATCCCTCTCATGAGGATCCATGAGACGGGCACTGCTATCAGAGCCCAGCTGCCAGCAGCACTGGGAGCACCAGAGATAATTAATTCAGGGAAGGGAGAATTGCCCACAGACTGTGCCTGTGATTAGTAGCTGCTGGGAGGGTCTGTAGGAGCACAGGGCTGCAGCAGAGAGCAGCTGAGGGGGCAGCAGGATGTCCACAACCTGCTCCTCCAGGGCTGCCTGTGTCCCCTGTGGTAGGCAGGGAGTGGTGGCTCCTTCCAGCCACACTCATCCTTCCCTGTGTCCCAAACAAGATGCAAAGCAAAGACCATGGGTGGGGTGGGGGGTGGGGACAATAACTTTGCATTGCCCAGGTCCCAGTTGGCCCTAACTGCAAAATAGGGTGTCTGGAGCCATCCCAGACTCACATGAGGCCTTGAGCAATCCTTGCCCAATGGATGAGCTGGCCCTGGGCTACGGCCCCTCCCAGTGGGATGCTC
This sequence comes from Pyrgilauda ruficollis, assembly GCF_017590135.1. Classification (NCBI taxonomy): domain Eukaryota; kingdom Metazoa; phylum Chordata; class Aves; order Passeriformes; family Passeridae; genus Pyrgilauda; species Pyrgilauda ruficollis. Next base: position 2,891,494 of record NW_024526377.1, read on the forward strand.
ATTCCTGCCTTGTCTCTACATCTTTCTGCTTCTGTCTCACTGGGACACTTTTTGCCGACCCTGCTTTCCTGCTTAGTCAGCCACATGCTTTTCTGAAAACCTGTTCTTTTGTGGGTGTTTTCCCTTTTGTACTCATGAATATCCATCATTTTGTACACAACTACAGGATAAAGGGGCTAGCCCCCCACCCGGGCTTCACTTAGGAACAGAAAATGTTATGCATGTTGAAGTGTTATTACTCTGTGTCCAGATCCTTGTTGAATCCTTGTTTGGAAGCTTTGATGACAGCAAATCAGAGTTTGTGTGTTTGCTATTATGAGAGGAGGTTGGAGCCATCTCCAGAAGGAATTGTCCTAAACCTCAGCATCCTCTGTATTTCCTACAGCTTTATACAATAAACAAACCATTTTCGTGACACTTTCTCTTCTGTGTCTCTTGAACAGCAGGCACGGGGCAGAGCACTGAGTGGGTGCTGGGCTCTGCTCAGCCTTGCCTCACCCCTGCTCCCATTCTGGGGATGGGCAACCTCTGCAGTGCTCGCGCCTGCCTTCCCAAAGCACAGCCCACCATCAGCCCTGTGGCTGTGGCAGAGCAACAGCATCTCTCTCCTCCTGCTGGGTGGCTGCAGTGGCCTCCTGGGGCTGGGGATGTCCATCTGTCCGTGCTTGCTGTCTGTACAGGCAGGTAGTTCTGCAGGACAGGCCCCAGCAGGACATGGGGTGCTGCTCTGTGTTGCAGGCTGGCTGCAGGGCTGTGGGGATCGCTGTGGTACCGACCCAGCCCTGCTGTGCAGAGCAGCCTGTCTGCCCTGCAGTGTGCCCTGCCTGCTGACCCAGCTCTGTGCAGAGCAGCCTGCCTGCCCTGCAGTGTGCACTGCCTGCCCACAGCACAACATTCCAAGGGCACTCCTCGGGTAGATGTTGCTGCAGCCTCCAGCCAGGATATCCGTGGTCCCTCTTGGCAGCCTTCCCTGAAAGCGCTGCATGCTCTTTACTCATGTTTATCAGTCAGGGAGCCATTTATTCCCTAACATATGAAACTATTTTCCACAGATCCTTTACATTTACCAACAGCTGCCGTGACTTGCTCTGGACTTGCCTGCTCCAGCCCTCCCAGCACAGTGGCTGGGCTCCCGTGGGTGCTGCTCCAGTGGCAGGATGGGCACAGCCCATGGGGTGCCTCTGTGCAGGACCATGGCACTGGTGTGTGCCTGCTTCAAGGGCTCTGCTCTGCTGCCTGATGGAGTTCTAGCAGGATTTTTGTTGCTGCTGCTGCCCTGTGGCCTGGGCTGGGCTCTGGTGCTGTGCTGGCCCTTGGAGGGTGAGTGAGCAGCTCCAGCCCAGAGGTTCCCAGCTGAGCCTGTCCTCCAGCAGCAGCAGCACAAGCCGGGATTTCTGCAGTGCTGTTTCCAGGGATTAACCGCAAAAGGTTTCTGTACAAGGGGCCCCCAGGCTCCTCTTTCAGTCAGCCTCCAGAGCCTCACGTTTTTAGCCAAAAAAGGAAATGACCCAGCTGCACGTAGCACTGGAACATCTGGATTTTATCCCTGTCATGAATGGGTCATGGCTGAACATGGCCCAGTGCCTGATTTACAGGAGGGGGAGGGTGATGTCATGCACAAACATCCCCTGAGACTCTGGAGTGTGGGTCTGAAACAGTCATGGAAATTTTATTAAGCATGAGGAGCAGTGTGAGGGGGGTCAGGCCAGGGCTGTTGTGCTGGTGAGGTGGGAGTGGGGAAGCTGCTGAGGACATGGGGCAGCACTGCAGGGGTAGAAAGAGACCCTGGCCTGACCAAAATCTGACCAAATCTGCCCAAGCTGTGCTCTCCTGCACTACTGTGGGTCAGGGACAGCATTTGCAGCCCTGATGGGCAAAGCCAGGTTCAAACCACTGCCTGGGGAGTCCTGTGCAGGGCCAGGAGCTGGACTTGATGATCCTCATGGGTCCCTTCCAGTTCAGGATATTCTGTGGTTCTCTGCATTTCAGCTCCCAGCCCCTGACAGGCTGCTGCTGTCCTGAAATGAAATGGCATCTCTTGGGCCAACGTTCTCCCACCTCCTCCCATCTGTGGGGTGAGCAGGAGGGTGGGCGTGCAAGGGCTGGTCTTGTCCCACCTCGATCCTCTCCTCTCCACTCTTGATGCCAGCAGCCCAAAATAAGGAGGCCAAGTGGCTGGGTGGGACATTGCTGGATTTCAACTCCTTCCCTTTCCAGAGATGAAGTTTCATGTGAAGAGAAATGGAAGAACACTAAGTTCAGAATCATATCTCTGTTTTTATTTTTAGGCAGGCATTCATGAAGAAAAGTGATATACTTTAGGGCAGCCTATAACGCAAGGGAGTAATTAAAGGCAATATTCTTACTTGCAGCATCATCCTCTCCTCAATGAAGGATCATCTTTGTCTGCCATTAATTAAAACAAATTTTTTTCTTGCTTTTGGCTTAATTTATTGTGCATGGCAGAAAAAATACAAATAATTTATTCACATACAGCGAGTGCAAATGTAATTACCGCTTTGCATTTGGCAGTGTTGGGGCAAGGCACCCTTGGATTTAGGGTGGATCTGAAGAAGGCAGTTGAAACCCAAAGGGGTGTCTGTGGGAGGACTCGCACCGCGATCGTGCGGCTGAAAGCAAAGTCTGCGCTGCCGGGCACCGGGCACCGGGCACGGTGAGCTGCGAGCGCGTCCCGCACGGCCCGGCCCGGCCCGGCCCCGGGCAACCCCGAGAGGCCTCCAGGCCGGGACAGCCCTAAAGCCAAACCGGCAGCGGGGGCCACTCAGTGCCACCGAGCACCGCGCTCGGACACGGCCCTGCCGCTCGGACACCGTGCTGGGACACCGCGCTCGGACACCGGGCTCGGACACTGCTCCGTGCTCGGACACCGTGCTGGGACACGGGCCCCCGCTCGGACACCGGGCTCGGACACTGCTCCGTGCTCGGACACCGTGCTGGGACACGGGCCCCCGCTCGGACACCGGGCTCGGACACTGCTCCGTGCTCGGACACCGTGCTGGGACACGGGCCCCCGCTCGGACACCGGGGTCGGACACTGCTCTGTGCTCGGACACCGTGCTCGGACAAGGCACCGCTCTCGGACACCGCTCTCGGACGCTGCCCCGCTCTCGGACACCGTGCTCGGACACCGCTCTCGGACGCTGCCCCGCTCTCGGACACCGTGCTCGGACACCGCTCTCGGACAAGGCACCGCTCTCGGACACCGCTCTCGGACGCTGCCCCGCTCTCGGACACGGTGCTCGGACGCGGCCCCGCGCTGAGGGGCACGGCCGGGCCGCAGCCGCCTCCTGCCGGCCGGCCCCGAGCACCGCGCAGCGCCCCGGAACCGGAACCTTCCCTCACACTCACCGGAGCCTTACCGGGGCCTTCCGGCGGTAGCGGGAGCCGTGCGCGGGATGGAGACGATCCTGGAGCAGCAGCGGCGGTACCATGAGGAGCGGGAGCGGCTCATGGACGTGATGGTGAAGGAGATGCTCACCAAGAAGTCCACGGTGCGCCCGGGGCCTGGGGGTGCGGGAGGCGCCTGCCGGGCCCGCGCTCACCGCTCTGCTCTCCCCGCAGCTCCGCGACCAGATCAACTCGGACCACCGCACCCGGGCCATGCAGGACGTGAGTGCTCCGGGGCTGGGAGCGGGGCTGGGGCCGGGGCTGTGGGCGGGCCGGGCTCCCCGGAGCGAGCGGGGCCCGGCCCGTAACGGGCTCGGCGGGCCCGGGCCTCTCCTTTGTTCCGCAGAGGTACATGGAGGTGAGCGGCAACCTGCGGGACCTGTACGACGACAAGGACGGGTGAGTGTGCCCGGGGCCCTCGTGTGCCTGAGCGTGCCCTGCTGTTGGAAGTCAGTGTGAATGTCTAAAGGCAACGCGCGAATGGAGATGTGGTGGCTAAATGCAGGGCAGCACCCGAGGGCACACCGCAAGCATCCGTATTGGATGGACACGTTTTGTTGTGTTGTGTTAATGTCATGGGCTGCTCCGGGGGTTTGTCAGGAGCTGCAGCCTGTGCAGGGGAATGTAGCCACAAGCCCCTGAGCCCGCTGGGCTGGGAGGGCCCCATGGCTCGCAGGTTTGCAGTCAGGCACTGCAGCACAGACCAGGACTAAGGCTGTGTCAGTGTCACCCTTCCCTTCCCTTCCCTTCCCTTCCCTTCCCTTCCCTTCCCTTCCCTTCCCTTCGTAATCTGTTGCTGTCCATGAACTTGTAGCCTGCGTAAGGAAGAACTCAGTGCCATTTCCGGGCCAAATGAATTTGCAGAGTTTTACAACAGACTGAAGCAAATTAAGGAATTTCACCGGAAGCACCCAAATGAGGTGAGTAGTTACCTGGTCCAGAGGAACAGGTGAGATGTGCTCTGTTGGGTCTCATCCCTACAGGAAACAGAGCTTTTGTTTCCCCAGTTTTATTGCATTAACACACAAGTACTGAGAACACTCAGCACAGCTGCTCAGGGACAGGAGCATGTCAGGGAGCAGTGCAGGACACTCACCCTGTTCCCTGCGAGAACAGGGATGTTCAGCTGAGCTGGGATCAGATCTCACCTTTCTCGCGCTGGCTAAAGCCACACTTTTATTTTTGTGCAGAAAGAAAGGTGACAAAGCTTTGAGTCTCTTTTCTGTTTGCAGTTTCATTATTTGCCACCTTGTGTGATTTTATATTAGTTATTCTGGGGCAGGAGCTGAAGTAAATTTCTGTGTGCCTTGTGTCTGCCCATGCAGATCTGTGTTCCTATGTCAGTGGAGTTTGAGGAGCTGCTGAAGGCCAGAGACAACCCGAGTGAAGAAGCTCAGAGTAAGTTTGTAGTGTGCTCAAGCTCTGGCATTATTTAATATGTTGTTTGATTTGGTTTGCATGTTTCACAGCCTCACCTCCTGTTTACTAAATGAATTCTGAAAGTTTTCCTGTCATCTAAATGCTTCTGAACTGCAGTCCCTGGAATGTTCTTAGTGAGGCTGCTGTTCCTGAGGAATGTTCTGGTGCTTGCACAGAGCAGCAGCTGGGGCTGCTCAATGAGTGTCAGAGGCATGATAGCCCCTTCCTTTAGCATAAATGACTTCACAGCTGATCCTTTTCCAGTTCAAAAACTGTTGTATAATGAGCAGGGAATATTAAGCTCGTAATAAAGCTTTTAATGATCTTTCCTACAGATCTGGTGGAGTTCACAGACGAGGAGGGGTATGGACGATACTTGGATTTGCATGATTGTTACCTCAAGTACATTAACCTGAAATCATCAGAGGTGAGTGGCTGCTGTGTGTGGGCCCAGGGATCTCCAGGCCCTGCACAGGCTGGCCTTCTCTTTTCTGGGAGCTGGGTGTTGATTTGGCTGTGTGTGAATTCTGACTCAGACTTTCTGTTCATAGAAATTGGATTATATCACTTACTTATCCACATTTGACCAACTCTTCGATATTCCCAAGGAGAGAAAAAATGCTGAATATAAGAGGTGAGCCTGTTTGCCTGCCTGCTTCCTTTATGGTGAGAAGAAATTTGCTTCTGAAGTGTTCAGCTGTGGAGATTATAATTAACAGCCAATCTTAACTCACATAAATTGGGTTCCTGAGCTCAGTCATGTCTGAGCCCCAAGCAAACTTGCAGTGCAGCAGAGATGTGGAGAGCCACACTCAGCTCAGAGGAAGAGCTTTAATGTACCCTTGGAACTGTTGTGTCAAGAAAATCCTGTGTGGAAAACTGGCCTGACCTTGGTCACATCCCTCTGCAGCCCTGGAGGGTACTGACTGCCCAAAGATGTGCTTAGAGGGTGACAGTGACTTACCTGTGCTCATGATTCCCCTGCCAGGTATCTTGAGATGCTCCTTGAGTACCTGCAGGATTACACAGATCGAGTGAAACCATTACTGGACCACAATGAACTTTTTGAGAAAATTCAGACGGAGTTTGAGAAGAAGTGGGAGAACGGCACGTTCCCGGGCTGGCCGGTGAGCAGCCTGAGCCTGGTGGTGTTCTGTGCTTGGGAGGGGGTCGTGTGACTCCTTTGTGCTGGGGGTGACCATGACAGTGAGGGCTGCAGCTCTGTGTCACCAGGGTGATACTGACTGAATTTAAAACCCAGCATAACTGCTTTAAAACAAGCATTGTTTCAGATTGGCTGGTTCTGCATCTTCACTACTGCTCCATTTTCAGTTTAGTGAGAGCATTTTTCTCTGTGAAATGAACTGCTTTTCTTGAGATTAAAACGATCTGTGGCTAGAAGTGTCATAGTTTGTTGTGCAGCTCTTGTATGTGTTTATTTTTTTTTTGGCAGAAAGAGACCAGCAGTGCCCTCACCCATGCTGGTGCCCACCTGGACCTCTCAGCCTTCTCCTCCTGGGAGGTATGTCTCCAGTGCTCTGCACCTACTGCCTACATTTTGAGCAGGTGGAAGTTCAGTCATTTGGGGTTTTTTTTGTGTAGTTTTACTGCTGTATTTTTGTCCCTGGCTCTGTGCTTCCTGGGTAAAACTTTGGTGGTGCTGAGAATGTGATTTCTCCCATTGGGGAGTGTAACTTGAAAGATCTGGTTAGATTCCACATTCCTCATTTTCCTGGGAGCAGGGGTACACTGTTGACAGTCCTTTCTTAAACACTGTTCATCAGGGTTTTTTCTGTATAGCTGTATTTAGCTATATTTAATAAGCTATATTTAAGAGCTATATTTAATAAGCTAAAGTGGGCTATATCCATATTGTATGTGTTGAACAGCTTGTCTCTTACAGTGGTTTATTTAATTGAACAGGAATTGGCCTCCCTGGGACTGGACAGGTTAAAATCAGCTTTGCTGGCTCTGGGGCTGAAGTGTGGCGGGTAAGGTGCAATTTTGTAGAGTTCCTTTCAGTTTCTGAGGTGTTCCTGGATCACATTTCTTTCTGGGATGCTTGTGTGGCTATCTCTCTTGCACTAGAATTACCTTAGAGATGTTTGAAAGATAAAACATTAAGAACCAAGCAGTGAGATCTGCTGCTCTGAACTGCTCCTGTACAGGAGTCTCTGGTACAGTAGACTTTGACTTGAGGAATGAAGACAAAGATAAAAGGAATGGTTTAAATCTAAGCTACATTTGGATTTTTATTGCATGGATTCAGATAGTTCTCAGGAAATGTAAAACTGCAGTCTAGACTAATCCCTTCCCTGCTTCTCTGCAGGACTCTTGAGGAGCGTGCTCAGAGGCTTTTTAGCACTAAAGGCAAATCCCTGGAAGCACTTGATCCTTCCTTGTTTGCTAAGAATCCAAAGACAAAAGGAAGCAAAAGGTGAGTTCTTAGAGGTCATTCTGAGGCTGGCAATGTTCTCTCCTCTTGGATGAGGAGTGTTCTATAGTCACCAGTCTTGTGTAGCTGGGACAGAGATTCTGGAGTATTAGAAGCTTTTCATGTTGGACCAGTTAGTGCTGAACTTGTGTGTTTAATGAAGATACCTCATCTGTTTCAGGGACACTGAAAGAAATAAAGATCTTGCATTCCTGGAAGCTCAGATTTATGAGTATGTGGAAGTTCTTGGGGTAAGTATTTTATTTTGTTTTTAAGCTTTTTATTTCAGAGCTGTCAAGTAGTGACTGGAATGTTGTCCTTATCTTTGCATAGTGCTTTCACAGACAGCATCACATCAGTGCTGCACCACATCTGTTTTGTGCATAAGTACTGCAAACCTTTACTTTGATCTGCCTTGCTCCTTTGCCTTCAGTTTTGGGGGGTTGTTTTCAGGGAATTGGCTGTTGCTGTAGTAACATTGGAAGTGCTAATAGGTGATACAAGGTTTCATTCTTTGCAAATAGGAAATGTCAGGGTACTAAAAACTGAAACTGTTGGGCTCAGTAAGGTGGGAGTTCCGTGCTTCACGCTGGTCTTCTGTTTCCTCCCTCTGTGCGCTGAGGGAGTTTTTGGCTACAAGAGTTTTCCCTGACTTTTTGCTGCCATGGTGTGTGGACAGTCCCTTCCTTTCTCTCCCTCAGGAACAAAGACACCTCACCCACGAGAACGTGCAGCGCAAGCAGGCGCGCACAGGGGAGGAGAGAGAGGAGGAGGAGGAAGAGCAGATCAGTGAGAGCGAGAGTGAAGATGAAGAAAATGAAATCATTTATAATCCTAAAAATCTGCCTCTTGGTTGGGATGGGAAGGTAACTGAGACTTACCAGGCCTGGAGAAGTGGGACAGGTCACTGACTCCACGCTGCTTCTCTGTTTGAGTTTCTTTGCCATGTGACCTAATCCTGCTGTCTCCTTGCTCCAGCCCATCCCATACTGGTTGTATAAACTCCATGGTCTGAACATCAACTACAGCTGTGAGATTTGTGGTAACTACACCTACCGAGGGCCCAAGGCGTTCCAGAGGCACTTTGCAGTAAGTGACACTCACTGCAGGAGCAGTCCTGCTGCATCCATTCAGTCATTGTAATGAGTCACTGCTGAGTCCCTGGGGTCCCTGAGCAGCATTTTTGCCATGTGGGTCTGAGCTTGTGCTGCAGGGCCATGCAACAGGACCCAGAGATCGTGTTAGGCATACAGAGATCTCTTTTGCTACCGTCCCTGCCTGTTTGAACACCCATTCCAGTGCTCAGCTCTGATGGGTGCAGTGTGGCTGTTGATGCCTGGTGTGGTGTTACTGTCTGCAGGACAAGAAAATAATGTTTTTATAGACTGGTAGATTTGTACTGTGATAGTATGTTTTGCACTCTGTGTTCCCTCTCACACTGATCTCATGTCTTTGCCCCAGGAGTGGAGACATGCCCACGGAATGCGGTGCCTGGGCATTCCCAACACAGCACACTTTGCCAATGTCACACAGATTGAGGATGCAGTCTCGTGTAAGTAGTGATGGCAGAACATGGAACATGTTAAAGAACACCACCTTTTCTGAGGGGGTGGATTTGGACCTTGGTCTCATGTCCCATCCTGAACAATCCATTTGAAGTCTTGTTTGCAGCAGTTCAGTGCCTTTCATTTAGCATGCAGTGGAATGATAACTTTGTAATGGATGTTAGATACATTCCTGGATTTGAAAGGGAGGGGAAAAAGCTCATGTGTATATTTTTTAAAAACCAGTATCTCAAGGGAAGTGACATAGATCCTGTTTGACTTTGTGTTTGCAGTGTGGGCAAAGCTGAAACAGCAGAAGGCTTCAGAGAGGTGGCAGCCTGATACAGAGGTGAGCAGTGAGGGGCATTCGGTGTCTCCCCCTGTGTCCATGGGAACCCCTTGTTCCTGGGTGTGAGCAGTGTCCTCGCTTACTCTGGTGCCTTTTCCTAACTTTGGAAAGTTTGGAAACTTCTGTTCCAAAGCCATTTTTCAACAGGGTGCAGGGCAAAAGTGGGAAGTAAAATCTGTAGTACAACCTGTAATGACTCTGGCCCAGGCTGAGCTCTTCTCCCAGGACCTGCTGGCAGATCCACTGCCTGCCTTCCTGCACAGATGTTCTGGCAGGGTGCTCATGGTCAGTGGCTGCTCTTGGAGCTAACATTTGAGTGCTGTCTCTAAACTGTTGGTTCTGTTCCAGGAGGAATATGAGGATTCCAGTGGGAATGTGGTGAATAAAAAGACCTATGAAGACCTGAAGCGCCAAGGGCTGCTGTAGCTGTCCCCAGGTGAAGGATCCCACATCTGCAGAGAGAGTGGATCTGGCAGCAGCTTTGACTTCTTCATTGTCTGGATTTTGTATGTGCATGAATATAGATTTCAAGAATACTTTATATAGTCACTTTCTAGTAAGCCCCTTAGACTTGTGACGTTGTTTTATATTAAAAAATACAATGAAAAATAAAGTAATTGTAATTTAGGAAGTGCTGAGAGACTTGTCTTCTTTCATACACTGGAAGGAAGAGTTTTGATTACAGTGTGTTTAAAATGCTTTTTACACAGCTGTCAGAAACAATTCCTTCTCTCATTTCCACTCTGCTGGAAATGTTTATGGTGAGGGTTGACTCTGAAGCACGTGGACACTGTGCTCACAGGTACTGGTCCTGTTTCTAGATCTTGGTGTGAACTTGTTTTCTTTAGAAAACAAGCTCACCTGGCTTGCAGAACTGTTTTTACCTTGGGTCTGTCTCCCTGGGGAGCTTTGGCCATTGTTCTTTTCAGAGAACTACCAACTGAGCTTCAGGTTTGGCTCTGGGGTGGTTTCTGTGGCACTGCTGTTGGCTTGAATGTCCTGGTAGATCATTCATGTGCAGCTCCATCTGTGGTGCAGGAGGATGGAGATGGGAACAGAGACTGTTTAGAGGTGCCTGTCGTGGCTTCAGGAGCATCCTTGTCCCCTGGTGTCACACTTGGAGGGGTCTGTACATACCCCCATGGATTCATGGTGCCTCAAGAATTGCAGCTCCACTGTGCAGAGGCACTCACATCACGTGTGGCAGTGGCAGTTGTTGTGTCCCCCAGTCCCCTGAGTGCAGAGGTGGCTTGTGTGACAGGTCCAGCCTCACAAGCCCTTTCTCCTCTGCTGTGCAGGGCCCGTTGTGTCTCTGTCCCTGTGGAGCTGCATGTGACACTTCCCTGGGGGCTGGCTGCCAGGGTGGGGCTGGGCTGTGGGGCAGGTGCCGCAGCAGTGCTCAGGTGCTCCCGTGCTGGCAGTGACTGCAGCTGTGCTGGGGCTTCAGGAGCAGGCAGGTGAGTCAGTGCTGCCTGGGGGGAAGGTTGTTCTGGGATGGGGCTGTGTCAGGCAGATGTTGGTTCCTTGCCTGCCCTGGGGCTGGCCTGGCACTGGGCTCAGTAAGGATGTCCAGAGCTGTTCTGGGTGGTGGCTGGGCTGGTTTGCAGGGTGAGGTACCAGCTGGCTCTTTCTGTCACTCTGGGGGAACAGCTTTGGAGGTCTCTGAATGAGCTTCAGCACCTCCAGGTCCTGGGGGAATGGTGACTGAGTCTAAATCATAAAACAGGAGGGGAGTATTACCATTCTCCTTGGAGAATTTGGCTATGGAGCCTGTTTGGAGTCACATCCTCCACCATTTCCTTAGCAAAACAGGTGAACATTTGGAATGCAAATAGAGGATGGAGAGCCAGGTCACATCTTCACTTGCAGCAGCAAACTGCTGCATGGTGGCACTTTTCACTGTGTCACCCTGCTCGTGGCAGCTGCCTGCAGGGCTGTGCTGCCTGTGAGCTCCAGGGAGGGTTGTTGCCACACCAACAGCACACACAGCTCCCCGGGGCTCCCGATCCCCGGCAGCAACCGCGGCAGCCTCGGTGGATTCGGGGAGCCTCTCAGGAGGGGGTGCCTGGCTGTCCCGGGGCTGAGCACTGGAGCACAGAGCTGCTCTGGGGTGTCCCCCCTGCACCTCTGGTGAGCTCTGAGCCCTCTCCCCCTGCCAGGTCTGCTGGAGGATGAGGATGGCTGGACACCGAGGGCTCGTGCCCCCCACTCGAGGTAATGGGGCTGTGGTGCAGCACAGGGAGCAGTGTCTGTCTGTCTGTCCCCCATCCTGGCTCCATCTCTGCCCCAGCTGTTGGGGGCTGTGCCAGAGGCCTCCCTGAGGTCACCTGGGGCTTTGGGGAGGTGGAGGAGTATCCCTGCTTATCTGTTTCAAGGATGAGCTGCCTGTGCTGCTGGGTGGGTAAAGCAGGCAGCAGGTGTGCTGCTCTCAGGCATTCCCACTCCATTCCAGGCTTGCTGCTCTGCATCTTGGCTCTGCAACTCTGTCTTCAGGACTCTCTTGGCACAGCAGGTGAGTTCTGTATGCCAAGGGGAAATCTGGGGCCCTGCAGGGAGTGGGACAAAGGCAGAACGGTGCACCAGGGGCTTTGTGTCTGTCCTCTCCAGGCTGTGCTCTGTAGGACAGAGCTGCAGGACACGTGAGGAACCTTTCCTCATGGTTTAGCCCCCATAAAAGCCTGTTCTTCCCAGGAAATATGGCTGGAAGTGGGAGGGAGAGGCTGTTGTGACACCCACACACACAGTGCTGCTGGGGTGGGCTGCTGGCTCTGACCTGCTTCATGGGCTGCCCAGCTGGTGGCTGCATGTGGACCCTGCTGGGGACATCCTGTTACTAATTGCCATTTCAGCTCCCAGCCACAGTGTGACAGATGCTTCCCACAGGTCCCTCTGGACCGTGCCATGGCTCAGGAAGGGACACAGGGCTCGCTGATGACGTTTTTCCTTGGTGTCTCCTTCACCAAGCAGGAGCCTTTTGTTTTTCAGCGCACAGCACAGCTGCCAATACCATGGTGATGGCCACCAAGGACACCTCAGCAGCCACCAAGAAAGCCTTGGGAGGGACAGTGACCACCAAGAAGGCCTCATTGGTGGCTGTGACCACCAAGAACACTTCAGTGGCCACCCAGAATGCTGCAGTGGTGGCAGTCACCAAGAATGCCATGGTGGTGGCCACCACCAAGAATGCTGCTGTGGTGGCCACTTCCAACACCTCTGTGGCCACTAAGAATGCATTGGCAGCCACCAAAAACACCTTGGCAGTCACCAAGGATGCAATGGTGGTGGTGACTACCAAGGAGACCTCGACAGCCACTGAGAACACCTCAGTGGTGGTCATGGCCACCAAGAACACCTCGGCAGCCACCAAGAATGCCATGGTGGTGTTGACTACCAAGGAGACCTCAACAGCCACTGAGAACACCTCAGTGGTAGTCAAGGCCACCAAGAAAGCATTGACAACCACCAAGAACACCTCAGTGGTGACCATGGCCACCAAGAACACCTCAGTGGTGACCATGGCCACCAAGGACACCTCGGCAGCCACCAAGAATGCCATGGTGGTGGTGACTACCAAGGAAGCCTTGGCAGCCACCAGGAATACCTCAGTTGTGGTGGTCACCAACAATGCCACGGTGGTGGCCGTCACCAACAATGCCTCTCTGGAGGCCACTAACACCTCTCTGAAGGGAGCAGAAGAGACAACGGTAAGGCAAGGAATGGAAAGAGGGGTATTGCTGGGCCACTGCAGCCCTATGGACAGTGTCACTTGCCTGGCTGGTTGGTCACAGGAGTGCCATGGGAGCACCTCCTGTGGTGGAAGGGAGCACAGTGGGTGGCCAGGTGGGGGTGGCCCCTGCGGACAGCGAGGCTGTGGCTGGGGACAGCCCTGCAGTGCTGTGTGAGGAGCTTTGCTGCAGGGTGACACCCTGGTGTCTCTCCAGCAAACCTGCCAGAGCTTTCAGTGCTCCGGAGAGAGGTGTTACCAGGATGGAGCCCATGCCAACAGAACAACCACCTGCCACAATGAGACTCACTGCCAGGTACGGAGCTGCCAGGGGGCTGCACCAGGGAAAACCTTCCCTTTCTCTAGCTCAGGAACAGACACTGCTCTATTAAATCTGTGTCCATCTCCCTTTCCTCTCTGACAGCCTGTCAATTCTACTCTTTTATGGCAGCACCTCTTCACACTCTATCCTTTACTTATCCTTGCTTTATCCTTTGGCTCTGCCGTTGCAGCTTTATCGTTTCTCCAGCACGAACTACACCGCGGGCTGCAGCAGGGGGTGCAGCGCAGAGCCGTGCAGCACCAACAGCAGCAGCAGCAGGCAGCAGTGTGCCCTGGAGTGCTGTGCTGGCCCTCTCTGCCTGCAGCTCAACGCCAGTGCCTACGGTATGGCCCAGCCTTGTTCTGCTTTCTTCTAGTGGGCAGAAGCGTGGAGGGGCTGTGGCTGCATCTTCCTCTCTTCTGCCCTGGGGAGTGCCTGGAGTTGGGTGAGGGGCAGGGTGGCCCTGGCAGCAATGAGCACAGTGTGAGCAGTGCTGGTGGATGTGTCCCTGTGTGGCTGTGTGTCCAGCCTCACAGGGCTCCTGTGTGTCTGCAGGTGACCTGCCACCCACCACCAGCAGCACCGTGCCGCTGACAACCACCAGCACCCCCCGGCCTCCCCCCCAGAACGTAGGTACCACGCAGGAGGCTGCTGAGTCCGTGGGCTCTGTGGTGCTGGGATGGCTGAGCTCCCACCTGAGCAGGGCACAGGAAAAGGTCCCTCCTCCGTTTGCTTTATGGGGGAAAAAGCTGACTCTGGAAGGGTGACAAATCCTGAATGAGCACTGGAAGTAAGGAGCCCTGTCCAGTGGGCCTTGTCCCTGCCCATCAGGCTGCTCCCCAGAGTTTGACCTGACCATGGCATGAGCCTTCCTGCAGCAGCACGGAGGGTGAGGACCCACTGAGATCTGCAACCCTTTCCTGAGCCTGGTGGAGGGGAAGGTGCTTATCTTTGCAGAGCCCTCTTAAGAGGAAGGAAAAAGAGGTTTGAAACTTGCTTGCTCTGCTGGTCTTTCAGTAGTTTCTTGCAGTTTCAGAATACTCCTTTATCTCTGGATCTAAAATGCCTGATAGCACAAATACCAGCAGAACAGAGGGGGGTGGAGAGGAGCCCTGGGAGTGAAGGGCTGCCTTAAATGCAGTTTTTGTCCTGATGGACAGATGGTATCTCCTAGTCCTTTCTCTCACAGGGCAAAGTGTGTGCAGCATTTTCCTGTCATGGGGACCAGTGCTTCAAAGGCAGGAAGACCATCACTAGATGCATTTTAGGACAGGACTTCTGTGAGGTATGGCCTGGGGGTGCAGAGCATTGTATTCCTGTAATGCTAATACTAAAGGCTCGGCATGACCCCCAGGCTAATGTCTCTCTCCTTCCAGATGAAGAAGATGGGTTTGAATTACATGGCAGGATGTAGCAAAGCCTGCAAGGCTGCCAAACCAGTCTGTGCTGGTGGGATGAAGGCTGCCTGCTACCAGGAGTGCTGCCCAGCCACCCCAAAAGGCAGCTGTCTGAAACTGGATGGCAAAGTTCACGTCAACAGCGCTGGGCAGGCAACACTGGCCCCACTCTTGCAGGTCATGGCATGCGGGGTGGTCCTTCTCCTGAATTACAGGGTCTCCACTTCCCTCTGGGGGTAGGCAGCAGCCAGGCAGCTCTGCAGCCGCTATTGTAGGATCACTGGGATCCTGCTGCTCTCTGACTTCAGCCATGGTTGCTAAGCAAATGCCCTCTGTACTGTCCCATCACAAAGTGTTTGGGGCCCTCTCATCTGCTCATGGGCAGCTGCACACCCTTGGGGGTCACTTTGTTTGCCCTGCATGGGACCCTGCTGTCGACCCTAAACCTCCCCTAAGCTGCACTCTGAATCCTGCACCATCCCAGCATGGGTGAGTCCTGGCATTTCAGTAAAGCTTAAGTACTTGAAAACAAAGATTCCCCCTTTTCCCAGAGGAAAAGCACTTAATCTGTGCACTTAGAAAGCTACATCAAGGGATTCTACCCTACCCTGCCCAAATCCTGTAGGTCTGAGAGACCTGCAAGCTAATTGTGGATCCTGGGAGTGGTGCTGGAATGGGGGACCTCAGGAGCTAGAACAAGAGGGTTTTAGGCCTCCTTAAAACCCAAAAAATTCTGCATTGACTGAGGCATAGGGGCTGCTCTAATCAATGACCTGCTTGTGGCACGGTCTCCCTGCACCCCCTCTAACCTGTTTGCTCCAAAGTACTCTGGCTTTGAAATGCTTTTTGCCCATGTACGTCAAATAGTAAAATAGTAAAATAGAGTTTCATCTCTCAGCCTTAGGCAGGGAAGTGGGATTAATCTAAAAGCATCTCATGTTTTAGATTATTCTGTTTCACATCTGTGGTTCTCTACTGCTGAAGGCAGAGCCCAGAGGTGAGCACACAGAGCACGGGTGGAGCTGGCCAGGCAGAATTGCCGGAGGTCAAAATGCTGCCACTGGAACACACATGCACAGTGCTGTTCCCTGCCACCACTGTCCTCTGCTGCCACGGGTTCCTTAGAGAAAAGAGTGCAAAATATTAAAGTCTTTGTGTCAGCCCCCTTTGGTGCTGGTGTGTCGAGTGCGGCTGAACAGAGTGTGACCTGTGGGAGGGCGGCAGAGCTGGGCTGGCTGGGTTTGAGCCCTTGGAGCCTGGTGTGCTTTCCCAGCAAGGAGGCTCAGCGGTGCTGGCCCTCATGGAGCAGTGCCAGCCCTGACGGGGTGGGTGAAAACCACGTCATTCCACCACAGCCGGCCCTTCCCACGCTGCAGTGCCTGTTCTGGTACAGTAAAACCGCAGCTCAGCGTTTGGGGTGTGTGTTTACTTTGTTTCAGCCCAGTGTCAGTGTATTCACGTCAAGAGTTGTTCTGTCTCAAAAATACACCCCAGCACCACAATTCTCGAAAGGTTTGGGGATTAGAGCAGCTTTTTCAGGCTGTTCCCTTGTCCGTTGGTGAGCAGAGAGGGAGTGGGGAAGTGGTCAGTGTCATTGACTGAGACCACTCGGGTTTTCCCTGTCCTTCGACCTCTTCTCCTACATCTGTGGAAGGAGCTACATCCGTCTCGACAGTGCGAAAGGCTCTGGTGATATTTTACAGCTCTTACTCCCACACTCCGCATTAATTGATTTGAATAACGGCTCTGTGCTGCGTCGTCTTGATATTCAACAACAAAATAATTCAAGAGACTACTGAAAACAAGAGCATCTCGCGATTTTCAGTGGAAATTATCCTTTCCCATGTCTGCCGACCCCAGAGGTTCCCCCTCTCAGTCCCCCTTTCCTTCCGGGAGGGGCCGGCCGGAGGCGCGGGGTTCGGGCCGTGCCGTGCCTCCCCCGTCCTCCGCATCCCGCCGTGCACTATCCACTCGGCCGCCGTCCCTGCCGAGCCGGACCGCTCCCACCGCTGGTTCCCGTCCCGTTATTTCCGGCCGGCGGCGGAGCGGAGGATAACGGAGCGGCAGCGGGGGCGGCCCCGGGGGGGGGAGCGGCGGCCGCCGCGCTCATCGCGCTGCGCCGGCCCCGAGCGCGCAGCCGCCGGGAGAGCCTCCGGCCGCGGCCCCGCGGGGCGGACATGGACCAGTCGGTGGCCATCCAGGAGAGCCTAGCGGCGGGGGCGACCTGCCGGATCGTATCCTTTGATCGGCCCCGCTGTCGCGGTTCCGCCGCGCTCCCAGCTCCGGGCTGTCCCCGTCCCCTCCCTCCTGTTCGCTGCCGCCGCTCCCTCCCGCTGTCCCCGCCGCGCTCCCTCCGCTCCGTCCCCGCTCCCTCCCGCTGTCCCCGCCGCGCTCCCTCCGCTCCGTCCCCGCTCCCTCCCGCTGTCCCCGCCGCGCTCCCTCCGCTCCGTCCCCGCTCCCTCCCGCCGGTCCCCGCACCGATCTTCGCTCCCCGCCACGTCCCCGCTCCTGGCGCTGTCCCGCGGTTCCTTGACCCGCAGCCGCAGGCGGTGCAGGGCCTCCTGCCGTCGGGGGACAGCGTGGAGAGCCGGCTGCTGGGCCTGGTGGAGTGCCGCGGGCACAACGCGTGGGTACCGGAGCGCGGGGCGGGCAGGGACAGCGCCCGAGAGAGCCCTGCGGGTCCCTCAGGAGCCTCCACGGCCACCTGGGACCCCCCTCCCATCCCAAGGGCTTTCCGCCAGGGTGCAGTGCTGTAGGGCAGCAGTTTGAAGGCATGGTGCCTTGATGTGCTGGGTGGTCAGTGAGAAGCCCAAAGCTCATGAGCTGCTCTGCTCTGCCGGTTATGTGAACACATTATTTAAGTGCTGGGGTGAGCAGGTGGGTGGCACTTGGTTGAGGAGTTGGTTTGGGATTTGCATGAGGCTGTGCTGGCCGGTGCTGCTGGGTGGGATGGGGACTGTGCTTGTCTGTCTGCAGACATGCCGGAGCTGAGGAGGCTTTGCCTCCATGCCTGCTCTGTGCTTGCAGGATCTATGTGTACACCCACCGCAGGATGGCCATCACAGCTGAGGACGTCTGGCTGGAGAGAGTGATCCCCATCACCGATGAGTTTGCAGTGGAAGAAGGTACTGACACACTGTGGTGGCTCAGTGCCAGTTCCAAACAATGGGATGAGGGGGTTTGGAGTCTATATTCTGCTGTCCTGCTTCCTGAAATTTGCAATCTATTCTGCCTTCACATTTTTCAAGTTTGTTATCTTTGGTGAAACTTGTGCACTGCATGGCCTCTCTGGCAGGGCCCCTGTGAGGACCAGAGTACCTCTGTCCCACCAGGCCCCAGCCCCAGCCCCTGCCCAGCAGGTTTGTTCTGCCTGCCTCTGTTCCTGCAGGGAACGTTTGGAGTTTGGAAAAGTATCACCGTGGTCTGCAAATCTGTTGCTTTAGCTTTCAACTGAACTTTGTCTTACTTTTGCAGTTGTACTCGACAGTGACCTTCACGTCATTGGTGAGTTCTGTGGTTGCTTTAGTGCCTGTGTTACAGGTGCTCTGGGGCTTGGGCCAGCTGCATGCAGTGGGGCAGGACGGGGGGGTTCTTGGCTCCAGAGGAGCTGACTGGGGAGGGATTGTGCCCCGTGGCTCCTGGGGCAGTTGCCATGCTGTTGGCCATTCTTACCTGCTGCTAGTGAGCATTGCCAGCCCCATTCAACCAAGGGAACTAATTTTCCATATGCTGCTGTAAGATTTATTATTGTCCCTGAACAAGCAGAATAATAATTTTTATAAATAATGATTTTTATATTTTAAATGGCATTCTCATATAAAACTTTGGAAAGGAACATGGTAAGAAGGCATGGGGAGATGTTGCCAAAGGCTGCGTGCATATGCACACCGACTGTTGCAGAGCGGAGACACGCTCAGTTTGTGCAGGTTTGTCAGCCTGACCCACCGGAGCTCTTTCTCCCGATGTCCGCAGGCTCGGACGTGACTGTCCAGATGGGCTCAGCAGACGATCGGCTGACAGTGCAGCTGCCCTTCGGCTCCCACACGCGCACGTTCCTGCAGGAGCTCAGCAGGTGCAGCGCAGGTACGGGCTCCCCGCCTGCGGATGGCTCGGGTCGCCTTCGGGAGCAGCTCTTGCGTCTGCTCATCCCTCCCGCGCGTGGAGGAGCGGCGCTGGCCTCTCCCTGCTGAAACTCGCTCAGCACTGCCGTGGCTGGCCATTCCCCGCCGTCAGCATCCCGGCAGCGATGCTCGTTGTTTCGGGGGGCAGAGGCAGCGGCGGCTCGGCGGGCCCGAGGCCGAGCGGGCGCGGCGCTGCGGCTCCCGGGGGCGGATCGGGGCGGGCCGGGGCGGGCGCTGGGGCCGGGCC